>NC_081859.1:12880447-13237298 GCF_963259705.1 Myotis daubentonii
AGTACCCTAATTAAGTTCATAACAATGTACCTACCTATATAGTTTAAGTTTAAAAAATTTGGCTCTCAAAAGAAATTTCAATCATTGTACTGTTGATATTTGGCTCTGTTGACTAATGAGTTTGCCAACCACTGTCCCTATACAGCCAAGGACTCTGAGGCTCAGACGCCTTGAAGAAATGGCCAACATGCAAAACCTGGGAAGGAAAGGAACGGGGACTTGAACACAGGACCACCTCCCTCCAGAGTCCACCCTCTTTCTGGCTGGCATTTCTATGTCCTCTTGCCCACAGGCATTTTCTGATCTGTGCAGGCAGTGTCCTCTTGTGTGACTTCAGTTACATCCCAGCTCTGTGTTTTGTGCATCAGGAGAAAGCATTGTCAGACGCCCCTTAGTCACCTCCACGCTGGTGCTACTGTGGGAAAGTGAAGGCTCCGTGGGGAAAAGCTATTGAGCGGCCCCCCAGGTGGTGGGGACCACGCCGAGGGGTGAAACTTCAACTATTTTCATGAATCTTCAAAGTAGCCACGGACTCATTAGTTGACTAAGCAAGTGTTCATTCAATACATAGGTATTGGTGTATGTTGGGGTCCATGTGCAGGCTCTGGAATACAGAGGTCCCCAGGACAGACAAGATCCTTGCCCTCACCGAGCTCATGTTCTAGAAGGGAAACAGCCAAGAAGCAAACAAGACACATGGGAGCAGGAGTTACTGTCATGACATTCCAGCTGAGGCTGGAGGGAAAGGAAGTAAAAAGCAGGTGGAAATTGGAGGAGCAAAACAGAGGTCATGTGAGTGCTAGACCTGAGAAGAGATCAAGGTTAGGAAGAGGTCTGTGAGGCTGAGTGACGGGGAGAGCAGCATGCCAGGGGGTGACCTAAGAGGGGAACCTGGCCCTGGCCGGTTTGGCTCAGTGGATAGAGCGTCGGCCTGCGGACTGAAGGGTCCCAGGTTCGATTTCCGGTCAAGGGCATGTATCTTGGTTGCAGGCACATCCCCAGTAGGGGGTGTGCAGGAGGCAGCTGATCGATGTTTCTCTCTCATCGATGTTTCCCTCTCCCTTCCTCTCTGTAAAAAAAAATCAATAAAATATATATATATTTTTTTTTTTTAAAAAAAGAGGGAAACCTGGTGATGGGGGTTGAGAGGAAGGGAGGAATGCAGGACTCCTCGGTTTTGGTGTAAGCAAACTGAGTGGATGGATGGGAGAGCCGTCTACTGAGATGCGGGTGACTAAGGGGAGCAAACAGGTTTGGGGAGAAAAAATTAACAGCTGTGTTTGGGATGTATGAGCTTTGAGATACTTATTAGGCCCTCCATTAGAGATGATGGGGCATTTGGCTCTATAAGCCTGGAGCTTGAAGGAGGGGGTTGATATCACACAGAGTTTAAAAAAAGACAAGTTTTTTAGCCTGGCCAGTGTGCTCAGTGGTTGAGCATCGATCTATGAACCAGGAGGTCACAGGTTGATTTCCTGGTCAGGGCACAGGCATGGGTTTGCAGGCTCAATCTCTAGTAGGGAACATGCAGGAGGCAGTCGATCAATGATTCCCTCTCATCATTGATGTTTCTCTCTCTCCCTCTCCCTTCCTCTCTGAAATAAAGAAGATATATATTAAAAAAATAAAAAAAAAAGCCGAAACCGGTTTGGGCTCAGTGGATAGAGCGTCGGCCTGCAGACTGGAAAGGTCCCAGGTTCGATTCCGGTCGGGGCATGTGCCTGGGTTGCGGGCACATCCCCAGTGGGAGATGTGCGGGAGGCAGCTGATCGACGTTTCTCTCTCATCGATGTTTTCTAACTCTCTGTCTCTCTCCCTTCCTCTCTGTAAAAAAATCAATAAAATATATTAAAAAAAAAAAAATAAAAAAAAAATAAATAAATAAATAAAAAAATAAAAAAAGACAAGTTCTTATATAGTCATAAGTGTGTTTCTTTAATAACACATTACATTACAAGATTGCCGGGGTAGAACCCCAGCAGGTCCAGGGGGTCCCCCAAAGGTGTGGACGGAGTCGGCGAAGAAGGAAGGGCACAGAGACAGCGTTCAGTTGATCAGCAGCCTAGCCAGGATCTCCAGCCCGGATCTCCAGAGAGGTTCTGCTTCGGATTTCCAGCTAGGTTCTGTAGCCATGTTTCCTCGCTAGGTTCTGTCTCTAGGCTCCGAGGCCAGTCCCTCTCCAGGATCCTCCGGCATGCTCTCTCCAGCGAAGTTCTTCTGTCTCTAGAGAAACGTTTCTGTGTAGGTTCTGTGCCTAGGCTCTGTCTCTCTTGGTCCTGTCTTCCAAGCCCTGTGTTCTCGATTCTGTGTTCTGAATTCTGTGTGTTTCTGTCTTGTTACAACTGTATTTATACCAGTTGATTCAATCCTATCAATCTCTATTACAAAGGTTAGGGCGTTTTCTTATCTCCATTCCAGGGAGAAAAGATTATGTAGTTTAAGCATGATTGTTTGTAGTTAAAGGGATTAATTACCCGCCTGGCACTTAGTTGAGGGGTTTTATTCCCTCCCTAACTTCAGGGGAAAAATCCCTACCTGGGGATTCAACCTTTCTCGGAGAGGTGACTTTGGTTAAAAACACAGCACCAAGAAGGTGAGCAAACATATTAAGAAACCGTATGCCAAAATATGCCAGGTCCCTTGAAAACAGCAAGGATGGACCGGCTCCCGGCAAAATTCCCCCTTTTTTATTTTTTAAAAGCAAGCATTAAAAAGAAAAAACCTGAAAACGCTCTCTTGTATACATTTTAAGAGTAGGATTGGCGCTTTCTGCTATTACCTGAGTCCTGATCTATCACCCCAGGGAGAGCTTGCCAATCCTGCACTTTTCCCGGGGTGGAAAAGGCTTGCAGTGGGGTTAAGGATAAGGCTCCTTGGGCCTACCTTCTCCCATGCCCTCTACATTTACCTTTCTGGCACCTTTCCTTCCTCAGAAAAAGCATGGACATATTTCTTGTATAAAAATGTTCCATCTGACTGGGAGTAAACCTTAATTCCTCTGCTAGCAAGTATATGTGTTAAAAAGATCAATATGGAGTCTTTTTTTCTTTAGGACTCAGTATGGCACATCTTCTTAATCTAAAGATCAATACAGAGTCTTTTTTTCTTTAGACTCAGTATGGCACATCTTCTCAATCTAAGTTCTGTACTATCCACCTTCTTACCCTATTTATCCTCTATAGGGGGGTCTGTAGCACCCTGGTGGAGTCCCTATCCGTCCCGAGTGTGGGGGTTTTTCAATGGGGGGGGCTTTACCTAGGGGAATCCTTTTCCAGGGGTTTCCCAAAGGTGTGGACGGAGTCGGCGAAGACTATCCACCCTCTTCCTACGGTGGAGTCTGATCCGTCCCGAGTGTGGGGGTTCTCAATGGGGGAGGGGGGGCTTACCTAGGGGAATCCTGTTCCAGGGGTTCCCAAAGGTGTGGACGGAGTCGGCGAAGACTATCCACCTTCTTCCTACGGTGGAGTCTGATCCGTCCCGAGTGTGGAGATTCTCAATGGGGCGGCTTACCTAAGGGAATCCTGTTTCAGGGGTTCCCAAAGGTGTGGACGGAGTCGGCGAAGACTATCCACCCTCTTCCTACGGTGGAGTCCGATCCGTCCCGAGTGTGGGGCGCTTACCTAGGGGTCCCTGTTCGGGCGCCATATGCCGGGGTAGAACCCCAGCAGGTCCAGGGGTCCCCAAAGGTGTGGACGGAGTCGGCGAAGAAGGAAGGGCACAGAGACAGCGTTCAGTTGATCAGCAGCCTAGCCAGGATCTCCAGCCCGGATCTCCAGAGAGGTTCTGCTTCGGATTTCCAGCTAGGTTCTGTAGCCATGTTCCTCGCTAGGTTCTGTCTCTAGGCTCCGAGGCCAGTCCCTCTCCAGGATCCTCCGGCATGCTCTCTCCAGCGAAGTTCTTCTGTCTCTAGAGAACGTTCTGTGTAGGTTCTGTGCCTAGGCTCTGTCTCTCTTGGTCCTGTCTTCCAAGCCCTGTGTTCTCGATTCTGTGTTCTGAATTCTGTGTGTTTCTGTCTTGTTACAACTGTATTTATACCAGTTGATTCAATCCTATCAATCTCTATTACAAAGGTTAGGGCGTTTCTTATCTCCATTCCAGGGAGAAAAGATTATGTAGTTTAAGCATGATTGTTTGTAGTTAAAGGGATTAATTACCCGCCTGGCACTTAGTTGAGGGGTTTTATTCCCTCCCTAACTTCAGGGGAAAATCCCTACCTGGGGATTCAACCTTTCTCGGAGAGGTGACTTTGGTTAAAACACAGCACCAAGAAGGTGAGCAAACATATTAAGAACCGTATGCCAAATATGCCAGGTCCCTTGAAACAGCAAGGATGGACCGGCTCCCGGCACAAGATCTTGCAGTGGGTCTAATAAATACTGTAATTTTGAAGTTGTGATGAGGCATAAATACTATTTGGAGATATTTGCACGACTAGTGTCATATCAAACATGTGTGATTTCTACTGTTGCTAAAGATCCTAAAAGTCTCGCTAATACAGGTGTGGCTTGTTCAACTAATGAAAATACAGATGCAATATTTTCCCAATTAACTTCAGAAAACTCCTGAATTTTCTCCACGGATACCTCTTCCAGTATAACCAGGGGCTTAGCAAAGATGGGGACTGGTGGGGGCTGGTTTGTGGAATCGGTGGCTTCTGTTTCTCTCAAGGAAGGCGAGGTCATCAGCTGAGAGTAGGAAGAGAGGAAAGGAGTAGAGGTGGGAGGAACATAAGGAATATGAGCAATGCAATGCCAGTTCCCATGCGGGGAGCACATGTTTAGTGAAGAGCAGTAGGCTTGCTGAGCTATACAGAGCTGTCATTAAGCACATAATGAGAGAGAGGGGGAGAGAGACAGAGAGAGAGAGAGGGAGAGAGAGAGAGAGATGCAGTCTTCTGTGGTTTGAATTCAGGCTCTGTCACTTTACTATGTGATCTTGAGAATTTTACTTAATGTCTATTAGCCTCATTTCCTTTTCTCTAACATCAGGATAATAATTGTACCTACCATTGCTCTAGCTGGTTTGGCTCAGTGGATAGAGCATCGGCCTGTAAACTAAAGGGTCCCAGGTTCGATTCCAGCCAAGGACACATGCCTGGGTTGTGGGCTTAATCCCCCCCAATAGAGGGTGGGCAGGAGGCAGCCAATCAATAATTCTCTCTCATCATCGATGTTTCTATCTCTCTATCCCTCTCCCTTCCTCTCTGAAATCAATAAAAATATTTAAAAAAATAATTGTACCTACCACATAGAATTGTAGTCAGAATTAAAACAGCTAGTATAAATAAAAAGTTTAAATTTTGCCCAGCTGGCCTGGCTCAGTGGTTGAGCATTGAACCAGGAGGTCACAGGTTCGATTCCTGGTCAGGGCACATGCCCAGGTTGCAGGCTCGGTCCCCAGTATGGGGTGTGCAGGAGGCTGCTGATCTCTCTCATCATTGATGTTGCTACCTCTCTCTTACTCTCTGAAATCAATAAAAATATATTTTTAAAAAGAGGCATCAACCTTCATAAAAAAGAGTTTAAATTATGCCTGAGATCAAGTAAGTGCTCACTAAGCACTAATCTCTTTTTAACACTAGGGTTGTAGCAGTGGTTATGGGAATAAGAGCATGGTTTCAGAAGATACTGACTCCGTAGGATTGCCTATTCCTGGAGGTGAATTTTTTTAAAAATATATATATTTTTTTATTGATTTTTCACAGAGAGGAAAGGAGAGGGATAGAGAGTTAGAAACATTGATGAGAGAGAAACATCGATCAGCTGCCTCTTGCATACCCCCGACTGGGTATGTGCCTGCAACCAAGGTACATGCCCTTGGCCAGAATCGAACCGGGGACCCTTCAGTCCGCAGGGCGACGCTCTATCCACTGAGCCAAACCGGTCAGGGCCTGGAGGTGAATTTGATAGGCATGATGGAGAGGGAGGACTCCAGGCTGATTGGTCCGTTTGTGTAACCTAGGAGATCATGGTGCCATTTTCCATCAAGGAGAATAGTGGAAGGACAGGTCTGTGGTAGTGGATGGGAAAAAAATTGTCAGTAGGACAGACCAGGGACTCTGTGACCCAGAACGATGAGGCCGAGAAACCTGGGTTAGCTCACTCTGTGCTCACAGTCACGGCTCAAGAGTTCGTTTTAATGATTGGTTGGAAGCACATTCTTTTTTTCTTTTCTATTCTAGTCCATCTTTGTCCGGGTTAGATCTGAGGAAACTGGCCACTGATGTCTAGAAATTAGTAGTTTGCGGGCTTCCAAGTATTGCTCACTAGTACTCCCTCCCTGAATTGCCCCTTCTTTTCATCATCTCTTATTATTTCTTTCTTATTACCCCTTATGTGTTCATTTCACCACCTCTAAACAGATATAAGGCAATTTTCAATATAATTAGGGGACTCCATAGGAGCAAGAAGCATGTCTGCTTTATTCACTACAGTTTCCTGTGTGTCCAGCAAGTATTTTCACATAAGTAGGCACCCATCAATAGGGGTCCTTAAAAAAGATTAAAAAATAAAACTTATGCAGAATGGGGAGAAACTATATGCTAAGCTACCAAGCCAAGAGTCCAGGGTTATTTTCACACTTTAAAAACAGGGATCCTTGCTGGAGCTGGTTTGATTCAATGGATAGAGCATCAGCCTGCAGACTGAAGGGTCCCAGGTTGGATTTCGGTCAAGGGCACATGCCCGGGTTGTGGGCTTAATCCCCCGAGTAGGGGGCAGGCAGGAGGCAGCCAATCAATCATTATCTCTCTCATCATTGATGTTTCTATTTCTCTCCCCTTCTCCCTCTCCCTCGCTTCCTCTCTGAAATCAATAAAAAGTAAATAAAAACAGGGATCCTTTTTCAAGTGAAACATCAACTAGAAATTCAATGTGTATATTAAGGGCTCCTGAATATGTAAACTAGGATATTAATTTAGAATATGTGCTTTTCATCTCTTACATATTAAGAAATAATTCAATTCAAACTCTTCACACGAATTAAGATCAGTCAGGATTCTCCAGGAAATGGAATCGTTTATATATTTAAATTTTATACGTTTATATGAAAAGAGCTTCATTGGGAGGAATTGGCTTGTGATTATGGAGGCTGAGAAGCCCCACCGTCTGCTGTCTGCAAGCTAGGGCCTCAGGAAAGCCCTTCTTCCCACTGGTGTAGATTTACACGGGTGTAAAACTTAATTACTGGTGTAATTATGTCAATAAAAATGACATTGGGACCATGTAAATCACTCACTCTGGTGGTGGCATTCCATCCAAGGCTGGAGGCTGGGAAGCCGAGGGAGCCAACGGGAGAAGTCCCGTCAGAAGGCAGGAGGCAGTGACTGCTCCAGCCCCACTGTGAGGCTCAAGAAAGGGCTGGCTTCTTCCTCCTTCCTGTTCTGTTTCGGCCCTCAGTGGATTGGATGATGACTCGCACTGGGGAGGGCGGACTACTTTATTGGGTCCACCAATTAAATGCTAATCTCGCCCTAGCTAGTTTGCCTCAGTGGATAGAGCGTTGGCCTGTGAACTGAAGGGTCCTGGGTTTGATTCTGGTCAAGGGCACAGGCTCAGGTTGCGGGCTCCATCCCCCCAGGAGGGGAGTGGGTGCAGGAGGCAGCTGATTAATGATTCTCTCTCATCATTGATGTTTGTATTTCTCCCTCTCTGAAATCAATAAAAATATATTTTAAAATAAATAAATAAAACAATTCAAATATTAATCTCACCCAGAAACTCCTCAAAGACACACCCAGAAATAATATTTAATCTGCCCCCCCCATGGCCAGTCCTGTTAACACAAAATTAACAAGGCCCCCCGTGTCCCCCTCAAACAGAGCTGCTCTTCGGGTCAGCCACAGAGTTTATTTAGAGAAATGATCTCTTCCTCTCATCTACTTGGGATATAGCAGTTTTCGAATCTTTGTATGATGCAGTCATTGGAATTTTATCTCAAGACACAAATATCACTTACACAAGACCAGACTGTTGGGTTTTTTTTGTTTTGTTTTGTTTTTAAAAATGCATTCTGTAGAGATATGTTATGAGTTGAACCGTGTCCTCCAAAAAGATATGTTCAAGTCCTAGCCCCCGTGCCTCAGAATGTGACCTTATTTGGAAATAGCGTCCTTGTATGTAGTACTGGTTCACTCTCAGAGTGTAGATGTGGTTACAACGAGGTCACACTGGAATAGGGTGAACCCTGAAGCCAAAAACCAGCAAGAAGAGCCAAGAGCCCAGCTGGTGTGGCTCAGCAGTTGAGCTTTGACCTATGAACCAGGAGGTCTCAGGTCAGGGCACATGCCTGGGTTGCAGGTTCGATCCCCAGTGTGGGGTGTGTTGGAGGCAGCTGATCAGTGATTCTCTCTCATCATTGATGTTTCTCTCTCTCTCTCTCCTCCCCCCTCTCTCTTTCTTTCTCTCCCTCCCTTTCTGAAATCAATAAAAGATGTATATTAAAAAAAAAGAAGAGCGAAGAGACACCCAGGAAAAAGACAGCCCTGTGGTGACTGAGGCAGAGACGGGATAATGCATCTACAAGCCAAGGAACACCATGGATGGATTGCCAAGAGCAGCAGAAGCTAAAGGGGCAAGGAAGGATTCGGCCCTGTGGGTTTCAGGGGAGTGTGGTCCCTGCCAACCTTAATTTCTGGTTTCCAACCTCCAGAATCATGGAGACACTAAATTCCTATTGTGCTGAGTCATCCAACTGTGGGACTCTGTGATGACAGTCCTGGGAAACAAATACAGTATATGTTTGGGACCTTCACAACAGTCACTCACCTGATTGCTTTTAAAACATGGTCCTCCAAAGGCACCCAGAAACGTCCCATTGTTAGGGCCTGCCTCCAGAAATAGCGCCTTCAGTCTGTGCTCAATGTCTCCGCCTTATTTTAAAGCGTTCAAGATGAGCTTTGGCTGGGATGGTATCAGACTATGGCCTTCCAAAACGATGTTTGGTACTAAAAAATAAATATGAGACATGTTAGAGGAGTTCCTCTCTTTTGGGGGTTAATTTTGGGGGGAGGGGGGGCTGCCCAATATCTGGCATCTGTGCAGAAAAAGTAGGAGAGTCTTAGAGGGGGAGAAGGCTGGTTCCCTCACCCCCCCCCCCCCCCCCCCAGGCAGCCTCTGGGAGCCCAGTTTAAAAGCACTCTAAGCCAGCGGTTCTCAACCTGTGGGTCGCGACCCCTTTGGGGGTCAAACGACCCTTTCACAGGGGTCCCCTAAGACCATCGGAAAACACATCTATAATTACATATTGTTTTTTTGATTCATCACTATGCTTTCATGATGTTCAATTTGTAACAATGAAATTGGGGCTCACCACAACATGAGGAACTGCATTAAAGGGTCGCAGCATTAGGAAGGTTGAGAACCACTGCTCTAAAGGGATTTTATCAGGCGAGGCCGTACAGGGAGCTGTCACATGACATACAAAACACCCTGTGGCCAAGGATTTCTAGAAAAGGGATTCCTCTAATGGCCATTTCATTGTCAACCCAGAAGGCAAAGGGGATAAGGAAAACATAGCCAGCCCAGCAGAGGGCTTCTGTGGAGACTGATGGACGAGGTCTGTGTGCAGAGCTAGGGCTCTGATTGGTGTGGAGCAGGGAGCTGAGGTCACCCCCTCATGTTTCTTCTTAGAAATCTCACACCTCTTGGATGGACATTGGCCGAGCTGGGTAACAACACTTCCCAGTGAAATTCCTTGGAGCCCAAGGCCTGAGTAACAAACACTGTGTGTTGTTGACTGAGGGACATTCTTATGCTCGGGCACCAGACACCCATGTGGTAAGATTCTCATTCCATGATGAGAGCCCGAAAGCCGGAGGACTACGCTCACCCAGCTGGAGGACTGCAACCCACGTGGACTCAAAGGCTGCTCTCATTTTACCATCGCGGGGGGAAAAGAGACATTGCTTTTTCCTTATGAATCAATGTTTTGCTTTCCTTTTTCCTTTTTTAAAAAAAGATTGATTTTTACAGAAAGGGAGAGGGATAGAGAGTTAGAAACATCGATGAGAGAGAAACATTGCTCAGCTGCCTCCTGCACTCTCCCTACTGGGGATGTGCCCGCAACCAAGGTACATGCCCTTGACCGGAATCGAACCTGGGACCCTTCAGTCCGCAGGCCGACACTCTGTCCACTGAGCCAAACCGGTTAGGGCTCCTTTTTTCTTTTTAAAAAAAATATTTATTTATGAAGTTGATTGGGATGGCGTTGGTCAACATGAACATATAGGTTTCAGGTGTGGGTTTCTGTGATACAAGATCTGTATTTTGCACCATGTGCCCACCACCCAACGTCAGATCTTCTCCTGTCACTTCATATCAGGACCCCCTTCTCTCCCACCCCCTTCTTACTTTTCTTTGTACCTCATATAATACATATTAGTTGAAGATAAATAAAAAAATACAAACAAAATAGAATTCACAAGCATTGGACATTAACATTTTGTATGCTCTTCAAGACATTTTTACAGACTTTTTAAAAAAGGCATACCCTTTAGAATCTGCCTTTTTTTCTGTTATCAATCGATTGTAGGCAGTTTTCTTTCATATAGATTATTATGACTTAGTTAAGCAATCCTTTATTGATCTGCTTCTGTTCTTTTAGTGTAATGAACAGTGTTGTGCTGACTTCAAATTATTTGACGTATTTTAACTTATCACCATAGGATAAAACTCCATAAGTAGAACTGCTGGGTCAAAAATATATACATTTTAAGGCTTTTGATAAACATTTCCAAGTAATCTAAGTTTGCCCTTGCACTCCCACCAGTAGTATATGACATGGAACACTCATTAGCTATTATTATTATTATTAATAGTATTGTTGTTATTATTTCCATTATTATTGGCCAGGTCAAAATTCAGTATCTCTTTGCTGTTTTAGTTCACTTCTTTAATCACTAATAAAGATGACCCCTCCTCCCAAATCCACAAACACCCCTATTCAGCACGGTTTTCTGATGTGTCCCCAAACCTTTAATAACCTGCCTGGACTTTCTGGATTCTGTTCACTGCCTTAGTGTTTTCTAAATTATCAATTATTCCCAGGGACCTAGCATACTATTTTGGGCATTTTTCAGGATACCAAAGAGATCACTTATAACCAATTTTACCAATTAAGAAGCCCCTGTCCACCATCCATCTATCCGTGGTCAGCAAACTCATTAGTCAACAGAGCCAAATGTCAACAGTACAACGATTGAAATTTCTTTTGAGAGCTAAATTTTTTAAACTTAAATTATATAGGTAGAGCCCTGACCCATTTAGCTCAGTGGATAGAGCGTCAGCCTGCGGACTGAAGGGTCCCAGGTTCGATTCTGGTCAAGGGCATGTACCTTGGTTGCGTGCAGGAGGCAGCTAATCAATGTTTCTCTCTCATCGATATTTCTAGCTCTCTATCCCTCTCCCTTCCTCTCTGTAAAATATCAATAAAATATATTAAAAAAAAATTATATAGGTAGGTACATTGTTATGAACTTAATTAGGGTACTCCTAAGGTTTAAGAAGAGCCACACTCAAGGGGCCAAAGAGCCGCATGTGGCTCGAGAGCAGCAGTTTGCCGACCACTGATCTAACTGAATGTGGCTGGGCCAGACGGGTCACGATTTTTACAGCCTGGTTTTTAAGCCCCATCCTCAGAGATAGAGGCATTTGTTCAACCCCTTTATGTATTTATTTATCTTTTGTTCAACTCCTTTAATAGGAAAAGTGAAGCTGGTGGAGGTAGGGCTGTCCTTGAACCTGGCCTTATACCACAAGGGACCATCCATCGGCCTGCCTGGGCTGCTGGGAACGCCTTGCTAAGGTGTGAATGGCCTCTCCTGCTTTTCCATCTTTTCTGAGTGTTTGACTGGCCTGTGAGCCCCTAGCTCTCTCTAAATGCGACCGTGAGGGTGTGCTTAGAGCAGGGCACAGGTGTGCTTAGAGCAGGGCAAGTTCTGGGAGGCCTTACAGATAAGCTTGATGCTCACGACAGATGACAGTCTGCAGCAACGGGTGGGTGGCTTAGCAGCCAAGACCCCAAGTTCTGGAAGCCCGGTGACATGTCCAGGGTCCCAGGGCTGGCTTGCGCCTCAGTTTCCCCATTTGTAAAATCTGCCTGCATCACCAGGTTGCCGTGAGGATTAAATTAGGCATCAGGCCAGAGCCTGACATGCAAAGTGCGAAATGAACCAAGAGAACGGGAAAGGACTGGGGAGCAGAACGCGGAGGGTTTAAAAAGCGGGGGGCATCCAGGTGGAACAAACAGAACAAGAATGGTTTGAGGCAAAAGACCACCCTCATCAGTCTTGTTTTTCTCTTTTCTCCAAAACCAGCCCAGCCGGCGTGGCTCAGTGGTTGAGCCTCCACCTATGAACCAGGAGGTTCATCCCCTGTCAGGGCACATGCCCGGGTTTTGGGCTCGATCCCCAGTAGGAGGCAGCCAATCTAGGATTCTCTCTCATCATTGGTGTTTCTCTTTCTCCCTCTGAAATGAATAAAAATCTATTTAAAAAACAAAAAACCACCCTCACCCCTGAAGAAGTGGAAATGCCCTTTATTTCTGACACAAACACCCCCACCCCAGTCCCCTTCTGCACGCAGGAGGCGGGCGGCGCGCTCACATGGAGGCGAAGCCCATGGAGCTGGGTGCCCCCAGGATCCGTGGGGGCCCCGCCTGGGAGCGCAGCCCGCTTTGTGCGCGCAGCTGAATGGAGCCATGTGAGTGCGCTGGGGGTTGCAGGATTAGCCCGGCTTTCCCAGGGACCACAAAAGCGCTCCTGAATCGGGGACATTTGTCACCAAGGGGCAGGCTGCTGGGGATGCGAGGCAACCGGAGCTGCTCCCGACGGCTCCAGGCTTCGGGGACCGGGGGTCCCTCTAATCCTTCCTGTTCATAGTGTGGCCGCGTAGGCCCGCGGCTTAGGCTCCGGGTGGTAAACAGGATGGCGGTGCGGGCATTCCTCAGCAGCTTTCCACACTTCTTTTTTCTTTTTTCTTTTTTGGATGGGGCGCTGTTCCCTCGCATGTGTTCAGCCCCGCGCTGAAGGCGGCCTTTGGGCCACCCCCTTGCCCCCCACCCCGGCCTGAGCGCTCGCACAGGAGAATGCCCTGTGAGCACATGGATTTCTGTTCTGCTTCCTCTTTTCTCCCTGCACCCGCTGCTGTCCATTAGCCCGCGGATTTCAGAAGACTGTTCCTGGGAAAGTGCCCCCACACCTCTCATTGAACAGCTAGCTCGCAGGAAGGGTGGCTGTACTGGGGGCCTTTGGGGAAGCCAGGAGACACATGTATTGGTCCAACCCTCTCAAAGCGTCCTCAGATTTCTTCCCCCGAATTACAGGCCTGTCTCTCTCACTCCAGCGGGATATGGCGCAGTGGCTGGAGTCCCACGGCTGCAGTTTTACACAATTAGACGTGCGCCCTTGAAGTTTAGTGTCGCAACCTCACTCCTGGTGGAAGGGAGCTGAGCCTGAGTTGGGGCTCCTGGGAGAAGGGGCACCCACCAGTGGGGGCTTCAGGGAGGGACCTGGCGCTGAGGGTGGGAGCCCACCTGGGAGGGGGAGCCCACCTGAGCACCAAGGACCGGATCCCACCTTCATCTTTCCTCTTCAAAGGTAGGGGCTTGTGGTTGAGCCTCGTTACCTATGAACCAGGAGGTCACCTTGTGGGCTCCATCCCCAGTGGGGGGGTGGGGCGGGGGCAGAAGGCAGCCAATCAATGATTCTCTGTCATCACTGATGTTTCTATCTCTCTCCCCCTCTCCCTTCCTCCCTGAAATCAATGAAAATATATATTTTTTTAAAAAATAGTGGGCTGTTTTTCCCAATTTGTTTACTGATCCATCCCATAAGCATGTGCAAGGGCTGACAGTATTCTGAGCCTTGTGCCAGGAACAAGAAGAGCCACATGATGGAGATCCCAGTCTGAGGGCAGCAGAGGGGAGAAGCAGGTGCTAAGATACAGGGTGCAAGAATCTGTGTGTGGGGGATGCTGGGGAGAAGGTGGGAGAAGCTGAGATGATGAGGCGGAGCCTCCAAGAGGGAGTGGCATTGGGGAAGGTGTTAGCGGCGGTCCCTCAATGTATTTCGAAGTGGCTCAGGGAGATGGCAAACATTCATATTCCCTGGCTTCCTCCCCCACCTTCTGGGTTAGAATTTCTGGGGCGGGGGGGTGGGGGGTGGGGTGGGCAGGGAACCTGACTGAAAATGTGGTGGCTGAGCTGATTCTGTGGTTGTCAGCTGACACCTGGTCCCATTTAGAGCAGTGACAGTGGTGGTGGGAGGGAGACGGTTGGGGCTAAGGAAGCAGCCTGGGCAGGCTGGACAGAGGTGAGAAAGACTGTATTTGGTCAATGGTGAGTGGCTAAACCATTTGTTCCAAAAGCATACAGTGGGGCCCAACTGGTGTGGCTCAGTGGTTGAGCACCGACCAATGAACCAGGAGGTCATGGTTCGATTCCTGGTGAGGGCACATGCCCTAGGTGGTTTGGCTCCGTGGATAGAGTGTCAGCCTGCGGACTGAAGGGTCCTGGATTCGACTCCAGTCAAGGGCACATGCCCGGTTGCAGCCTTGATCCCCAGTAGGGGGTGTGCAGGAGGCAGCTGAATTATTATTAAAAAAACCAAAACAAAACAAACTAGTCTAGTATGTGAATATCTATCTATCTATCTATCTATCTATCTATCTATCTATCTATGTGTATATATATCTATACTAATAAAAGGGTAATATGCTAATTAGACCAGGAGACCTTCCAGACAAAGCCATGGTGGTGGGGTCGAGGCAGAGGCAGTTAGGGGAGAGCAGGCCAGGAGGGGAGGGCAGTTGGGGGTGATCTGGCTGGTGGGGGGGGGCAGTTGGGGGCGATCAGGTCAGTGAGGGGGGGCAGTTGGTGGCAATCAGGCAAGCAAGCAGAGTGGTTAGGGGTGATCAGGCAAGCAGGAGTAGTTAGGAGCCAATGGTCCCAGATTGAGAGAGGGATGTCCGACTGCCGGTTTAGGCCCGATCCCTGTTCGGGGACCCCCAAGGGGTCCCATATTGGAGAGGGTGCAGGCTTGGCTGAGGGACACACCCCCGCCCTGTGCACAAATTTTGTGCACCAGGCCACTAGTATATATATAATATGCAAATCAGGTTGGGACTCCATAATGGTCATGACCAGCTCAGGAGGAGAGGCCGGGCACAGCCCCGAGCCTGAGAGAACAACACAGAGGGGCGCCTGCTCCAAGCGTCTGAGGCGCAGCTGGGGGCAGGCCCCCAGTGGATACACACACACACACACACACACACACACACACACACGGCGCCTGCTCCGAGCCTCCTCGGCCAGACTGTGGCTTCGGCCATCCCCTGAGGGCTCCTGGACTATGAGAGGGGGCAGGCTGGGCTGAGGGACCCCCCTACCCCCAGTGCACGAATTTCGTGCACTGGGCCTCTAGTTTATTTTATAAGTAAATATAATTATTTTGCAGATGCATTATTAAAATATGTAGCCACAAAGGCCTGTCGCAGAACCCTGGCTGGTGCAGCTCAGTTGGTTGGAGTGTTGTCCCATGCACCATAAGTCTCAGATTCCCTACCCAGTCAGGGGCACATGCCTAGGTTGCAGTTCGATCTCCAGCTGAGGCAACCTATCAATGTATCACTCTCACATTGATGTTTCTCTCTCTCTCTCCCTTCCTCCTCTCTAAAAACTACCACAAAGGCTTGTCATGAAAAAGCCTTCAGGATGCCTATTGGGGAAAGTAGTTGTATAGAGCTGAATTGTAGGCAACGGACCCTTTCTATTGTAAACCTTGTAACTAGCCATTGATACTGTGTGTTGAAATACAAGGAGGAAAAGATTTATTAATTTTCTCAACTAAGGAGATACCCAGCTTTTTCTGTTGCCGAATTAAAGTTGCTGACAAACACTAACACAGCATGTGCCAGCTCTGGTTACCTCCTCTTCCCAATCCTTAATTCTTTCCTGAACAGCCTAAGACGCATTCCTCCTGTCGGTGTGAACACTTAATGCCAGGCCTCCAGGCAAAGATTTCCTGAAGTCTAGCCTTAGAGTGGGACTTTTCTAATTAAATTAAGGAGATTTGTATTCCCTCTTCGGTTCTTAGGTTCTGTGGCCCTTCCTGAGGATTTTCATTTTATCCCCTGCCTTGGGGATAAATTCCTGGTGCTCTCACAACGCCTTAGCCTGGAGATAGTTTGAGTGGCTAAAGCAACCGCAATTAATGCGTCTACTGATCTTCCATTGTCCTTGTACTCAGGGCATAGGCACCACCCACCTCCCTTCTGGGGTGAATCTTGATTGGTCCAAGCCATTTCTGGTGGTCTCATTTTCCATGGCCACTGATTGATTAGGTATGAGCATGTGATGACATTCTGGCCAATTCCAATTAGATGTGAAAGGAAGATTGCTGAGTAGTGATCTTCTGTGAAGAGTTTTTTTTTTTTTTAATATATTTTATTGATTTTTTACAGAGAGGAAGGGAGAGAGATAGAGAGTTAGAAACATCAATGAGAGAGAAACATTGATCAGCTGCCTCCTGCACATCCCCTACTGGGGATGTGCCCACAACCAAGGTACATGCCCTTGACCGGAATCGAACCTGGGACCCTTCAGTCTGCAGGCCGACGCTCTATCCACTGAGCCAAACCGGTTAGGGCTGTGAAGAGGTTTTTTGAGGGGTTTTTGCTTTTCAAAAGAAAACATTAGAGCCGGGCCGGTGTGGCTCAGTGGTTGAGTGTCAACCTATGAACCAAGAGGTCACCGGTTTGATTCCCAGTCAGGGCACATGCGCAGGTTGCGGGCTCGATCCCCAGTGGGGGGTGTGCAGGAGGCAGCCGGTCAATGATTCTCTCTCCTCACTGATGTTTCTATTGCCCTCTCCTTTCCTCTCTGAAATCAATAAAAGAAATATATATATATATATATATTTTAAAGAACACATTAGAGAAAGTCCTCATTTTCTGACCTCAGTGGTATTGTGCAGTGATAAAATGCTTGGAGGTACTGCAGCCATCTTGAGGTCCTGAGGCAATAGCCTGAGGTCAAAGGCACAGCCCTGGGAGTGGGAGGTGGAAAGAACGATTCCTTAGTACAAAGACCTGGTTGCAGATTAACCTAGAATGTCCCACCTAGAGTCTTGCTATGTGAGATAAATGTTCTGTGCTTTAAGGTACATTTAGCCTGGTTTTCTGTTCCTGCGACTGAAAGCATCCTAGCGGATACATGTAGCCCTGGGAAGCCCTGTGACATGTACAACAGTTTGGCAATAGGAGCAGAAAGATTCATCTTTTTTCCTGCAGGTAGAGCCCAGGCACAATTCAAGAAAAGTTCCGTGGGTGCAATTCCACATGCACAGAAGGCTAGGATTCATGGAAACTTAGCACTACTGTGTAATAAGTACTTTATCTTATTAATCTGCATAACAACCGTGGACCTGCTTTACAGATAAAACATCTGAGGCACAAAGATTTCAAGGGCAAGGCCCTGCTGTGAAGTGGGTTAGCTTGCTGCTGGGATCCCGCCGATCAGGACTGGGCGAGATGGGCTGGACACGCCCTAGAGCCCTCCCGCGGTCCCTCCCCGGCCCCAATTGTGCACCGGGGGGTCCCTCAGCCTGGCCTGCGCCCTCTCACGTTCTGGGACCCCTCAGGGATGTTGGAGAGCTGGTTTCAGTCTGATCCCCAGGTCAGGCCGAGGGACCCTACCATGCACCGGGCCTCTAGTATTCTGTTAAGATAGGATGTGCTCATAGAGCCACAGAGTGTGCGAGAGGAGTTGACTGAGTGTGTCCTGCCTCCGTCAGGCTTGTCCCTTGTCCTAGAGACTGGGCAGTGACAGGAACCCTCCTTTCTTTCTATCTTTAAAAAAAAAAAAATGTTTTTGATTTCAGAGAGGAAGGGAGACGGGGGAGAGATAGAACCATCAATGATGAGGGAGAATCATGGATCGGCTGCCTCTTGCACGCCCCCTACTAGGGATTGAGCCACAACCTGGGCATGTGCCCTGACTGGGAATCGAACCGTGACCACCTGGTTCATAGGTTGACGCTCAACCACTGAGCCACGCCAGCCAGGGCAGGAGCCCCTCTTTCAAATAAGGTTTTGTGTTGTGTGTTTTTTTCCTATTCACTGCATCCAATAACTGCTCGTAGAAGATAAATAAATGAAGAAGGAATATTCGTGGCTGCGTGGATTACGGGGTGCAGCCCAATACCAAGAGCCCCCAGTGAGTCCCCACTTCTGTCCGTCCCTTTGCCATTGAGGGAACTTGCTGTGCTGTTTTCAGCTCTGATCCCACAGGCTGAAGTCACAGCTTCAACAATATAATCCTGGATATGGAACTACAAGCAGACTCACCCGAGTGTCTTATTTTTAGTAAGATGGAAGTGGATCAGTGGATGGACAAGGACAAGGTTACTCAAACTTGGGGGGCAAGAGGAAACAAGGCTGAGAGACAAGCCTAAGAGTCACAGACAGAAGCTTCCAGAAGAAAAATCACATAGCGAATGCAATAGAAAAAAATGAAAAAAGTAAGATAATGCCTGGAGAAACAGAAAGGAAACAGAGTTTGAATAGAATATCTTATCTGTTATATAACTATTTCACATGGGCCATTCTTTTGTTGTTGTTGTTTTAAGGATTTTATTGTGAATTTTTAATCCTCACCCAAGGATATGTTTTCATAGATTCTAGAGAGGGGAATGGAGAGAGAGGGAGGAAGGGAGGGGGGAAGAGAGAGGGGAGGGAATTGGTTGCCTTCTGTATGCGTGAAACTGCAACTTGGGTATGTGCTCTGACTAGGAATCAAACCCAAGACCCGTTGGTACACTGGGCGATGATCTAACCAACTGAGCTACACCAGTCAGTCACAGGGGCCATTCTTAAAAAAAAAAAAGAAAAAGATACACTCTGTGTGTGTGTGTGTGTGTGTGTGTGTGTGTGTGTGTGTGTGTGTGTGTGTTTATTGATTTCAGAGAGGAAGGGAGAGGAGAAGAGCGATAGGAGCATAAATGATGAGAGAGAGTCATTGATTGGCCGCCTCCTGCACAGCCCCTACTGGGGATTGAGTCTGAAACCCGGCATGTGCCCGACTGGGAATCGAACTACGATCTCCTTGTTCATAGGTCGACACTCAACCCCTGAGCCATGCCAGCTGGGCATACACATGGGCCATTCTTGATAAGGTCCAAGGAAAGTCCACATGACAGTAGAGATTTTGGAAAATGGGGAGGAGCCTGGGACCTGGTCCCTTTGGGATGGACTGTGTTCCTTGCCTTCCCAATAGCCATTTGCCCATGTCTCCTCCCCTGGCAGGTATTGGGCAAAGCTTTCCTTCAGAAATTGAAACACGATTGGTCTAAACCTGTTTTCATTTCCACGAGTGATGGGTCTACAGGTAGATAAGAGGCCTGCTCTACCAAGAAGATCCGAGGGGAGGTCTACGGAGGGCTCCCCTTCGGAATAAAGAGGGAGCTTCCGGGGAAAGGCGTGGGCCTCTGCCCTCCCTTCCCTGCTCTGGGACCCAGTGAGAGCATGATGCCGCCTGGGCTTTTGCGAGCCAACCTGGCTCTGCTGCCAAAGATTAGACTGAAAAGTGAATACACAGGGGGCGAGGGGACAGAAGAACAGAGTGTGGGCCTTCGAGAGTCAGCTTTGCACTGAAGTACCTCAAGCCACCGTCCCTCCAGCTGTCGTGGGGCCAACAATAACCAATCCTTAAGGCTTCATCTATGGTGAATTGGTTTTTTCCACACTCTCTAACTCTTGCTAAGGAATACACATTAGCAACTCTTAGGTGTTTACTATTTCTTTTTCTTTCTTTTTTAAAAAAATCCTCTCCTAAGGATATTTTTCCATTGATTTTTAGGGAGAGTGGATGGGCGGGAGAGAGACAGAGAGAGAGAGGGGGGGGGGGAACATTGATGTGAGAGAGAGATATCAATTGATTGCCTCTCCCACATGTCTGAACCAAGGCTGGGGATCAAGCCTGCAACTGAGGTACATGCCCTTGACCAGAATGGAACCAGGAACCCTTCAGTCCATGGGCCAATGCTCTATCCCAGGGGTCCTCAAACTTTTTAAACAGGGGGCCAGTTCACTGTCCCTCGACCGTTGGAGGGCCGGGCTATAGTTTAAAAAAAAACACTATGAATAAATTCCTATGCACACTGCACATATCTTATTTTGAAGTAAAAAAACAAAACGGGAACAAATAGAATATTTGTATTTGCATGTGGCCCGGGGGCCGTAGTTTGAGGACCCCTGCTCTATCCACTGAGCCAAACCGGCTAGGGCAGTTTAGTATTTCTTTAAAGGATCTATTAAGCCGAATTCTTCGGGAATGACTTACATTTAAAACAACAACAACACAAAAAACACAACTCTTTTTTTAAATCCTGAGAGCTATGTAAAAGGTTATGGAAAAATGGAGTGCTTTACAAAAATAACACACGGCATACATATTTGCTTGATATTGTGAGAACCGCTCGGGCTTAAAGAAACATTTTAAAACCTCTGGTTCTGTTGATCTTGGATGCAATCACCTTACTCTCTTTCAGATGATGGGATCCCACTGGGAAGCAGTGGCCTCCCTTTTTTCTCCCCTTTTTGTTCTGAGGATGTTAACGATCCCTAGGATGACAGTTACAGAAAAGAACGCAGGAGACAAATGGAGAATGCACTCAATTCACATGAGGGCTTAATGAATCCATCTAGATTACAGGCCCCTCACTGGCAAGGTTCTCTCTTTTGTAGGGACGTGTTCTCACCTACCTCTGTTATTGTTTACTGTCTCCATGCCAACAGCAGTAGTCATGGAGTTTAGAGTGACTCTCTGTTTGTCAACAGAGCTTCAGTGGCCTGAGGTTCTGATGAGTGGATTTGTTCCAGCTTGATATTTTCATGTCGTTTGGTTGGATAAAACTCGAAGGAATTCCTGGTAGAAAGCTCATACTCTGCATTGCTCTGATTGCATCTCAGTTATACGCATACATCTTCCTTCTAAGAAAATAGAATCAGACACCACTGAGCTTGTCCAGGTTCTCACCGATTCTTTGTCTATTTTTTTTTTTTAAGGAGGAAATATGTAATAAAAGTAGGGACAAGCACGTTGGTTTTTGTTGTTGCTAAGAACAGAACATTATTAGAGCAGCTCTTTCATCCTTCATCCAGGGAACGGCGGTGCTAGCAACACCTGGGGTGGAAGGTCACGCTGCCTGGCTTGGTGGGGACAGATGGCCATTGCTCATCAGGTTAGCAAGAGGCTTGGTGCCGACTTCTGGACATCAGCTGCTCACTGTGGATACCGAGTGGTACTGCAGCTTCAGGTGGTCCGGCCCTCAGGCTGTGAGCTCCCGTCACCTCAATGGAAAATATCTGGACCGAGTACCTTACTTTCCTGTACTCCGACCAAAGCTCTTTTTTAAAAAATATATTTTTATTGACTTCAGAAAGGAATGGAGAGCTAGAAACATCAATGATGAGAGAGAACCATGGATCAGTTGCCTCCTGCACGCTCCACACTGGGGATCGAGCCTGCAACCTGGGCATGTGCCCTTGACCGGAATCGAACCCAGGACCCTCCAGTCCGCAGGCCGACGCTCTACTCACTGAGCCAAACCAGCTAGGTGCCCAAAGCTGACTCTTGAACACACCTAATCATGAACACAGTACACAACGTTACCTCTGATCACTTGGATTTTGCTTTGCCAACTAGGTATTCTGAAATTAGTTGTCAATGGGGGTGACGGACTCCCCCCAAAAATCTTGAGAAAATAAAGCAACAGGAACCCTGGAGCTTAAGCTGGGGAAGGAGCAGAGCAGGGTAGGGTAGTGGGGAGGCATCAAGAGCTGGACTGTGATTGGTTTCAGAAGGAAGTGAACTTCCTTGGTTGTGAGGCCTTATTGATGAATTCTCTGCCTCTGCCGCAGCTGGAAGTCCCCAGGAGCCGTTCTAGCATTGATTCTCATCGAATTCCTGTAAGTCAGTGTCTTCGGAGGTAAATGGAAGAGCCGGCGCATAGCACAGGCAACTCAACTCTTCCTGGGGTGGCGGCTTACTGTTGGTCCCAGTTAGAGAGAGGGCTGTAGACACGTTATTCGTTCATACTCCTTACATGTTCCACGATGAGTTGGGCTCAGTATTGAGAATATGAATTTTATAACAATAGAAAAATGCATGACTAGAGAAATCAGGGCTAGAGAGAATATGGATAGGGCTGGAAGACCACAATCCGAGGGCGTGTGGCCACACCCAGGTCATAAAATCTTACACTGCTAGCAAGACCAACGAATTTGGACCTAAGTTGCCTGGTTACCAGAGCCAGAAGGGAATTCATGGTAAATAGTCAAATATTCTCACTTTCAGAATTCCCACTTTCATGGGGGTAGAAAGCATGCCACTTTTCAGAATGATGCAATGTCTCCTGACTCTCAGGTCTTACTAAGACCTCTGCCATGCACCTGCACCGGCCAAATACCTGCAACAGGCAATAGGCAACAACCCTAGCTAATAATAAGTACAATAGAGGCTTCCTACCTGCATCAATAATACCCACAGGTAGCCCAGCCAACTTGGCTCAATGGTGGAACATCGACCTATGAACCAGGAAGTCATGGTTCAATTCCCAGTCAGGGCACATGCCCGGGTTGTGGGCTCAATCCCCAGTGTGGGGCGTGTAGGAGCCAGCTGATCAATGATTCTCTTTCATCAGTCATGTTCATTCTTTCTCTCTCTCTCCCTCTCTGAAATCAATAAAACTATATTTAAAAAATTAATACCCACAGGTGACGGAAGTGTAACCCTTGCCTGTGCCCAGCCCACCTCACAGACATCCCTTCCAGAAGGATCCTGCTGTAGAGGATGGAGGGGAAGCGCCTGCAGAGCACATAGCCCTCCCCTGGCCAGCTGGGATGCGCTGAAACGTGACCCCACACGCATGAGGTGAAGCCCCCTGTGACTCTAATTGGAGACAGGGCCCTTAGAGAGGCCAGGAAGTGAAAAGGAGGTCACGAGCGTGGGCCCTGATCCAATGCCACCGGCGTCCTTACAAGAGGAGATGAGGACACGGACATGCCCAGAGGGAAGACACAGGGAGGAGAAGACCATCTATCGGCCAAGGAGAGGGGCCTGGGGCAGGCCCTTCGCTCGTGGCCTTGGAAGGAACCCATCCTGCGGACACCTTGCTTCCAGGCTTCCGGCCTTGGGGACTACAGGAAAGGAAATGCCTGCTGGTGAAGCCACATTGTTCGAGGAGACCTAGGAACTAATACACCCGCCATGTGCCCAGTGTGAGTGTGTGTGGGTGTGTGTGTGTGGGGGGGGGGGTGTTGATTTTTAGAGACGAAGGGAGAGGGAGAGAGAGAAACATTGATGAGAGAGAAACATCATCAATCGGCTGCCTCCCGCATGCCCCTGACTGGGGATGGAGCCCACAACCCAGGCATGTGCCCGGACCAGGAATCAAACTGGTGAACTCTAGGGCTCATGGGTCGATTCTCAACCATTGAGCCATACTAGCCAGGTGTGTGCTGAATCTTGCGCCTCCCTTGGCCTTTCCTGAAGGATCTCTCCTGAGCTGTCCTGACTGATTTCCTCCGACATGCCCTCCTCTGGTGCTGGGAGCCGGTCCATCCTTGCTGTTTCAAGGGACCTGGCATATATGGCATACTGTTCTTAATATGTTTGCTCACCTTCTTGGCACTATGTGTTTTAACCAAGGTCACCTCTCTGAGAAAGGTTGTTTCCCCAGGTAGGGATTTTCCCCTGAAGTTAGGGAGGGAATAAAACCCCTTAACTAAGTGCCAGACGGGTAATTAATCACTTTAACTACAAACAATCATGCTTAAGCTACATAATCTTTACTCCCTGGAATGGAGATAAGAAACGCCCTAACCTTTGGAATAGAGATTGATAGGATTGGAATCAACTGGTATAAATACAGATGTAACAAGACAATAGGACACAGAACCTAGACACAGAACCTAGACACAGAACCTACACAGAACCTAGAGACAGAAGAACTTCACTGGAGAGAACATGGCAAAAGATCCTGGACATATACTGGCCACAGAACCTAGAGACAGAACCTAGCGAGAGAACATGGCAAAAGATCCTGGACAGAAACTAGCCACAGAACCTAGAGACAGAACCTGGCTGAAGAACCTAGAGACAGAACCTGGCTACAGAACCTGGATAGAACATGGCAAGAGAACCTGACTAGAACCTGGTGACTGAACCTGGCAAAAGATCCTGGACAGGACCTGGCTACAGAAATTGGTTGGAGAACCTAGCCAGAACCTGGCTGAAGAACCTGGCTACAGAATCTGGTGACCGAACCTGGCTGGGGAACCTGGGGAACCTGGCTGGAGATCTTAACCAGAACTTCGCTGGAGATCCTGACCAGAACTTGGCTAGAGATCCTGGCTAGGCTGCTGATCAACTGAACGCTGTCTCCGTGTCATTCCTTCTTCGCCGACTCCGTCCACACCTTTGGGGACCCCTGGGCCTGCTGGGGTTGGACCCCAGCACTCTGGAACACAGCGGCAGGCCTGGGAAGCCCCGTGTGTGACCCAGGCCGTGGGCAAAGAGGCAGGTGGTGGTGGTCTAAACTCAGCCCCTGTGCTGCTTAAAAACAAAAACACACAGAAAACAGGGCCTTTCCCCACCCCTGGACCTGGATATTAACCTCAGAACCGACATGATGGCTAGTAATTTGTTCCTAAGATACGAGGAAATGCCTGTGGGGAGCAGCCTACGTTCAGGAGTATATTCAAGACACCGAACAAGCATTTCTGTTAAAGGGGAAGGAGGCCTGCTTGGGAACGGGCGTTTTCAATGTCTGGAGGACCAATGGTGGAAGTTCTCTGGGGGCAGGTGAGTGTCGCGGTGCCCTGCTCAGGAGGCTATAATGTTTTTAATATGTTTTTAATTTCAGAGAGGAAGGGAGAGGGAGAGAAACATCCATGATGGGATAATCATTGATCGGCTGCTTCCTGCATGTCCCCCTCTGGGGATCGAGCCCACAACCCCAAGCATGTGCCCTCACCGGGAATCGAACCGTGAACTCCTGGTTCATGGGTCGACGCTCAACCACTGAGTCCCAGGGCCGGGCTCAGGAGGCGTGTTGAAGTCCTCCCTGCAGAGATGCTCCAGGGCACTAGGATATTATCGCACAGCTGGCGAGTGCCTTCTCCTGTGCAAACTAAATGCAGACACATGATCTCATCCGATCTCCGCCACATTCCTGAAAAGCCAGCAATCCCCGGCCTCATTCCCGACAAAGAAACTGGGACTCTGAGGTGAAGGGACTTGTCAAAGCACAGCTTAGAGTTCACCTAAAACCAGGTAAATTCCCCAGGGCCTGCTGGCTAGCCTGGTTTCACAAAGTGGAAAAGGAGAGGACAGCAGGGCGGGGGGCAGTGGAGTGGGAGGCTCACAGCTCTGGGTCTAGACGTCTGGCTCAAATCTCTGCTCCATCACAAGTTTGTGGGGTACCTCTGTGCTTTGGTAGCCTCATCTGCATAATGGGCATAACACCATCTACCCCAGGCTCACGGAATCACGGAGAGATTGAATGATAGATTGTGTGTGAGTGGCCTAGAACAGTGATGGCGAACCTTTTGAGCTCGACGTGTCAGCATTTGGAAAAACCCTAACTTAACTCTGGTGCTGTGTCACATATAGAAATTTTTTGATCTTTGCAACCATAGTAAAACAAAGACTTATATTTTTGATATTTATTTTATATATTTAAATGCCATTTAACAAAGAAAAATCAACCAAAAAAATGAGTTCACGTGTCACCTCTGACACGTGTATCATAGGTGCGCCATCATTGGCCTAGAACCTTCCTTGGGCCCAAGGTAGTATTCAGTGACTGTTTACTGATTGATTGATTATTGATTGCTTTTAAATGAGAGAGAAACATTGATGTGTTGTCCCACTTATTCATGCATTCACTGGTGCTTCTTGCATGTGCCCTGACCAGGGATTGAACCTACAACCTTGGGACGATGCTCCAACCGACTGAGCTACCTGGCCAGGCTCATTTATCCCTTTTCCTGTCTGCTTTCCTCCACCCTCCTCTGAATCACTTTCTTTCTTTCTTTTTTTAATATATATATTTTATTGATTTTTTACAGAGAGGAAGGGAGAGGGATAGAGAGTTAGAAACATCGATGAGAGGGAAACATCGATCAGCTGCCTCCTGCACACCCCCCACTGGGGATGTGCCCGCAACCAAGGTACATGCCCTTGACCGGAATCGAACCCGGGACCCTTCAGTCCGCAGGCCGATGCTCTATCCACTGAGCCAAACCGGTTAGAGCTGAATCACTTTCTTTTCCCCTTCTCTTCTGCAGGCCTTTTTTATTCTAAATTTTAGCCGGCAGTGCCCTATGGAACATTACGGACCAATAGTCATCTCAGGGTAGACGGTCCAACCTAGTCCTGCTCTGCGTCCGTCCCGGGAATTTTGGACCAATTCTTGGCATCCTGAGTAATAAATACATAAATCGGAAAGAGCTCATTTAATCCTCTCCCCGGGGGCCTCTAGCATGGATTCAGGTTTACTTCATTTTTATTTTAAAAAGCAGAGGCACAGACACTTTCAAGGGGCCCGCAAGTGCTTCCGTTTCAGGGTTCCGATGCCAGCTGTTAGCACCCCCCCTCGAAGGCCCGGGACCTGCCTGGCCACTCCTCCTGTTCTCATCAGAATGCAGGGCCACCCAGGGCTGGAGTGTGGGGCGGGCTGCAGGCTCGGTGGCCTGGGAACTCACTGAAACTCTGCTTGGCTCCCCTGGGGCACTTCATAGAAGGCCTGAAGGAGCCAGCAAGCTAGTGAGGCTTTGAACTTGGAAGAGGGGGAGGGATCAGCAACGCCTCTGTGCACAAAAGCGGTGAAAGGGGGCCAGACACTAACAAAGTGCTGCTGTCACCTCGGCTCATTCCTGTCATTCCTCCCAAGATCCCCGTGGTGCGCGCGCAGGAAAACAGTCCCTATCTGTATGGGTCTAGACCGGCAAGGAGCAGCCCCGCAGGCACCCTCTGCTAAACCCACAGGAGCTGAGCCACAGGGCACCGACTCCAGGCTGGCCTCCAGGGTTGCCCTCCCCATTGCAGCCTCCTCCGGGGTCCCCCCCGGGATTGCAGGTGGAGGGAAGCACTGGGACCATTTCTTGTTTTCTTTCTGAACCTTCACTACATGAGCCGGCTCCACAGCATCTGGGTGCAACTGCTGGCTGTTTAAAGAGAGAACATAATCCAAAAAAGACGGATGAAAATGTGACCAAGAGAAAACTCCGCGCGTGTGTTTGAATTTTCTGGAAATACAGGTTTCAATCTGATGGGAACCTTTCCAGGACTCATCCTTGCAGGGGAACATTTGCTGCGAGGCACTGTCTGGCCCTTATCTTCTACAGATAAGGGGGCCTGGGGTGAGAAAACAGTGAGAAGCGGGATTAGAAGGGGTCTCAGGCTTTCTACTCTATGACACCATCTAAGCACTGAGCTAGGATGTTGGTTCCTGGGAGCCAGGGGATGGTAGGAAGAAAGATAAATTGGTAGCTTCCCAACCATGGCTGCATCACATGGGTCCTCTGACTTTCAAATTCCCTTTAGCTAGAGAGAGAGAGAGAGGGAGAGAGAGAGAGAGAGGGTCGGGCAGGAGGCTGGGCTGTGGGCAGTAGGGGGTAGCTGGGAGGGACTGAGATTCTGACGTCTGTGGCTGAGCATGTGACCTTCCCTCCATGCTGTGGGATGTTCAACAACCCCTCTCACCTGGCCCACCTCACCCAAACATCCCTTTCTATTTATTACCTATAGACTTTGACTTCTAGCAAAATCTAGATGCTTTATTATTATTTACTGTGGTCACACGTATCAAGTGTATTCTTAATAAACTAGAGGCCCAGTGCACAAAATTCGTACGCTCAGCGGGGTGGGGTGTCCCTCAGCCGGGCCTACACCCTTTCACCATCCGGGAGCCCTGAGGGGATGTCCGACTGACAGCTTAGGCCCAGCAGGGAGCGGGCCTAAGCCGTCAGTCGGACATCCTTAGCACTGCGGAGGTGGGAGAGGCTCCCGCCACCGCCGCTGTGCTCGCCAGCCGTGAGTCCGACTTCTGGCTGAGTGGCGCTCTCCTGGTGGTCAGTACACGTCATAGCGACTGGTCGTTCAGCTGTTCGGTTGACTTGCATATTAGCCTATTATATAGGATTGTTGCAGCAGAAACATAAATCAGCTAAGTTGGTTGTTTCTATTTAATTCTTTTACTTAGTTTTTTAATGCGTGGGTTGCCTCCAGTGTGCCAGGCAACTCCCCCTTTTGCATCTTTATGGAAGGCATTTTGGAAAAGCTGAACTTTGCACTGTGCTTTGAGATTAGGAGGGAAAAATGGCAAGATACTGGTCATTTTCAAAATGATCACCTCTTGCTTTATTTTTGAATGTCTTTTTAGGGTTATTTCTATGGACTGCCATGCTTAGGATGAGTTGAGGACACCTCAGTCTTTGCTGCTGCCGGGAGAAAGAGGCATTTTGCTACAAACTAAGATTAGCATGTAAAAAGCATCCAGTCCACTGGTCAGAGTGTGAGAATAAACAAGCAATCTTTTCTGAAGGGAGTTTAGGCAACCACCATCTTGAAATGGCAAAGGTCAACCCCTCCCTTCTTCCTTTAGATTAGCCAGTCACGCAAGAGTGTGAGCCTAAGCTCTGACCAATCGAGAGTGAGGGACAGATGACATGCGTCAGGCTTAAAACCCCTGCTCAGGGTGCGTGCTGCCAGACCCTGTGCGTGCGCACCCTCCTGCAGGAGTAAAGATAGTGCCTTGATGCCTGGCTCCTGAGTACCCTTTGTGTTCTGCCAGGACCCCTGGTTTTGGGGCTCGCCTTATTTCTAACAAGAAGACTCATGGGCTACCGACCTATATGCTCCCTGGCGCCATACTGCAAAACAACAGAGAAGGAATGAATGTCACAGAAGAGCGTGGAGAGAGTAGCGCTGCTTTTTCTCACATGCTTCTACTTTTAGAAGAAGCCCTGGTTCACACTTATTTTGCAATACCCAACAATATTAGCATCGCCTGTTTAACTGAAATTTATGTAATTATCTACCATAATCCTTAGACAGTGTGCTTCCCTTTCCCTAGAAATTTCTGTGGCAATTTCAGTTTTGTTTCGCTAGAGCACTTCCTTGAGTGTGTTTTTCAGAAAGAGAAAAATGGGGCACATTTCGAATCCTCCTACAATCAAAATATGCCTAGTTTGCCCTTCCAGAGGAATCATTTACTGTCAGGTATAAAAATCTTGGACCACACCCATGTTTTTTTTTTTTTCTGGGAAGTCTGAACACACTGTCTTTTTTCTAGGAAGTCTGTTGTTCCTTGTCTTCTGGTTTTAGGGTTGAGTATGAAATGGTACTAGAATTATTTCCTTTGCTGTAAAAGAAATTAAAGCAAAGAGAGTTGCTATAGTTTCTTGGGGGAGTTGAAAGATATTCACTGGAAAAGAAAAATTGCCACAAACCTGATCTGGATAGAACATTTTGCATGATGGATTTCTCAACTTCCTCCTGGGAAGAAATTAATATTCCTGATAAAATGCTTAAGTAATTTTTAAATAAACTTTAATGAGCTTAAAGAGAGCCTGCCTCTGGGAGATTAGCTTCCCACCCACTCAGTGGACTGTCAGTCAAGACTCTAATGATCATTAACCAATTTCTTTTCTAGCGCCTCCTTTTCTTCTACAAATGTGTCCCCCAAGAGACAAATGTTCATACTGGTTTCTTTCTGGATTCTTCCTTGGAAGCAACTTCTCAGACCTCAATTTTCTGAAAAGTTGTATTTTCCTTTTTAATCTTTCTTTTTGGAATTCAGAAAGCACCCTGGGACATGTTTAAGTGTAAAGGATGACAGTGCTGTTGATGAATCCCAAGAATGAGAGGCATAAGAAAGCCATTCATTTACTCTAGAATCTATATACATAAAAGCCTAAGTGACCAGAACAACCGGTCGCTATGATGCACACTGACCACCAGGGGGAAGATGCTCAATGCAGGAGCTGCCCCCTGGTGGTCAGTGTGCTCCCACAACCAACCTCTGGTGGTCCCTCTCCCCCATCCAGCAGGCCCCAGCTGGCAGCTGGAAGGCCTTGATCGGCCCTGATCGCCAGCCAGGCCTAAGGACCTGACCCATGCACGAATTTCATGCACCGGGCCTCTAGTTTTTAATAACCTGCAAATAGCGGGGAGCCCTTGAGGTCCTGAAGGAAGGGGCTTTAGGAAGACAGTTCTGGCGGTGATGTGCAGAGACAAAAAGCACAGACACACTCAGACTGTAAAAAAACACAGAACCAACTGCTTGTTAAATCCTTGTGAACTAGAAGAGCCAGCAGTAGAAGCTGATTTGAATCTTGCTCTCACTCCCCCCATCCTTCCCTCCCCAGTGATTCCAAGCTTTAAGCCAGATCCACATCAGCCAACTCCAAATTGCTTGGGGTGGGGTTCAAGCATCACGACTGTTGTTTTTTAACCCCTCCGTTGATTCTCGGTGCAACCAGGGTGGAGAACCACGAGTATAAATCTTTTCCTGCTCCCTGACCCCCTACCCATTATTTTTTCCAGGCACAAGCCCCAACGACTACCTCGTTCAACTTCCCCTAAACCTTGCTGCCATAAAGTATCTTCATTGCCCTCCATGTATGTTTACCCCCTCCGGTCATCAAGGCAACAGCTGTTTGTAGCACCTCTGGGTATGCCAGGCCCATGCTAACTGAACATCCCGCTGTTGGAAACCCCGGCAGTGTAAACAAACATCCCCTTCCCTTCCTGACTTGGGTCCCAGGGGCCCCTCTCCTGAGCTCTCGGCATGATACTTGGGACGTGGACTGCCTTCCTTGTCCCTGGATCCTGAAGCACAGGACTTCCTGCTCTCACCCCCAAATTGTCCACCCTGCAGCCACTTGTGCCCATGATTCCTTCATGCACCCTGCCTTGTTGGAGGCAGTAGGTAGAAAGCAGCAGTGAGCCCCTCCAACTCGCACTTTCCCGGGCTAACTACTCCCAGCTGATGCCGTCTCAGGCCCCGCTATATATATAAAAGCCTATATATAAGTTCACAGGAAACTCCACATCAACAAAATGCCCCCATTGATGGAAAAGGAGACCAAGTACCACTGAGAGGGACTCTCAGGGCCTCGTGGCCCATAGAACCTTCCCTCTTCCTCCAGTCACCCCAGTGTTCCCTGCTGACCTTGTCTCATGGATGACGCATCGGGTCCCTTCCTCCTCATCCTCGCTGGAGAGTCAGGGCCACGAGGCACGAGGCAGTGGCTGGGACTACAGTGTCTATTTGGCCGAGTCTAAAAGGGAGCTGACGATTGTGTGGTCCATTTGTTTTCGCCTCATTCACGCTCAGGGGTGCGTGGTGTTCACCCCAAGGGTTTTCTGTGTTCATGGACTTGAAGCCTCATGTCTGGGAGGTTGCTGCATGTCTTCTCAAGCCTGCCTTCTTTATTGCAATGAAGATACTCCACCGTAAGCTTGAGCTAGTGTGGATTAATCTCCGTGGTTACCTACTTCACACGACACTTGTCTTTTTAGGGGAAGCATTCCACCAGCGGTTCTCAACCTGTGGGTCGTGACCCCTTTAGGGGTCAAACGACCCTTTCACAGGGGTCGCCTAAGACCATCGGAAAACACATATATAATTACATATTGTTTTGTGATTAATCACTATGCTTTAATGATGTTCAATTTGTAACAATGAAAATACATCCTGCATATCAGATATTTATATGACGATTCGTAACAGTAGCAAAATGACAGTTATGAAGTAGCAACGAAAATAATTTTATGGTTGGGGGTCCCCACAACATGAGGAACTGTACTAAAGGGTCACGGCATTAGGAAGGCTGAGAACCACTGCAACACACTATTTCGTTTTTGCTCATACATGCTGGAATCTAAAGGGATCTCGCCCATCATCTTATTCCAGATCCTCATGAAACACAAGGACACTGAGGACCAGAGAGGTTGAGAAATTTGCTTGAGGTCACTCAGCTAGGAAAACAGCAAGAAAGAAAGAAAGAAAGAAAGAAAGAAAGAAAGAAAGAAAGAAAGAAAGAAAGGAAGGAAGGAAGGAAGGAAGGAAGGAAGGAAGGAAGGAAGGAAGGAAGGAAGGAAGGAAGGAAGGAAGAAAGAAAGAAAGGAAGAAACGAAAGCCCTAGCTGGTGTGGCTCAGTGGATAGAGGTCGGCCTGTGGACTGAAGGGTCCCGGGTTCGATTCCAATCAAAGGCAAGTACCTTGGTTGCAGGCTCCTCCTAGGCCCGAGTCCTGGTCGGGGTGCGTGCAGGAGGCAACCAAATGATGTGTTTCTCTCACATCGACATTTCTCTCCGTCTTTTCCTCTCTCTTCTACTCTCCCTAAAAATCAATGGAAAAATATCCTTGGGTGAGGTTTCACCAAAAAATAAAAATAAATAGAAAGGAAGGAAGGGAAGAATGAATGGAGAGAAGGAGGGGGGGGGGGGGGAGAGGGAGAGAGGGAGAGAGAGAGAGAGAGAGGAAGAATTTTATTCCAGCTATATCAGTGAAGATGCTTTTGCACATAACACAGACCATTCGACTCCAACTGGCTTACACAACAAGGGCCTTTGTCCCTCTCGTGTCAAGAAGCCCTGAGGTGGGCAGGCCCCAGGTGGAGTGGGATTAGGGCTCGGCCTCCCCTTCCAGGTGATTCCTTACCTGACCAGCCTCCACGTGTTGTTCTCGGAATGGCTTCCCGCAAGGTCCTAAGTCGACCAGCAGCAGCAACTGGGGCAGGAGAAGGAGAGAGAGAGAGAGAGAGAGAGAGAGAGAGAGAGAGAGAGAGAGAGACTAAGAAATGTGTGTGTGTGTGAGAGAGAGAGAGAGCAAGAGAGAGCAAAAGAGAGAGGAGAGAGGAGGGATCATCCTTCCCTTCAGCTGATTGGGCCAGCTTAGGTCACGTGCTCACCCCGAAACGAGCAACAGCTGATAGGTCAGCGGTTCTCAACCTGGGCTGCACATTAGAATCACCTGGGAATCTTTTTAAAATCCTGATTTCTGGGCCCCATCCTCTAGAAATTCTGTTTCTTTGTGATGGGATGGAGCCACAACATGAGTAACAAACAGAATTTCCGGAGGATGAGGCCCAGAAGTCAGGATTTTAAAAAGATGCCCAGGTGATTCTAAGGTGCAGCCAAGGTTGAGAACCACTGTGCTATAGGAAGGCCCCTGAGTAGCTGGCGTTCCTGAGCCGGCCTCTGGCTGGGAGAAGGGCTCACCATGATTCACACAGAGCCCTCAGCACCTCGCTCTGAAGATGGGATGGGATCAATTTCTTTCTTTTTTTTAATAATATATTTTTTGTATTGATTTCAGAGAGGAAGGGAGAGGGGGAGAGAGAGAGAAACATCAATGATGGGAGAGAGTCATTGATTGGCTGCCTTCTGCTTGCCCCCTACTGGGGATCGAGCCTGCAACTGGGCATGTGCCCTTGACAGGAATCGAACCCAGCACCCTTCAGTCCACAGGCCGATGCTCTACTCACTGAGCCACACCCAGGATTGGTTTCTTATGTGTCACTTGCCCTTCACTGAGGAGAGTCACAGGATTTCAAAGTTCCCCTAGAAAGACAGACAGGCAGCCAGAGGTCTCTCCCACATCAGGAGCCGTTAGGCCAGTGGTTCTCAACCTGTGGGTCGCGACCCCTTTGGCGGTCGAACAACCCTTTCACAGGGGTCGCCTAAGACCATCCTGCAGATAAGATAGTTACATGACGAGTCATAACAGGAGCAACATGACAGTGATGAAGTAGCAACGGAAATAATGTTATGGTTGGGTCACAACATGAGGAACTGTATTTAAAGGGCCAGAAGGTTGAGAACCACTGCATTAGGCCATCACCTGCCTGTGGACAGCACGCGGCATGGGGCCCACATTCCGAAAACAGCAAATGACCAGCGCTTGGCGCTGTTCTTGTTACTATTTATTAAAAACCGCTGACTTGCCCGCTGGCGTGGCTCAGTGGTTGAGCATCGACCTATGAACCAGGAGGTCACGGTTTGATTCCCAGTCAGGGCACTTGTCCGGATTGCAGGCTCCATCCCCAGTGGGGACGTGCAGGAGGCAGCCGATCAGTGATTCTCTCTCATCATGGATGTTTCTCTCTCTCCCTCCCCCTCCCTCTGAAATGTACATAAAATCCCTTTCAGGTGCGGTTGGCAGTGTGTGTCGCCTATGGGAGTCCCAGCAAGGCTCCAAGCAGCCATGGGTTGCCCTGTGCCTGGCTTGGGCTGTCTCCTTCCTTCTGAAGGTTGTATTATTATTACCCGAGGCCAGCACTCCCTCCCACCACCACGCAGCGTTGACTTGAGGCCGATCCCAGAACTTGGACTATTGGGAGCCCTGCATCTCCTGTCCTGTCGGGCCTCCAAGCCTGCGCCTGGGCGCCTGTGAGGGACGGGGCTTTGAGGTTTGCGCACAGCGTCTCTGAGCCGCTCGCAGGTAGATCACATCCCTGGGTGTCGGGGCCCCTTTTGCCAGCGTCACCACCATCGACATTAATCATCCTATGTCTGCTGCGGAGACAAAGGCTGCGAGGCTCTGGGGGCCGGCGAGGGGGGCGAGGGGGCCCGGGAGGGGGTCGGGGAGGGGCTGGATCCAGGAGCCGTCTGCCTTCTGTAGAGGCAGCTTGGTCTGAGCCGCGGGGGGCTGCATGGAGAGCTGCTGGCTCCTGCATTACAACAAGGATTTGAATCAAGGGAGCCCGCAAGACTCTGCCCCTAAAGCTGTTTCGCTCTCCTGTTCTTTTTTTGGAAGTGAGACCCGGGTTTTCACGTTTCCTCCAGTGAATGCCACTATACACATAGCATGAAAAAAAAAGGAGACTCAGAAATGACTCTCTCTCTCTCTCTCTCTCTCTCTCTCTCTCTCTCTCTCTCTCTCTCTAACTTGAGTTCCCAGCACTGTAGCGAGCGTCTACTGATGAGTCTGGGTGATACTGTTGTTTTTATAGTGTGTGTGTGTGTGTGTGTGTGTGTGTGTTTATAACATGACCTTTATTGTTTCAAATTAAAATTATTCAGAAACAAAACTGAAAAGAAATGCGACTTGTATAATAGCAAATAGCATTACTGTAACATGATTAAATATTGTTTCATAATTACTACAAGATTTAAACTTTATATATGTATCATAATAAAGCATGCCTCTTCCATATTTTCTTTCAGAAACGCTATTAGGTGCACTGATTGTGCAATATGGGAGCACAGTGTGAACCTGGTTAGAAAGTTCGTGGCTAAAGCTGAATGAATCCCTATTTACCTACATTCTCTCTTTTTTTTAAATATATTTTATTGATTTTTTTTACAGAGAGGAGAGGAGAAGGATAGAGAGTTAGAAACATCGATGAGAGAGAAGCATCGATCAGCTGCCTCCTGCACACCCCCTACTGGGGATGTGCCCGCAACCAAGGTACATGCCCTTGATCGGAATCGAACCTGGGACCCTTCAGTCCCCAGGCCGACGCTCTATCCACTGAGCCACACCGGCTAGGGCACCTACATTCTCTTAATACGTGTAACAGCATAGTTCCTGGACTCACAGATTTGTACTTGTGTATATATATCTTTTTTGTAAGTGGGTGATACTGTTTTATGAGGCCGGGATGTTCTGTGATTCTCTAAGGCTTGTCAGCCTGCGGCCCCTGTGGCCGGATGTCCTGCGCCCCCGCTGGCTGGCTCCGTCTGGCCCCGGGTCCCGCATCCATCCTGGCGACAGAATGTTGTCTGCACTCTCAGCCCCAGACTGGGAACTAAGTCAGATGCCCTGCGGACTCAGGATGCCACAGCTGTGCCCCAGCTGCTAACGTTCCATGCCTGCCAATGTCCTCTGCTCCCAACCAACCCCAAGGATAAGCCCCGGTCTCTTGGATGCCCCTGGAATGGTGCATCCCGCCATGCGCCGCGATGCGCCATCCGTCAGCGGGCCTGCCTGTGCCAACCCTTCTCCCTCTGGTAGCCCCTCCTGAGCGGGTCTTGCCCTGGGCCTGGCCCGCTGGACGGGTTATTTCCAGACAACGTGTCTCTCGCTAGCCTTCCTCCCTGGAACTGATCCACATCTCTGCCTCCCCCTGCTTGGTCAGCAGTCCCAGCATCCACCTGGTTTCTGGTTCTCGAGGGCATGGCTACTTCATGAATGTGTCACCCATTGCGCACACCCTATTGATGCCTATCTGTTGGGCCTGAAGGACTAGGCTCTTTGACATCACATCTTAGACTGATGGTTGGAATCTGAGGGCCGCTGTGCCTGGACAGTGCTGAGGTGTCACAAGGGGTCTGTCCAGGCGTCTGTCTGTCCATAGAGGTTGCATGTTGACTGAATGGGGAATATTGACTGAAGGGGGAATGCTAAACACGTGTGCAGTTGCTTCTGTAGCAAATTTAGCTCGCTATAAAGCCATTTAAAGCACCACGGAATTCCTTGCCTCTTTCTGTCATCATGCATCTTCTCTATAGATACCCAAATACGAGTAGACCACAATGCAATGTTAAAGCCCCAAAAAAGCCTCTTTTACAGTCACTCTCCGCTAACTCCCTGGGGTTGCAATAGCCTGCATTGCAGAACTCCTAGGAAACAGTGTTCTGCATAGGATGTGACTCTTGCTGGCGGTTTCCCTCCGACCTGCTGCTGGTGGGGAGGGGCGTCAGGAATGCCCCCTTCTGGTCCCTCTCCACGGCCGCCTCAGGCACCCTGGCCACAGAGCTGTGCTGCCTCAGAACCGTGCCAGGTCCCAGCTGCCCGGACGAGATCGCTTCGGGGAGAACAATCCTTGTTTCTGAGTTCCATCCTGTCTCCGGGTTTCTACGGATGTCACATCCTTAAAGGCTAGCGGGGCGCTTGGGTCCTAGCAATTCCCAAGACATCTGAGGACCCTACTTTGCTCCCATTCATCTTAGAGGCAAGGCCCCGACTCTATATTCTGAGCCAGCTTCCATACGAATGCCCCTGAACAGCAGGAAAAGGCAGCCGGAACAAATGACGTCCCAGTTAATGTGTTGGGAAGACTGACCTGGATTGGACCAGACCAGTGGTCGGCAAACTGTGGCCCCTTGAGTGTGGCTCTTCCACAAAATACCACGTGCGGGCGTGCATGTACAGTGTGATTGAAACTTCGTGGCCACAGTCACGGGGCCAAAGAGCCGCACGTGGCTCGCGAGCCGCAGTTCGCCGACCACTGGACCAGACTATAGATTCCTGATGGAAGACGCTGGGATGGGTGAAGCCTGGCCTTGAACCGAGAATAACTTTCTAATGACTCCTGGACCTTTGAGGTTGTTACAGAAGAAGAGTGACTCAAAGCTATAATAAGAGAGGAAGGGAAGGGGAATGTATCCCAGAAATGTCGGCCCCAGGGCCCAAGAAGTCCCTCTGCCTCCCTCAGACCTAGGAGCTGTCCCTGGTGTTGAAGCAGAGCAGGGCCCCTCTCTGTTTGAGTTGTGCCCACTACTCAAGTGGAGGGAAGTCCTAGCTGAACTTGGTAAGACTAGCCAGCGCATCAGTGTGCATTGCCCTTGGCCTGCCCTTGGCCTGCCCTTTCTGAGTCAGCAACTGAGCCCAGGAGAGCTGGCCTGTTGGGGGAGCCATGGAAGGAGAGAAAATAGAGTTCCTGTTCATTTAGGGAACGCTCTCCCAGGAGCCTGGGACCACATTCCCCGCCTCTGTCGTCTGGACCGTGAGAAAAGCCAGGACAAGCAAGGTCCTCTGGCCCGTTGTCATGGCAATGGCAATCTTTCTCAGAGGATACTTTGTGTTTCAAATGCAGAGGAGGGAAAGATGGGCACGGTCCTTACCTTCATGGAGCTTATGGGTTGAAGGAGGGCACAGAAGGAAAAAGAAGCAAGCAAACAAATAACATGGAATTGCATATTCTGATCAGGAAACAGAAGGTGCAGAGAGAATGACTTCGTTGAGGTCATCAGGGAAGATCTCTTTGGAGAGGTGATATTTGTCACTGGGTCATGAGGGATGAGGGGGCATCAGCTGAGGGGAAGGTGGGTTCAAATGTCCTGGGGCAGCGAAGAGCTTGCTCTTTGGATGAATTTAAAGAAGGCTTCTCTGAGATGAGGTCCTAAGAGCTGCTTCCCTAACACCGTCCAAGGACTGGGAGAAAGGCCCAGGTGAAGAGGAACTCACTGAATAACGGAGGTTAATTCAGAACTTAATTTATCATTTCACAGGGAGGCGAAAATTCTCAGAAATCTGCCTTCGTCTGACCTTGAATTCTGCTGCTTAGTTTTACATGAAGACTTTTAGGAGTACTGTGATTTTTTTTTTGATTTTTTTTTTACTATCAAATTGAATTCTATTTTGCACCATGACACGCTCCTTTAAAAGCATGAGAGGAGTGTATTCTCAGTAGGGGTGGAGGGGCGGAGGGGTGACGAGAAAGATGAAGTCTTAGAAAAAACAAAGAAGCAAGCCAAGGCAGAGACAAAGCTCTTATCTGCACAACCCCAGACTCTGGTCAAGAAAAGCTCAGCGAGATCAGAGACAAGTCGTAATCTGCGATAAACAGATGGGGAGACGAGAGGGCTGTTGTCAGCGGAGGGGCCTGGAAGGAGCCTCAGGGATTGGATTTGGGGAATGAAATTTTCTAGGCCAGGTCAGGCTGCCTGACAGCGCGGTGAGCCTGAGAAGGGCTGTGATTATGCGGGGCGGTTATGCAAGGCCGGGGACCCATCCTGGCGTGGGGGCCAACGTTGAGAGTCTACGCGGGCACGTGTGTGCATTCACACTTGTCAGGAACGTTTCACAAGGACAAATGCAAAATTGCTAAGGACCCTCCCAGGGCCTCAGAAGAATGAATGCTGGGCAAGCGAAGGGCCTTGAATCTTAAACGTTATTTACCTTTTAGCACCTCTGCCTGTATGCAAGGCCCTCATACAGGGCTCCTCGTACAAGTCATGACCTGACTCAGCGTGGGAAAAAGGCACCCAACCTGGACCACATTCTGAGGGAGAGTGGGCGAAAGAACCGGACAGGTTGAAGTTCATTTCCAGAGAGGCCACCAGGTGCAGGGAAAGGATGAAGAGAGAGAACCAAGCCGCGTGAGTCGGGGGTCTTCTGTCTCCTCTTTTTGATGGCATCAAGGATATTTCTTTTTTTAAAATATATATATATTTATTGATTTTGAGAGAGAGAGAGAGGAAAGGGAGAGAGAGCCAGAAACATCAATGAGAGAGAAACATCATTGATCAGCTGCCTCCTGCACACCCCCTACTGGGGATCAAGCCCAAAACCTGGACATGTGCCCTGACCAGAAACTGAGCTGAGGACCTCTTGGTTCATGGGTCAGCGCTCAACCACTGAGCCACACAGACTGGGCAAAAGAAGAAGATGTGAACATAGACGGAGACACCTAAGAAGAAGACCTTGTGATGGCAGAGACAGACAGTGGCAGGATGAGGCCACAAGCCAAGGGATGCCAGGGGTTGCTGGCCACCATCAGAAGCTGGAAAGGCAAGAGAGGATGTTCCCCTACAGCAGTGGTTCTCAACCTTGGCTGCACATTAGAATCCCTGGGAATCTTTTTAAAATCCTGATTTCTGAGCCTCATCCTCCGGAAATTCTGTTTCTTTGTTACTCATGTTGTGGCCCCACCCCATCACAAAGAAACAGAATTTCAGGAGGACGAGGCCCAGAAATCAGGATTTTAAAAAGATTCCCAGGTGTTTCTAATGTGCAGCCAAGGTTGAGAACCACTGCCCTAGTGCCATGGTCGGCAAACCGCAGCTCTCAAGCCACATGCGGCTCTTTGGCCCCTTGAGTGTGGCTCTTCCTAAGCCTTAGGAGTACCCTAATTAAGTTCATAACAATGTACCTACCCATATAGTTTAAGTTTAAAAAATTTGGCTCTCAAAAGAAATTTCAATCGTTGTACTGTTGATATTTGGCTCTGTTGACTAATGAGTTTGCCGACCTCTCCAAACTCCTTGAATTGGGACTTCAAGCGGCCAGAACCATTAGAAAATGAATTTCTGCTGCGTTAAGCCACACAATTTGAGGACACGAACACACCTTCCTTCTCCTACATGTGTGTGTCAGATGTGGGGTCTCCAATACATCGCTTGTTTTTTGAAGGGCTTATGAACACCCATGCTTATGTCTGAGACAGGCAACCTGGCCCCATACCTATTTATCTCAATATCATTGACGATAGTCCCTGTGCTACAATTTACATTTCTGTGGTTATTCTGCAACTACCAATGTGTACCTTTCTCACCCAGTCCCCTAATCCTCCCCACCCTGCCGCCCCTGACAAGGGTCCGTCTGTTCTCTGTATCCATGAGTCTATTTCCATTTTGTTTGTTTATTCTAGTCTCCTTTTGGTAACTGCCTGGGAGACCGTGGGCCCTGCACATTTTACTCTGACCACAGACAATATCCAGGGTAAGGTCATGCCAGCCCAGCCTAACACACTCATTGGCATGGGTGACTGCCCTGGTGCCGGTAAGCCTTGGGAAGAGCTTGCAGCTTGGTCCAGGGATGCCATCTGTAGGTAGAGGGTCTGCGATGGAGTCATTTTTGTTCTGCAGGATGGTGGTTACCAAATGTTGGCCCATGGACGGTGCCATTCTGCAGGGTGACACTCCATGGGGAGTAAAATAGAGATTGTTAGAGGGGTTTCCTCCATCACGTCCAACGCAGTCACGTCATCTAGATTGCCCTGCCCCTTCTATTCAGGAGGCAGCAAATGTCCTTCCTCCCTGGACCCAAGCATGACTCGGCAGATGTCTCCAGAATGTGGGATGAGCTAGGAGACAGCGCGCCTGGACTCTTCCCAAGAGCCAGCATCACTTTAAAGACACGTGGGGACCGTCCCAGAGAAAAGACACTGAAGAGCTGTCACAACCAGAACCAATGTATGAACCGGTTGGGTTTTGGTGGGGAAAAATATCTGTGAAGGAGGTTTTTGAAACGACTGAAGCAATCTGAGTGTGAGCTGTTCATTGGGTGACATTGAACGCATGCTAATTTTCTTAGGCGGGACAACGGTATTAGTGGTTTGGGGGCATGTTTTGTTTCTTCTTCAGGGGAGCATGGCCAAGTATTTAGGGGTGAAGTGGAACGATGTCTGTAACTGTCCCATGGTTCCGCAGAAAGGAGAGTTAGACAGAGAGAAAGCAGCTGTGGCAGCCCAGCTGGTGTGGCTCAGTGGTTGAGCTTCGACCTATGAACCACGAGGCCACGGTTTGATTCCCAGTCAGGGCACACACCCTGGTTGCAGGCTCAATCCCGCATGGGGCGTGCAGGAGGCAGTCGATCAATGATTCTCTCTCATCATTGATGTTTCTAGCTCTCCCTCTCCCTTTCTCCCTGAAATCAATAAAAATATAGTTTTTTTAAAAAAATAAATAAAGCAAATGTGAATCTAGGTAAAGGGACTACGGATATTTATTGCGATGCCATTTCAATTGTTCAGTAGGATTGAGAAATTTCAAAATAAAAATGAGGAGGAAAAGATTTGATCTTCTTAATAAAATATTTTATTGGTATTGTATGTTTGGACTGTACTCTTGCGTAACGTAAAGTATTTTAAAATAAAAGCATTTTAGCAACAAGCAGCTCAATAATCCCCTTTCTTTTATGAAATGATAGTCGCCAGGGGTGGGCTGGACGGAGTCAATGGGGGAAGAAGTGGGACATATGTAATACTTTCAACAATAAAAGAATTATTTAAAAAAAGAGAGAAAGAAATGACAGTCACAGGTGATAGTTGCTTTGTAACATCCCAAATGAAAACTTGGGCTCTACACGAAATAAAAACTCATCTAGGGAGCTCTGCCCACGCTTGGCTTGTGCTGTTCCGTGTTCTCCAACACTCTCCGTGTCGTGGCACATACAGAAAATGCTAATATCCGCCTGGCCAATGGGGCGAGGCTGCTAATGTCTCAGAGCGACTAGCCCGGGAGCTCTGGCTGCCCCGGGCTGAGGGGTCACCGTCTTGGCACACCCACCAGCCATCTGGGCCACACGAGCGTGCCACGGTCGCAGGCTGGGACTCTGCTCCCGTGCACGGAAGGGTTGTGAACTGTTATCAATATGATCTGCTTGGAAAAAGCTACCTCACATGCGCCCAGCACTGTGGATTCGGACTTAAGCTGCTATGAACCAGGCTTGGGTCCATCCCTCACCGTGCATTTGCAGGAGCAGTGACTACCAGCGCGGTGTCCCCTCTCCCCAGCACGTGTCCGTCCGTATCATCGCTCATCACAACACCTGTTCTGATGGATCTTGAGTCGTAACCAGGTTAACAACAAGGCGAACTCCTCCGGGAGCCTACGGAGCAAATTCAGGAGCTCATGTTCTCTGCTGGCTTCTGTGGCTCAGCCCCACTGTATCGCGATGAGGCAAGAAGTGAAGATGAAAACAGAAGCCTCGAGAGGGAAAGTTAACCCGGCTTTACCCAGGCCTTCCTCAGGCGTAACACTTCATGTTTAAAGCTCAAAATGCTGAAGTTCTGCATAGCTAATTTAAATGTCTTTAAATGTCTGTTAGGAGGCTGCTTTATGTTTTTATTATTTATTTATTTATTTATTTATTTATTTATTTATTTATTTATTTATTTATTTACTAGAGGCCCGGTGCACAAAATTCATGGGGGGAGGGGGTTGGGGGGGAGGTCCCCCGCAGCCTGGCTGGCACTCTCTTGCAATCCAGGACCTCTCAGGGGATGTCCAACTGCCAGTTTAGGCCCAAATCCTGCAGTGGGATTGGGCCTAAACTGGCAGTTGGACATCCCTCTCTCAATCTGGGACTGCTGGCTCCTAACCACTTGCCTGCCTGCCTGCCTGATTGCCCCTAACCACTCTGCCTGATTGCCTCATCACCCCTAACCACTCACCTGCCTGCCTGGTCACACCTAAACATTCTGCCTGCCTGCCTGCCTGATCACCCCTAACTGCTCACCTGCCTGCCTGATCACCCCTAACTGCTTGCCTGTCTGCCTGCCTGATTGCCCCTAACTGCCTCTGCCTCAGCCCCCGCTGCTGCGGCTTCATGGGGAAGGACATGCGGAATGACGTCCAGAAGGTCGTTCAGCTGTCTGGTCTAATTAGCATATTATGCTTTTATTATTTAGATTGTTATCCCTCATCCGAGGATATTTTTTTTCCTGTTGATTTTTAGAGAGAGTGGAAGAAAGAGAGAGGGAGGGAGAGAGAGAGAGAAAAATCAATGTGAGCGAGACACATCAATTGGTTGCCTCCTGCACATGCCCCCACTGGGGCTGGGGATTGAACCTGCAACCCAGGTATGTGCCCTTGACTAAATCCTTGACCAGGAATCAAACCTGGGACTCTTGGGTGCACAGGCTGATGCTTGCTTTAACCACTTAGCTACACTGGCCAGGGCAGGAGGCCAGTGAAGAGAAAAAAGGACCGACTGGGCTTACAGAAGTGTTTCTGAGTCCGCTGCTACATCTAAATAGCCTGGGGAGCCTCTTAAAGACACAGAGGCCAGGTCTTCATCTTCGAGAGATTCTGATTCAATCAGCCTGGCCCCTATCCCCCCACCTCTCCACCCCCCGCCCAGGGAATTCTAATATGCTACCAAGTACTGAAGCCTAGAATCAGAAGATGAGAGCAAAACACTGAGAAGTGTGAAGTGCTTTCCAAATACGAGCCATTTGCTTTATTATGCGGCCACTATCATTTCCTTTCTCCTCCTAATTTCCCAGCATGCTGAGCTCAGTGCATTTGGAGTGGAGTGTTTTCCTCTTGAGTCCCCGAGGCCTTACCCTTTCCATTGCCCGGCAAAGGCCCTACCTACCCGCTATTGGCACAAAGAGCTAAGTGGAAAGTATCTGCATGAGTCCTTGGGAGCGTACTCCCGATCGAGGGATGCTTGCCTTCTGGAGCCAAGACTGCTGGGCTTGCGTCCTTTCTTAGTCCAGATTCATTATGCCTTTGCTTCCTTCCACGAACGTGGGCACCTCAGAGATCTTGGCATGGACTGAATGTCTGCTTTGTGTGCCAGGCGGGACACAGAGCATCAAGGGGTTGGGCTGTCGCTTAGTTTCAGACTCATATTCCAAGTTCTTTGTCGGAGGACACATTTGATGGTCAAAACACAAGCGTGGAAATAAGATGACGGATAGCCCGGGATACAAGCGTGACTTAACATTGATGCTGAGATGATTTGCAAGACGCAGCTAGTATAATTCCAGAGAAGTAAAAAGTCACACAGGTCCACGTATCATGATGATGATGATGATGATGATGATGATGATGATGATGATGATAGTGATGGTGATGATGAGAGCTGACACATATCATCTACTATCTGTTAGATCTTGTTCTAAATGTTTTACACCCATGAAGTCATTGAATCTTCACAACTCTATTGGCTAGATACTAGTTATCACCCTCAATTTACACATGAGGAACCTGAGGATGGGTGACATCTAGACTTGTTGTCACCATTCATTAGCTGTCACCTAACCGCTCCTGGCCTGTTTTCTGATTGGATCAGAATCCGATAGCTTGGACTATTAGGGAGTCAAGCAATATCATTTACCTGAAAATACCATAGTGTAGATATGAGCAAGAAAATGACAGCAATAGAAATAGTTGAGTCATGGGATCTTGGCATAAATTATTGTTAACTTTTCTAATATTTTCATAAATGTTGATCAGAAAACTACTAATAATTTTTTATTTAAAGAATGATTGATACTCATAGTATACTAATCTATCTCTATATATATAAGCTTAAGCGACCGAACGACCAATCCACCGGTCGCTATGATGTGCACTGACCACCAGGGGACAGACTCTCAATGCACAGGATCGAGCTCCCTCCTGTCTGGATTGGGCTTGCAGGCATCGAGCTCCCTCCTTTCTGGATCAGGCCTGCGGGGACCCGGCTAAAACCGGCTACCCAACACCCCCAGAGGGATCCTGGATTGCAAAAGGGCACAGGCCAGGCTGAGGGACCCCACTGGTGCACGAATCTGTGCACTGGGCCTCTAGTGTATTTAATAATGATGCAACCACAATGTTAAAATTTTCCATTCTCCTTCCAAATTTCAAAGTGTGGACAGTGATACTGGGAAAGAAAAATACTCAAGCAACTTAAGGGGAATGAGTTCTGCTTACTCGAAATGCCTAGAGAATCAATGGATGGCATTCTTCTTCATGGTGACTTTTTCATTCCAGTGAGACTCTCTAAAAGGGAAGCTAAGTGTATTGACAGCAAATTTCAAAATCATTCGGGTCCTTTTCTCTGTTCTTCCACCGGGACCTTGAAATGTGTAGCTTTCTATTCTTTACCTGCCAAACTGAGTGTTCTCGATCCTCACCATACTAAGAACTGATGTAGAGGAGGCCAGATAGATGATGAAAATGACTCCCAGCGGTGAGTGTCTATCTGGCACTTGAAACACTCCATTCTCTATTCTACATAAAACCATGAAGTTTCTGGATTCCTCCAACTATGCACATGACTCACATCGATGAAGGCGGTAAATATGTTGGGCCAAAGCACCATCGAAAATATTTTTGTCAGCAGGGAGCAGAAGTTATATTAATTAAAATGTTCTCAGGAGGTACAGGATGCCCTCCCAACGAGTCATAAAATTATTTTAATCCCAATTAAGGATGTTCCCTCCTGGCACCTGGTAACATAGGGAATTGGAATGAAAAAAACTCCATGGCATTTCTAGAAGAAAGATCACCAGAGTCAGACTGGATCCCTCAGGCTAAGAAGTGGAGATATTTTGATAGAAAGCCATCATTTTAGTTAATTGATCATTTATTAAATCTCCTATTCCATGTCCAGAGAAGATTAGGGGAAAGTACAGAGTGAAAAAGGTCATAAAAATATAAACCTTGGGGAGAAGAATGAAGGACTTTATGAGGGTTTATGCTTGAATGTTCTACCCACCCAGGAATGCTGGTGCAGGGACTGAGGCTGTCGACCTTGTGGTGTGAGCCTCAGCATACAGACCCCTGTCTGGGAAGAAATGATGTCACCAGGATTTTTAGCCGAAGACTTCAAGTAATCCATTTGAGGGTAATTTAGTGATTCATTGTGGAAGCTCAGGGTTTTCTGCATGGATTTTGAAAACCTAATTAAATTGTTGAGACATTTCCTTACTAAACCTTGTCACGGGTATAGCCAGTACACATCTTGGGACGGAATTGTGAGCTGACATTTTACCCGTTGTCATGAAGACGTGCAAGCATTAGTGAGTAGCTGCAACTTTCATCATTGGAGAGCAAGTTGAATCACCCAGGCTCAGTAAACAGGAGGCAGCCTCGTGTCCTCTGGAATGACCTCACATTCCCGGTGAAACATCAGTTTTCAAGTGACAAACTCTAGGCACGTCCACCACACCAGGAAATGATTTGAGAGAAAAGAATTTAGGTTAAAATTCAGAGATTAACTATCAGTGTTCCTTTAAAAAGACTTTTCTGAATGAGGAAAGAAAACAGAAAAACACTACTTGTTGGGTTGTGATGATGTAGAATACTGAGGTTGAGACTATGAGAATACATTTTTTTCAACTTAAAGTTTTTTTTCAACTTTACTCATAGACTGGTTTCTTTCTCTTTTTTAAATATATTTTTATTGATTTCAGAGAGGAAGAGAGAGGGAGAGAGATAGAAACATCAATGATGAGAGAGAATCATGGATCAGCTGCCTCATGCATGCCCCACACTGGAGACCAAACCCACAACCCAGGCATGTATCCTGACTGGGAATCGAACCGTGACCTCTTGGTCATCGGTCGATGCTAAACCATGAGCCATGCCAGCTGGGCCATAGGCTGGTTTCTGATGGTACTGGTAGGATTGACATTTGAGGGAAGAGAGAGAAGCAACCTTATGGCTGGAGGACCAGCTTCCCAACTTGCTCAGTTAGACCAGGAAGTGGCCGGCGCGGTGGGTCTGGCCCGACCACCCATGGGCACCTTTGGTTAATACTCTGCAGAGCAGAACCCAGGCAATGGAGTGTATGACACACACATTCATCCGCTCTGTCAATTAAAAGACCAATAAACAGGCAGCTTAATAGAACATTATGCTATACATTCATCTGCTCAATATGTCGATTATTGAGCATTCTCAATTTGTTTATCAGAACAAAGTTTATTCTCTTTTAATTACTTTGCCAACTTATTATTGTGTTCCATGGCTTTTTCACGAGTTTTTGTGGTATAGTTTTCCATGGTGGGGCATGCCCTACCACAATGAGTGTTGAACTGGTTTTCGACCTACTTTATGTTGTTAGATAAAGTTGAGGGGGGTGATAAAGATGGGCAGATAGATATAAAATCGTTGTAAGGGGGATTTTTTTTTTTGTGCCTGGATTCAATCTAAATACATCTCAAAAAATTGTAAAATAGAATCTACCAGCTAAAACTAATGAGCACAAAACTGCCTTGATTTGGCCCAGGGTGGACAAATAGAACATCTGGCATATTTGGCACCAACGGCACAGCTGGCATTGCTGGAAACATTTCTGCAGAAGGTGCAGATGCAGAAATGGGAGAATTGGTACAAACAGTGCAGATGGAGCAGTTGGAACAGATGACAGTGGGCAGAGCTGGCGAGGCTGGCACAGGTGTCATAACCGCAACAGCTGGCACAAGTTGTGACAATCCTGGGATTTCTTAGTACAAGGCACATGTTCGTTTTGGCTTTGGCTGCCGGGAGATAAGAGCATTTTATAATTAGTAAATGTGCCATTTAAAAAAGAACTTTCTCCCCTCCATCCGTAAGGACATCCACCTCCAACTGTCAGAGCTTGGAAGAGGGAGCATTTTTTTTGCAAATTAGAATTTCCCCGAGAAAAGCCATCATTGATAAATACCGATTTCATAGGAGAGGCAATCGGATATTTTTTGTTCTGCTATAGATAAAATTCATGAATGAAATTTCTTCAGAGGAGTTTTGTGGGAAATAAAGTCCAGATTTCTGGAAAGAAAAGTATATTTTGCATTGAACCCAAAATTCGTTCTCAAATTAGAAAGCTATTTGTTTGCTAAATATCGTGAATATTTCCCAATTCTATGAAATTTCCTGTGGAATCACACTTGAAGACATGGTACAGAATTGGAAACATGTCTACAGAACAGGTTGGGAAACGAGAAAAAAAATGCTGGAATACATAATATGCGGAAATCATGATATTGCCGCTTTCCAATACCAATGGGACTTGGTTCTAATTTCATTGAAAATGCTGTGATTTGGATTTGAATGAAAAGTACAATATAGAATAATCTTTTGGGCAACGATATTTAATACCAGATGAAAAGTTGAGAGAACAAAGCAACTTGTTTGTTCGCGGCTAGAAATCACTGTTTTCTTCTAATGTTTTTATTGTAACAAAAGTCTGTTCGTATTATGGGAAAGCCAAAAACTATTACCTAATTATGAAATAATTTTTAAAAGCCAAATAATGGTTTTAAATCTATACATACATTCTCTTGAACACACAGTCGTAGGTGCTCCATACATTCTATTGGAATAAATGAACCTATGATCAAAATTCGGAATTAAAAATGTAAATAATCATCTTCCATATTCATGTTCTATTAGAAAGAAACAAAGGCGGTTAGTTCTTTAAAGCCTTAAACTTGACAATACATTTTAGCCAATTTCCTTCCTCCGGGGGAAATCATAGATGACAAAGATTCGTTGGCTGTCATCTATTCTATGTCCCCAAGTAAACCCCCAATTCCTTAGGTTTTCTAGTTTATCTTGAACTAAAACCAGCATAATAAATCAGCTTCTATTCATAATCAATGCAACACAGTGGAATGGTGTATTATTGTGTTCCAAGACTTTGAACAATAAGGGTTAATTACTTCTCCCTGAATGCCAATTTCTTGACCATCAAAACCATGCTCTCTTTGTCCCCAGATGGCCCTGCGTGTTGTTACCTATATTTAATCTTTTACAAAACCATCTAAAGTCATGGAAACATATTTGATTTCAGTGTCTCCATTATTTAGACTGTGTTATAACCTCATGGCAAACCCAACTTGACTATTCTTACTATTCAGAACTTTAATTCTATCACGTAACTTCAGTTCATTTCTTGACTTGAGATGACAAAAATGTTTGTGCTCAGAACAGATGAAATACCTTCATTTGTTAACTGTACTTCTGTGACATAGGGCAACTGAGGGGGCGGGGCTTCCTGCTCTCTTCTGCAAAGAGGGGATGACACATGAAGGATTTATGTATTTATTTTTAAATATGTTTTATTGATTTTTTACAGAGAGAAAGGGAGAGGGATAGAGAGTTAGAAACATCGATGAGAGAGAAACATCAATCAGCTGCCTCCTGCACACTCCCTACTGGGTATGTGCCCACAACCAAGGTACATGTCCTTGACCGGAATCGAACCTGGAACCCTTGAGTCTGTGTCAGTATTTTGAAAAACCCTAACTTCACTCTGGTGCTGCGTCACATATAAAAATTTTTTGATATTTGCAACCATAGTAAAACAAAGACTTATATTTTTGATTTTTATTTTATATATGTAAATGCCATTTAACAAAGAAAAATCAACCAAAAAAATGAGTTTGCGTGTCACCTCTGACACGCGTGTCACAGGTTGGTCATCACTGGTTTAGATGAACAGGCTGGAAATGCCCACTTGGACCTCGTCACCTGGTCTGAGACCGCTTTGTGGCTGAAACCCAGCTGAACCTCGCCTCCGATCAATAAAAGACGTCAGAAAAACGATCCATTCTGGGGCGTAACAAATAGGGGTGTTTCCAGGCTGTGGCATTTGAGGAGTCGAGCAAAGTTTTTCTGAAGGATGAGTCATTTCTTTGAGCCTCTGCCTTCCCCGGGCATGAAATGAAAATGAGACATGAAAGATGCAATCTGCTGCAGCAACGTGACTCCTCCATCATTGTCCCAGCTACTCTGTTTCTCAGCACAGGGAAGGCTCCAGTGTACTGGCATCTCATCACATGGAAATGCCCTTTTCCTTCTCGCGGCTCTGAGACACGGGATGCTTTCATCTACCCTCCAAACAGTTGCTGCGCCTGGTGCCTCTCCACATCCCCAGGGCGGCTTTTTGTCTCTGCAACCTGGGATACGTTTTTCCCAGGCTTAAAAAGATAGAGCAACTGAGTGGGGGGGTGGGGGGTGGGGGGGGGAGGTAAGGGGGCAGGGCTTACCTCCTTTGGAGAGGGGCGGGGGGACAAAAATGAAGCACAGCCATTTATCATAAAACCATTTACAACTCCAAGGGAAATTTATTTTTTCTAATTAATTTTTAAGAGTATATTTATTTTTTAAATATATTTTTATTGATTTCAGAGAGGAAGGGAGAGGGAGAGAGAGATAGAAACATCAATGATGAGAGAATATCATTGATTGGCCGCCTCCAGCACATCCTACACTGGGGATCGAACTGTGACCTCCTCGACCGGTGATGGCGAACCTTTTGAGCTCGGCGTGTCAGCATTTTCAAAAACCCTAACTTAACTCTGGTGCCGTGTCACATATAGAAATTCTTTGATATTAGCAGCCATAGTAAAACAAAGACTTATATTTTTGATATTTATTTTATATACTTAAATGCCATTTAACAAAGAAAAATCAACCAAAAAAATGAGTTCGCGTGTCACCTCTGACACGTGTGTCATACAGTGGTCGGCAAACTCGTTAGTCAACAGAGCCAAATACCAACAGTACAACGATTGAAATTTCTTTTGAGAGCCAAATATTTTAAACTTACACTATATAGGTAGGTACATTGTTATGAACTTAATTAGGGTACTCCTAAGGCTTAGGAAGAGCCACACTCAAGGGGCCAAAGAGCCGCATGTGGCTCGAGAGCCACAGTTTGCCGACCACGGTCCTAGTTCATAGGTCAACGCTCAACCACTGAGCCATGCTGGCCAGACCACAGGAAATTTATATGTTGGTTTCAAGAATTGAGGACATTTAATAACCAGACATCCTCCTTTCCACCTCCCCTTCATTCTCCCTGTGCATCTGCTACAGACCCCGGACTAGACCTGTTTCCCGCCCTAGACCCACCCCAGAGGCTGTGTGATGATAATCAGTGCAATGACACAACCACACCACCCACTCCTGGGAGTCTGTTGGAAGTGGGGCAGGAGATCTAGGTAAGAATTAGGTGGGATTTTTATTTATTTATTTTTTTATTTTAGAAATGTAAACCAGGAACTGGAGAGCATTATGCTAAGTGAAATAAGCCAGTCAATGAAGGAAAAATACCACATGAGCTCACTCATTCATGGATAATAGAGACCATTATAAACTTTTGAACAACAATAGATACAGAGGCAGAGCAGCCTCAAACAGATTGTCAAACTGCAGCGGGAAGGCCGGGGAGGGGTGGGGGGCAGGAGGGAGGAGGTAAGAGATCAACCAAAGGACTTGTATGCATGCATATAAGCATAACCAATGGACATAAGACACTGTGGGGCAGGGGAGGCCAGGGGATTGTCAAGGGCGGGGGGAAAAAAAGGGACACATATGTAATATCCTTTGTAAGACTGTAAGCAATAAAATTAATTAAAAAAAAAAAGAAAAAAAAAAGAAATGTAAACCAGAGGAGTCTTGTATAGAGATTATTGAGTTCCTGTTTCATTGAAGCTTAGAATTAAGCTTATTATTAGTGATTTGTGGTTTAGGACTTGCAAGCTAATCATTTAAGCTACAATCCAGTCTCCCAAACCATGACGCTGACATCTATCAACGTGTTATGTGAATACACAATTAATTGAAGTATAGATACATTTACTCCTTTAGACATGTTTTAATATGAAAAAAAATTAAACTTACAAAATGAGTAGATAGATGTAAGATTATTAACTTTTTGCCAATTTTTTTTTTCCCATCTTTCCCCATCATCCACTCACAGACTCTCGCCCTCCCTTTCCTGCACTCTGGTGAAGCAAATTCCAATTGTCACTTCACTCTGAAGTGCCTCAGTATTCATTCCTAATGGACAAGGGCAATTTTTAAAAACGCAATGACCAAAACTAACAATCCTTTTCCAGTCCCACCTGATTCCTAGTCCATCTTCAGAGCCCCCTGCTTATCGCCCAGGAGTGTTTATACAGTTCGTTTGTCCCAATCAGGTTCCAGACAGTAGGTCTCCCAAGTTTATTTTATGCTCTCTTTTTCATTTCATTGATCAGTTGTATAAACCAGGTCGTTTAGAATGTTCTACATGCTGAGTTTGATCAATTGCTTCCCTGTAGAGACATTTAACTCCCCCCTCTATCACTGCATTTCCTGTACACTAGTATGTATGTATGTATGTATGTATGTATGTATGTATTTATTTATTTACTAGAGGCCCAATGTATGAAATTCATGCAAGAGTAGGCCTTCCTTCCCCCGGCTGCCGGTACCAGCTTCCCTCCGTACCCAGGACCCGGGCTTCCCTTGCAGCCCCAGCTTCATCCGGAAGGTCGTCTGGAAGGATGTCCAGAAGGATGTCTGGTCTAACTAGCATATTATGCTTTTATTATTATAGATTTATTTACTTAAATATATTTTTATTGATTTCAGAGAGAGAGGAAGAGAGAGAGAGAAACACCAATGATGAGAGAGAATCATTAATCAGCTGCCTCCTGCATGCCTCATGCTGGGGATTGAGCCCACAACCCCAGCATGCCCCTAATCGGGAATTGAACTGTGACCTTCTGGTTCATAGGTCGATGCTCAAACCCTGAGCCACGCCAGCCGGGCTGTACACTGGCATTTAGAGCTGTAGGGTTGATTAGATTCAGGTTCACGTCTTATGCGGGAGCATTGCATGGTCAGCGCTGTGTCATTACTTCCTATCGCATCATATGTTGGAACACACACTATCTTATCGTTCCGTGTTTAGTGATGCTGAGACTGACAGGTGAGTTCAAGTGTATACAGACTTGACCCTTAGACTATATTCACTTATTCTCAAACTTCGTTTCACATATGGATAGCACAATATCTTTGCATAATCACCAGGAGTCCTTTAATTGTTAACAAAAATTCCTTGACATTCGTTTTATCAGAGAACTACCAATGGGCAGTTTTCAAGTTCACAAACACACGTGCACCTGGGATTTTTCCATAGTTGACTTTACATGCGTGTTTCTTCCTGTGCACGGTTGGAGGTCAATCTAAATTGCAACACACTTTGTGGGTCCAAATGCACAGGCCATTTGTGTGGAAGCCACTTATTGTCTTCACTAGCAGAGAGGTGTGGACGAGGAACCCTAAGGCTGGTGACCCTTGACGCCCGGGCAAAGGTCAGAGCTGTGCACCCACTGTTTAGTTGAGACAATGGGAGCTGAAGCAACTTCCCCACCTATAGTCATGTAAATCCTTACTGATAAGGTAGTCTGCCTATTACTGGAACTTGCCTGCCTAAGGCTATGGGTGTATCCCAAACTGAATGAAAAGATGGCGAGGCCTGAGCCCAAGGGAAGTCCTTCCCCTTGAGTTGGACTTCACCGCCTGGCCCCCCAATTTCCAAATTATTTCTTTTTTTTAAAAATATATTTTATTGATTTTTTTACAGAGAGGAAGGGAGAGAGATAGAGAGTCAGAAACATCGATGAGAGAGAAACATCGACCAGCCGCCTCCTGCACATCCTCCACCGGGGATGTGCCCGCAACCCAGGTACACGCCCTTGACCGGAATCGAAACTGAGACCTTTCAGCCCGCAGACCGACGCTCTAGCCACTGAGCCAAACCGGTTTCGGCTCCAAATTATTTCTTGTCTCGTCTCTTTCATTTGTGGGCGGCCCCTCTTCCAGATCCGGAACCCTGAACCACGCCGGACGTGGGGGGGAATATACAAATTGACACATCTGTAGGTCGGTAAATGAATACTAGATTAGATCACCGACCAGTTAGCAGTTGCAGTGATCAGAGTAAATATTTGTAGTCTGCTTAATGTCCGCCATATTTGCCACCAAATCGGCTCACTCGTTCATTAATATGGAACCAGCCTTCAGTGACAGGCCCAGTTGGTCCAGGGATGCTAATGGCTAAAGTGATTTAAGTATCCGCCTATGTCACTTATTGTTCGGAAATTCATCATTGTGATTGTCAGATATTTGATCATTTCAATGCGGTAGCTATCACACGGCCTGCTTTTCCCTTCACATCACCAACAAAGAGGTAGCATAAATGGAAAGGCAGCAAAATATTTGGCAGTACTGACCTGATCGATTCAGTCCAAAATCTAAACATTCAGCTTGGAAACCCTGTGAAAAGCTGCCTACAAAATTTGATTGTTTTAAATAGATTATTACAGGATAAATACAATTAGAAGTATGTGTCATAGCATATTTAATAAACATTTCAAACGCCTTAAGATGTTTACTTCTTCTCTGTTTCCTGGTTCTGCTTAAAAGGGAACGTGTTGCTCTCCCTGGTCTAGGATTAATGAGTATAACATTGAATGCTTTTCTGGTGGTGATTAGTCGTCACTATAAACCAGCCGTGGGCTGGATCCGGCCCGTTTGAAATGAATAAAACTATTGAAAAAAAAGACCGTACCCTTTTATGTCATGATGTTTACTTTGAATTTATATGAGTTCACACAAACACTCCATCCATGCTTTTGTTCCGGCCCTCCGGTCCAGTTTAAGAACCCATTGTGGCCCTCGAGTCAAAAAGTTTGCCCACCCCTGCCTGCTATAAACAGTCTCAGTAACAAGAAAACATTGCAAATTGTTGTGGGACCTTAATTATGAGAAATGTCTGATTTCTGGATGAAGTTTGAGGTTTCACTTCCTTGATGGTGACTGTGGGAGCGGGCACTGGAGCAGAGGAGAGAGACGGGAGAGTTATTTGGAAGCCCAGGCCTGTCCAAAGTGCTGTGGAAGCTTCTAGTTTGACGCCACCTGATTCAGACTTCCGGGAGTTTGCCAATGTCTGTGTTCTGTTAACCCAGCCATTCTCAACCTGTGGGTCGCGACCCCTTTGGCGGTCGAACGACCCTCTCACAGGGGTCGCCTAAGACCATCCTGCATATCAGATATTTACATGACGATTCATAACAGTAGCAACATGACAGTGATGAAGTAGCAACGAAAATAATGTTACGGTTGGGTCACAACATGAAGAACTGTATTTAAAGGGCCAGAAGGTTGAGAACCACTGTGATAACCCAACAGAGGACACTGGATTGCCTTTATACTCCTCATCTCTCTCCGGCACCTCCCACCTAAAAACATGTTCTTCTTTTAATGTTCACCAGAGAGCTGGATTTAAAAAATATATATATTTGTTTTGATTTCAGAGAGGAAGGGAGAAGGAGAGCGAGAGAGAAACATCAATGAGGAGAGAGAATCATGGATGGGCTGCCTCCTGCATGCTTCCTATTGGGGGTCAAGCCTGCAACCTGGGGAATATGCCCTGACCGGGAATCCAACCTGGTTCATAGGTCGACGCTCAACCACTGAGCCACACCAGCCGGGCTCAAGTGAAATATATTTAAATGTTAACAAGAAAAATCAGAAAGACATAAGGAAATATCTTGAGACTAACTGTTTCAGTATCAGAACATCATTTTAAGAAATGCTTGGAATCTGGGAGAACAAAAAGCAATCAGTCTTGGGTTACTGGGAGGTGGGGGAGGATCTGGAGGCTTGCTGGAACACCAGGCCTGCAGGATCCCCGCCCCCCTCAAACCTTGTTATCCCGCACTTTTCAGAGCCCCCCCCCCTCCCTGCTCTGGCCCACCCCCCCATAGGCCTGCGATCTTTTTCATCATCTGACTCTGAACTTGGGCCGTGTCTTTCTCCTCTTCCTCCTCTCCGCCTCCATCTTCACAACGACAGACGGCATGTAGTAATTGCTGTCTTTTGTAATTGTTGTACCTCCAAAGCTGTCCATCAAAATAGAGCAAAGTGGCCGAAGCAGCCGTCCCCTGAGCTGGGGGAAGTTAATTGCACGCTCCCAGGCGGTCCCAGGTGGAGGGGTGCCGAGGGGCCCCCCGGAATCCCTGTTAGTGCTGTCTTTTCCTGAGCACGTCCATTTGTCACCTGGAAAAAAAAAAAAAGTCGTCCACAGCGTGTTCATTAGATTTCCAGATGAGATTAAATCAAGAAGCATTGACAACACACCAGTGAATATAGAGAAATGCTACCCAGGGTCTCTGAGGTTAAAAAGATGGGAAGGCTCCCACAAAATGAGAAGGAGGGCAGACAGGTGTAACCCTAATGCTTCGGAGGGGAAATACACGCCCTGGCAGTGAGCAGCAAGAGGGGGGAAATCCAGGAGACAGTAATCCAGAGAGAGATTAGGGGAGAGTGGACAGCACATTAGATGTGTTTGCAATATGCCGCCGAAGCTAATGTGAGCTGGGGCTGTCTGAGCCCAGACGGCCCGTCACGAGGGGCAGGGGAGTAATTTAGTGCCGGTGAAATATTGTGCGCGGGTCTGTGTGTCTCGGGAGCAGATAGATACAGAGGGAAATCAGCATAAAGCAACAACAGTGATGAACAAACTGATGTACAAGAGAAATACACCGTGCGACTTGGCTTTAAGAAGTGACCAGAACGGAGCATGGAAATGTAAGGATGTTTTCCCCATCTACTACCTGGGAGTCAAGAGTTATTAAACTGGAGTTCGAGTAAAAGGATGTGCTGTAGTCTGAAAGGGAGGACTGACATTTACAAGCAGGAAAACTTCCAGGGAATACAAGCTCTGAGGTTATTAAAGTATCTTTTAGGGGAGTCAGGGAGGCCACGGGTGAGAAATAGAAGTTTACATTGTTATCATACTTTTCATTCCACAGCCGTTAGATTTACCCTGGCCATGACCTTCCACGATGAAGAGCCATGTCAGAACCTCAGGCATCGCCCGGATGCTCATTGCCCTCCGAAGGGCCATTTTTAAGTTTGGTCTTAGTATCCCGCGCCCCCACCCCCCCACCCCCATATCAGTGCAGATGGCTTACCTCGTCCATCCGTTTGGGTGCTCCTTGATATCTGCAAAGGCAGTGGCCCAAAGCAACAATCGCTCTACCATATCATTTCTCCATGTGACTGGAGACTGTCATGTGATCTGGGGGTTGGCTTCTGATAGCCAAGGAAAGATGAATCTAATTTTTTAAAATATATTTTTATTGATTTCAGAGAGGAAGGGGGGGAGAGAGGGAGAGAGAGAGAGAGAGAGAGAGAGAGAAACACCAATGATGAGAGAATCACTGATCTGCTGCCTCCTGCACGCCCCCTACTGGGGATGGAGCCCACAACCCTGGCATGTGCCCTGACGGGGAATTGAACCTTGACCTCCTGGTTCATAAGTCAGTGCTCAACCACGGTCAACCACAGTGTGAGCCACACCAGCTAGGCAAGGTGAATCTAATTTTTTAAAATCTCAGAACCATAGCTGGAGGAGCAGCACTTTGCAGCAGCTAATGAGGCTCATTGGTTCTTAAGATACAAGTTGCCGTGTTTCCTAAATTCAAATTCACTTCTGGTGTAACGACAGACGCTATAAATACGGGAGGAGATGGGTGCTGTGTTTTTTATTTTGCAATTTGGAGCCAATTCTGAAAGGAACTGTTAGAAAAGTGATTTTATTCCCTAAACTCGGGGAGATCTTCACTTTCTGGCTTCAAATACAGGGAAGGGCGGTGGTTGGCTTTCGTTTAACAAGGAACAGAAGCAGGCGAAGAAGATTTCTTAGCGGCCACAGATGATAAAGTGCATTGTCTCAGAGATTATTTCCCAGACAGTTGTGATTCCCAACGTCCTCATCTGGAAAATGAGTGTGGGTGGGTGTACTGCTTTCAAAGCAATTAAACAGTCCACTGACAAAGCTTTAGTCACGTTTAGACATTTAATTAAATCGGCGTGAGAGGAAGTTATTCTGAAATCAAGGGGCTTCTCCTATTCATTGTGGTGGAGAAAGTGATCCATTCTCTGTCGTGTTGCTATTAAGGGTTTTCTTATCCCTTTTTTTCTTTAAAAATATGTTTTATTGATTTCAGAGAAGAAGAGAGAGGAGAGAGAGATAGACACATCAATGATGAGAGAGAATCATGGATCGGCTGCCTCCTGCACGCCCCACAGGGGGTGGATCCTGCAACCCAGGCATGTGCCCTGACCGGGAATCGAACTGTGACCTCTTGGTTCATAGGGTGACACTCAACCACTGAGCCACGCCTTAGTCTTTTAATTTTGAATGTTACAAACAGCAGAGCCTTTAGATAATTAAAGCAGACAATAAAATGAAGGACTTTTAAAATCAATGGCATTGATTTCCTAAATACAATTTAAAAGAACAGTTTGGATCACATTCTGGAAGAAATAGATACTCTCTTAATGGGGCAATAAGTTTTAATGTGTAAACTAACAAGTTACACAGAAAAATTATCCAAAACATCATTTCATATCTAGTTTGTCTAAGGGACTTCTAGTATTTTTTTTAAGTCTAGATTTTGCTTCTGAACACTGGGCTCCGAATTTGGGGGCATATAACAGAGAAATTAGTTGGAAACGTTACGTGACTTACATGAACTAATTGATGAATCATGCCGGGGATTTTGAATGCGTGTGTAACAGATAAACTTTGCCCTTTCTGATACCAATGATTCACTTTAAAACATTGAAAATTGTTTCTCAAAGGAACTTACATTGCAGGTCACAGACCGGTCTTTGTAACAGACCAGAGAGCTGCTGCAGCTTTAAAAAATATGAGCATTCAACTAAAAAGATTTATTTTCTTTCCTTCCCATCCAAATTTGGTAACGTTTCTCTAAAACTCGTTTCCTTCCTCGGCATTCTCTTCTCCCCTTCAGCACGGCTGGAAGATGTGGCTGTTAAAGTTGGAGCAGAATCCGCCAGATCAAAGGCGGGCGAGCCTTTTGTGTGGAGTAGCATGTGGTACAAATTGCTAACATGCTAGACACGTTTCCACCACCACACACTCCTTACCATGTGCCGAACCACTCTCTAGCCTCAGCCTCACTGGAACGCTCTCTCTGGCATCAACAGTGCGTTCCTTCCTGCCTCTGAGACTTCACACTTGCTGTTCCTTCTGCCCAGAATGCTTTTCCCTTCACTGGTTAAGTGGCCGGCTCTCTCCTCCCTTAGGTCTCAACTTCGGAAAGGACTTTCCCATATACTCAACCTCAAACCTCCCTTTTCTGGAACTTACCCTCTATGTTGTCGCCCTGTTCTCTTTGTCCCTCTCCTTCCTCCTCCTCGGCCTCTCCCTCCTTTTCTCCACGGAACTTGACGAATAATCCTGCTTTTCTGGTTGCCTGTTTATTAGCTGTACCCTCCACCTCCGCCCTGAACGCATGTTCCACAGAAACAAAAGACTTGTGTGCTTTGTTCTTTGCATTTTTTTTTCCAGTGCTAAGATCAGCAACTGGCCCATCAAGGTGGGCTAGTATTTCTTAGATGTTGAGTAAGACTTTATAAAAACGTATTATTCCCTTTTCAAACCTGTCTACTTGTAGAAATGGAGGAGGAAAGAGACTTTTAAAGTCATTGTCTCCGAAGACACTCAGGCATGTGTCTTAACCTCAGCCATCTCCAGCTACCAGGACAGACTCAAAGCTGCCCCTTCAGCAAACTGGTCTGCAGTGTACAGAATGCCAGCACCACCACCAGAAAGGCAACACACCAACAGGCTGGCTATGTTATGCAGGTGCAGGTGGATCAATAGGCAGATGCAGAGGGGATTGGAGGAGGGATGAAAGGATACAGGCTGGCAGGTCCTTGAGGTCAAGAGCCTTTATTTCAAGAATTGCTTTGAATTCACTGCAACGCCGTAGGACATAGAACACACCGGAGCCGCCAGAGGGGCTGAAATAGAATGGAATGTCGCCATGATGGATGCCGGGGAAGGGGTGGTGGGAAGGATGTAAAACAGGTTCCGTTCTCAATCAAAGACCATCCCCAGCACGAGCCATCTAGTATCTATCACCCCTAGATTTTCCAAAGAACAGAAGCCTACAATGAGGACTAAATCCATGGGTACAAAGGAAGGAACCCAGGCCTGCTTCCGGGGCAGGTCACACAGGAAACAAAGCCGGCATTTCCCCAGCCCTTAGGGGTCAGAGTTCTCATTAGGGCTCAGGTCAGCCACGCCCTGGACCTAGGGGAAGCCAGGAGATCTCCCCCAGGTCACTCTGCCCACAGGGAAGCTGCAGCTAAAAGCCCCCTTTTCCCACCTTTATTGATTAAGATATTACAAATGTGTCCTTACCCCCCAATGTCCCCTCATCCCCCCAATCCTGCCCTCACCCTCACCCCCTGTTGTCCACATCCATTGCTTATGCTTATATGCATGCATACAAGTCCTTTGGTCCAGGTGTCAGTAAGTGCTGTGTGTACATGAACTCACTAAGTCCCCCCAGGGACCGAAGCACAGATGTTATCATTCCCGTGTTCACAGATGAGGAGACGGAGGCCGGGAAAGGGGAAGCCGTTTGCCCAGGACCATTGGCTGGGAAGGGGCAGCGTCGCACTTGAACCTGGACAGGCTGGCCCCGAGCTGGCGGAGACGGATCTCACGCCCCTTATGCTGAGCCCTGGGTGGTGAGAAGGGCCGTTTCTGCACCCCCGAGGGGGTGTGGTCTCATCTCTGGAAGCAGGGAAACCAGTCAGATCTGAGGGAGTGATTTAAGGCCAACGGAGCCTTCCGATGCCTGAGACGCAGGAGAGAACGGAAGTGCTCAGCCGCCTCCCAAGGGGTTTGAAGGGGGGGGGGGTACTGGGCTTTCTGTGAGCACTGTGGCATCCTGCAGACAGTAGAACCAGAAGCGCTGGATCTGCTTGGCTCTCTCTTTTATTTTTTTATCCTCACCCAAGGATATTTTTCCATTGATTTTTAGAGAGAGTGGAAGAGAGAGGAAAAGACACAGAGAGAGAACATTGATCTGAGAGAAACACATTGATTGGTTGCCTCCTGCATGAGCCCTGACCAAGGCTGGGGCCGGGAAGGAGCCTGCCACCGAGGTATGTGCCCTTGACCAGAATCGAACCCAGGGCCCTTTGGTCCACAGGCTGACACCCTATCCACTGAGCCACACCAACCAGGGCTGCTTTCTTTGTTATGGGGTGGGGCCACGACATTAGTAACAAAGAAACAGAATTTCCGGAGGATGAGGCCCAGAAATCAGGATTTTAAAAAGATCCCCAGGTGATTCTCATGTGCAGCCAAGGTTGAGAACCGCTGCCGTAGACGGTTGAAATTATGGTGAAGATTTTGCCTGGTGGCAGAGTAACCTTCTCAGCAGGGGGTATGGGCCACACCAGATTAGCTTACCAACTTGCCCTCGTGGGATAGAAACAGAGGGGCACTGAGCACAGTTCAAAATATCAGTCCCTGAATCCGCACCGGTTTTACAAGGGAGAGTAGAGTCCAGTTTGGGGGCTATGCGCACTTGGTGAGGGATGATGGAGAGCAATTTCACTCTGGGGGCCACAGGAGAGCTAAGGCAATTCGACTGGGTTTTACCCTCCAGAGTCCACTGCTTGCTTCTCGAGCGCAGTGAGTTAGAGAGACGGCACATGGTGTGCCGGTGACGAAAATAACTCTGTGAACAGCACGGGAGGACTTGAGGCCACTTCCACCCACACAGAAAGGAATGTTATGTGTGGGGGCCCAGCAGAATATAAATGAGGCGTTGCATCGGAGAAAGAAGAGCTGAAAGGCCGAGACTCAAGGCTATCTCTCCAGAAGACACCTGCATCACATTCCCTCTGTCCCCAAAGTAAGACCACGGACCCGAGATTTCCTTCTTGCAGGGGGAGAGCCGGTCATGCGCAGCGAAAGGCCAGGTGTGAGTGAACGCTGGCGTTGGGAGCCGCTGGTTCTTGTCCCCAACATTCTAGATGCTCGGCGATCACGTGGCCGGCAGCAGGTGTTTGGTCATGGTGATATGTGTCGGCTTCTTAACACTCACCTTGGAGAGGGAAGGGTGGCAGCCACGCTCCTGCCCTGGCTGAGCTGATGGCCCTTCCACATTGATCGCTGGAGGGCGGCGTGCGCGCCTTGGAGCCAGGTGGCTGGAGCCGGCCTGGCCTCCTCTACCCTCGTCCCTGCAGGTGACTCAGCAGACGTGCTCCCGATGCCCTGCCATCTTCTTGCTGATGGAGACACTGGGGGCCCCAGCCTGCCGTGGTCACAGGGAGACAGGGAAGCCAGGGTTTCCCCACGGTGCCGCAGGGGCTCCTGAAAGGCAGCGGGCACGAATGGAGCAACCCTGTCTTGCTCCCTGTCGTCCTGCTCCCATCTGGGCCCATTTCCCTCTCCTGAATTGTTGGCTTTCTGAAGGCCAACTCCACCCACCATCCCACCCAGTTCAGGGAATGCGGGTCCAATCCCAGGACGTGCCGAGGCGCTGTCCAAGGTACCACACCCCACAGTTGGTTGTGGGAAATCGCTGTGGACTACCAGAGGGTAGTTTAAACTTCTGCTTCTGTGAAATCTCCTCCCGAAAATGTAAAGTGTAGCCCTAGCCGGTTTGGCTCAGTGGGTAGAGTGTCAGACTATGGAATGGAGGGTCCCGGGTTCGATCCCTGGCCTGGTTGGGGCAGGAGAGGGAGGCATTTTGCAATCAATTGATGTGTCTCTCTCACATTGATGTTTCTGTCTCTCCCCCTCCCTTCCACTCTCTCTCTAAAAAAAGAAAAAGAAAAAATCAGTGGAAAAATATCCTCAGGTGAGGATTAACAAAAAATGAAAAACTAAAGTGTAATTATGGGCAAAGAATAAAGTGGTTAAATAATATTAATTGATAATTTTGAGATAAAATGCAATAAGATGAGATGTATAACTTTTTATGTGACAGTCTTTTCAATATACTTATTTAACATTTTAAGGGAAGCATCAAATTGAGGTGGGTCCAACTAAATCCTTCTTAATCAATCAATAATTATCGATCTATTATCTGCTGTGTCACAGCACTATTTAAATCTTGAGAGGGACTTGGGAAGGTTTAAACTTGTTTCAACCTTCCAGGAAGTTTAACAATCAATCTAGTTAAGGAGATATAACCAATAATGAAACAGTCCCAACAATATACAATTAAGTGGCATTTCGTAAGTGAACAATTACATAAATGCTTTCCTTTTTAGCTCCTTAGATTTAAACATGCCCTTGGTTAAAATAAACTCATATTTTTGTCCCTAATTTTTTGTTGTTGTGGCAAATAGACATACAATTTACCATAAAAAGTTAACATTTTTTAAAATATATTTTATTGATTTTTTTACAGAGAGGAAGGGAGAGGGACACAGAGCTAGAAACATCGATGAGAGAGAAACATCGATCAGCTGCCTCCTGCCCACTCCCCACTGGGGATGTGCCTGCAACCCAGGTACATGCCCCTGACCAGAATTGAACCCGGGACCCTTAAGTCCGCAGGCCAACGCTCTATCCACTGAGCCAAACCAGCCAGGGCAAAAGTTAACATTTTTAAGGGTGCAATCTGTGTCATCATGGTGAATGTTGTAGGGTGGACTAGAATGGATTGAGAAAATGGGAAAGGTGGAAGATCAGAGAAGTCAGATTCATTCAAAGGAGGTGTGACTTGAGCTCTTGTTCAGAGAAGATGGCTTAGGACTGGGGTAGAGAGCGGGGGAGTTGAGGCTGTGTCTGTGGTCCACCTACAAGGCTTACCCCATATCCACATCCAGGTTGGAATTTATGCAAAGTATTTACTCTTCCCTTTTGTGGCTGCTTGAAATAATAAATTATAAAACAATGATTCTTATAAGTTTGGAATTTTACAATAAAAAATCTTATTTAGACTGGCCAATGTGGCTCAGTAGTTGAGTGTCAATCTATGAACCAGAAGGTCACGGTTCTATTCCCAGACAGGACACATGCCCAGGTTGTGGGCTCGATCCCCAATAGGGGGCATGCGAGAGGCAGCCGATCAATGATTCTCATCATTGATGTTTCTGTCTCTCGCTCCCTCTCCCTTCCTCTCCGAAACCAATAAAAAATATATACTTTTTAAAAATCTTATTTTAAACAAATTAAGAGCTTGAGGGTCACTTTGCAATCTGGTTAAATCTTTTGTTGAAATACAGTCAGTTAAAAGTAATTTCCTAGATCTCAAAGAACCACACCTTAAATATTTCTATTAATCAAAAATTGTTTAAATACTTCTATTTTTCTCGGTAATAAATCATCCTCTTCTATAAAGGTGACAGTTGCTATGTCATCTGTTTGCAATTGACATGACTATTGGAATCTGCTGATTGTTTTCAAAACTAAAATTTTCTCTAGGGGTTGTTTTTCTAACAGCAGAGATGACCTGCTGAAGCATATGCTGTGACACGCCAAAGCATGCAAGAGCTATCATCATACTGAGGAAAATGCAAAGCAAAACAAAATCGAACAGAAATAAAAATAAATTCCATGACCACAGTGGGAACTTCTGATGAGAGTTCATTATAAAAAGCGCCAGGGTAGCCCTAGCTGGTGCATAGAGTGTTGGCCTGTAGACCAAAGGGTCCCAGGTTCAATTCCGATCAAGGGCATGTGCTTTGGTTGCAGGCTTCTCCCTGGCCTGGGCCCTGGTCAGAGCTGCAGGAGGCAACCAACTGATGTGTTTCTCTCACATCAGTGTTTTTCTCTGTCCCCCTCTCTCTTCCACTCTCCCTAAAAATCAATGGAAAAATATCCTCTGGTGATGATTTAAAAAAAAAAAAAAAAAAAAGAGTGCCGGGGTAAACCACTCGGAAGGAGTCAGAACATCTGGGTTGTAGTCCAAGTTCGGGCACTAAGTCACTTTGGCAAAGAAACGCCAGTGAGCATCATGTCCTTGTCTAGGCCAGTTGTCGGAAAACTCACCTTCCTCTCCATTAAATGCTGGTGGAGGAAGTTACAGAACATGGAGATAATGCCTGTTTTCCTGATTTGAGCAATTTTGTTAGATATCAAAATGGATCATGGTGTAATAATAAGAGGTAAGATGTTATTAATACAGAAACCATCCAGAATAAATGGCACAGATGACTGCGACAAGCAGTGTTTTCAGAATTATTCTTTTGTTGTTGTTGTTAATCCTCGCCCAAGGATATTTTCCCATGGATTTTTAGAGAGTGGAAGAGAGAGGGAAAGACCGAGAGAAACATTGATGTGAGAGAAACACATTGATTGGTTGCCTCCTGCACGCATCCCAGCCAGGGCGCGGGCTGGGCAGGAGCCTGCGACCAAGTATGTGCCCTTGACCGGAATCAAATCCAATCCAGGACCCTTTGGTCCGCAGGCTGACACTCAATCCACTGATCCAAACTGGCTAGGGCTGTTCTTTTTCCTTTTCCATTTATTTATTTATTTATTTATTTAATATATTTGATTGATTTTTTTACAGAGAGGAAGGGAGAGGGATAGAGAGTTAGAAACATCAATGAGAGAGAAACATCGATCAGCTGCCTCCTGCACACCCCCTACTGGGGATATGCCCACAATCAAGGTACATGCCCTTGACTGGAATCGAACCTGGGACCCGTGAGTCCGCAGGCCGATGCTCTATCCACTGAGCCAAACCGGTGAGGGCTTCTTTTTTAAAAAATATATATATATATATTTATTAATTTCAGAAAGGAAGGGAGAGGGCAGGAGAGATAGAAACATCAATGATGAAAGAGAATCATTGATTGGTTGCCTCCTGCACGCCCCACACTGGGGATCGAGCCCACAACCCGGGCATGTGCCCTGACCGGGAATCGATGCGTGACTTCCCGGTTCAACCACCGAGCCACGCCAGTCGGGCAAGAATTATTCTTGAGGAACATTTGGATGACAAAAGTGAAGACTGGACTCTGTGTTCATTCTGGGCACAATGTAACAATTTCCACCCATAAGACTTGGGATTTATTTTTGCATTTACTACAAAGCTTGTTTCTGGGTATGCTTTAACCAGGGCTCGCCCATTATCTTTCTCTATGCAAGGCCTCTTAGGTGGCATTTGCATTGAGCGGTGTGATTTTTGTTTTTCAAAGAGGGAAATTTTACAAATTGTGCTTCACTTTGATTTCAGCTTGAGCTGTTTCCTCCTGGGAAAACAGCTTTTTGCTTGGCAAAAATGGATGTGAAGCATTGGCGACAACGAAAGGCCGTTTTTATTGCAAAGAAAACTGCCTTTTGCTTTTGCCAAAAGAAGCAAAACATATGAGACAAAACCACAAATATTTCCCTGTTTGCAAACCCTGCGAAAACGTGATTTTTCACCAGTGGTGAGAATATTTTCCCACACTCCTCTTTCCATTTCTAAAAATTATGGTTTCAATGGCAAAAGTCACAATTTGCACCTACAAAACCTCCTCGCTGCAATCAAATAGCGTGCATATTGGTATTAAACATGTTGGATATATTTTCTGTAAGATGTGGTATCGGGGGAGATACAGCCCTCACACGGTGGGATTACGGTTTTGACTAAGTGAAACAACAGTGGTAAATGGTGGACCATCCACACTGAGAAGAAAGAGCGAAAGGAAAGGCAGGTGAGGTTTAATTTGGATTCTACATGGACCAGGCCGTAGCTGAATGAATGAGGACTTAGGATGACTTGGGACTTCTTTTTGCATAAAAGAGAAAAAAGGGTGGCGATAATACAATATGCTAGAGAGAACATTGAAACGGTGTTTGAGAGAACTGGTCCCAGTCCTGCGACCATGGTTAGCAGGCTGTGTAGCAGCGGTTCTCAACTTGTGGGTCGCGACCCCTGAAAATACACCCTGCATATCAGATATTTACATGACGATTCATAACAGTAGCAACATTACAGTGATGAAGTAGCAACGAAAATAATGTTATGGTTGGGGGTCTCCACAACATGAGGAACTATATTAAAGGGTCGCGGCATCAGGAAGGTTGAGAACCACTGAACGTTTGGCCAAGCAGCTCAACCTCCAGGCATCTCAGGTTCCACTTGTGAAAATGTTAGGATTCAATCAAATGACCCTTCAGATTCCCTTCCCATTTAAAAATGTGCAAAATCCGTTTGTAAAATATAGAAATTGTGAATATCAAGGATCTCCACTAATTGGCTCTCTTGATTCTACTAACGTCAGAAGGCTACTTGGTCTGTTTAATGATTTGTGTGAAGGTATTCACATAACACATTTAATTGGGAATTGCTTTGTGTTCATGGTTGCCCTGAATAACGATGTGTTTTTCCTCTGCCTACATTAAGCCCTTCCTACTGTAATTAAGCTAATTTCTTTCCATTCTCCCCAGTGCAGTAGTAAGCATTCATTCACCGTTTTTAAAATTATTCAAATATTCATAAATAGGTGACTTCATCAAAGCGATATATTTGTTTAGGAAAGTGGGGTGTGAATACATTTGTGCTACGTGGAATGCTATTTTGAGCAAGATTTTGTTTTGAAAGCAAATCTATGGTCAATGTTTTGTCAAGCAAGGGACCACGTTATCAAATGCAGACATTTCTCCAAATGAATTTATTTTATACAAAGCCATTTTCAAAGATATTGTAGAGAACCCTCAGGGAGCCCTTGCTATTTCTGACCCACCTCCTTCAAACCTGGGTCTCTGTTTCTCTCTTCCCCTAAGCGCTGCCTTTAACTGAATGACAGCCTGTGAGTCAGGCACTGGACTAGGCCCATCCATTCACTGGGCCCATTCATTCTTCATGTTGGTATCAATGAGCTACTGATTGCCCACAGGGCACCACACACCCTTGGGCACTTGAAATGTGTTTTCTCATTCATCCTTACAGCACACTAGGCAGACGCTCTCTCCTGTAACCAGGGCGGCCTGGTCTACGGCTTGAGTTGCTGATAACACACCAGAGGGCGGGCTTTATCTGAGTCCCTCCCCTCCTGACCTATTTGTCCCCAAGACTCTGACACTCTCAGTAAGTTTTCTTTTTCTTTTTAAAAAAATATATTTGTATTGATTTCAGAGAGGAAGGAAGAGGGAGAGAGAGATAAAAACATCCATGGTGACATAAAATCATGGATTGGCTGCCTCCTGCAAGTCCCCCACTGGGGATCGAGCCCACAACTCGGGCATGTGCCCTTGACCGGAATCGAACCTGGGAATTTCAGTTCGCAGGCCGACATTCTATCCACTGAGCAACACCGGCTAGGGCCCTCTCAGTAAGGTTTCCATGGAACTTCTGTGGCTGAGGTGGGGGTTGGGGATTCTGATGCCCTTCTCTGCAGAGGGGCACTGCTTACTGGGAAGAGGCTGCTCTGGGAACCGCATCCCAAGTGCAGAGCTGGAGATCCCACAGCCACTGCAGCACGGCTGGGTCCTACGTGGATTCCTCTACAACAGTGGTTCTCAACCTTCTGGCCCTTTAAATACAGTTCCTCATGTTGTGACCCAGCCATAAAATTATTTTCATTGCTATTTCATCACTGTAATGTTGCTACTGTTATGGATCATCATGTAAATATCTGATCTGCAGGATGGTCTTAGGCGACCAACCCCTGTGAAAGGGTCGTTTTACCGCCAAGGGGGTCGCGACCCACAGGTTGAGAACCGCTGCTCTACGTGGTCAGTGTTTAGGGGTGCACAGCCCCTCTTTGTTATAAGGGGTGGAAGGACCCTAGCCATTGTGCCAGGGCTCTTTGAATAAAAGCACCTTCAATCCCCTCCTCGCTATTTTGTGGGGCTCAGAGCTCAGTGGCCTGGCTCCTTAGGTGGAGCTGTTTTAGACTCTGCTCCCCAAAAGTGAGCAGTGTGAAGGGACAGACGTGATCGAGTGACTCCCACGTGCCTGGCCCTTCTGGGCATTTAGGACCGAGTGGATTATGGATGGCCAGGACCTCACTCCCTGGTGCCTACATTTCAGGGCTAGGGAACAAGCAAATAAAATAAAATAAAATAAATGGAGAAATAAGTAAGAAAAATATCAGGTACCGAGATGATACCCCAGGTGGTTTAGAGCAGCCCAAACCTACGAAACCCAAAGCTCTTTATAAAAAGTTCGTGCTGGCCAGCTGGTGTGGCTCAGGGGTTGAGCGTTGACCTAGGAACCAGGGGCTCACGGTTAGATTCCCAGTCAGGGCACAGGACCAGGTGGCAGGCCCCATTCTCAATCAATGATTCTCTCTCATTATTGATGTTTCCATCTCTCTCCCTTCCTCTCTGAAATCAATAAAAATATATTTAAAAACAAAACAGACTTTTCTAATGTATTTTCTGGGTTTATTTAAATTTTATTTTTTAAAGTGTACAATTTAGTAGTTTTTAGCATATTCACAACGTCATGCAACCGTCACCACGGTGTAATTCCAGAATATTTTCATCAGCCCCCAAAGAGACCTCACATCCATTTGTAGTCACTCCCCACGTCCCCTGCACAGCACCTGCCATCACTAATGTATTGTCTGACTCTGGATTTTCCTATTCTGGATCTTTTCTATAAATGGGATCATAAAATATTTGCTTTTTAGACTAGCTCCTTTCACTTAGCGTAATGTTTTCAAGGTTTATCCTTGATATGTACTATATTAGTAGTTTGTTTCTTTTTATTTCCTAACACCTTGTTGTTTCTTTCTGGATTAATTTCCCTTCTTAAAGTGTATCTCCCAAGAAGTCCTGCAAAGAGGCATATCTCTGTGGCATACATTTTCCCTTAGACCTACTATACTTCATAAATATCTTCATTTTGTCCTCATTTATTTTTTAATATATTGTATTGATTTCAGAGGGGAAGAGAAAGGAAGAGAGAGATAGAAACATCAACGATGAGGGAGAATCATTGATCGGCTGCCTCCTGCATGCCCCACATTGGGGAATCAAGCCCACAGTCTGGGCATGTGTCCTGTGACCTGCATGTTCATAGGTTGATGCTCAATCATTGAGCCACACTGGTCGGGCTGTCCTCACATTTAAATAAAATATTGGCTAAATGGCAATGTTTAGATTCAAAGTTCCTTATCTGCAATGCTTCAAAGCTATTTCTTCACTGCTATCAAGCTTCCTGGCATCTGTCTGGTGCTCGCTCCCTTGAAGGTGACCTGTCTGTTCCCTGTGCAGGCATGTAGAATGCTCTCCTCAGCTCTGATGTTCCTACATTTTGCTCTGATGTCTCCAATTATGCTTTCTGGTCCCGTTTAGCACTGGACGAGACCTCTCGAGCTAAACATTTTATTTTTCTCTAATTATGAAAATTAGTCCTTCAAATATTTTCCTCATTTGTGGCTGCTCTAGAGACCCCCTATTCTGCAGATAGTAATAGTTTTGTTTGTTTTTAATGCCTCTTCACTTTTCTTTCTGTCTTTCCTTTCCTGATGCTTCCTCTGAGAGTACCTTGACTTGATCTTCCAGCTCACTCGGTCTTTATTCCGCTGTATCCATTATGGTGTGTCATCTACCCATGGACTCCTTTACTTGGAGCATTACATTTTTATGTACAAAATGTTTCCAATAGCTTTATCTTTATTGTTACTGCTCCTCTGTGTTGGGGCTATTCATGATGCTCGTGCAACATTATTGTTCTGTCTTTCCCATCCCCTCTGCTTCCTCTGCAGCAGCGGTTTTGTCATTTTTCTCGATGAGTTCATCTTTTCTTCTGTTGGGACTCTCACCTGCACTGACTACCAAGGTGTGCCCTGGGGAAGGGGAGGACTTGAGTGTGCTGGCCAGGCTAGTTTCGGTTTGGAGGGTGGGGCTGCTCTTCAAGGGGCATGGACCCTTTGTGTCTGCACTCTTGCTCAACCACTCCCAGTTTCCTCTACTTTCGAATCATCTGTGTCCCAGGGAATCTCCCAGTACTTCTGTTCCAGGAAAAGTGGAGACAGGGAGAAGGGGCCCCTGCCAGCCTGCCTGCCCCTGTGCCATGTTTCCTGGTGGGCACTGATTTGCCCTTATGTTCCCTTTCCTCTCCACCTTTCCTGGGTGCCGGGCTAAAGTAGCTGCACAAAATCACACGCCAAGCAAATACAAGGGAGGGGAAGGGAAGAGTGATAAGAAAGGAACCCAGTGGCTCTGGCCCCCACCAACCACATTCTTCCCATGGTAGTTGTTGAGCTCGGTTCTGTCCCCTCCAGCCTCGGACTCGCCATCCCTTCTGTGGCACCTCAATCTAAGACTGGATTCGGGCAGGGAGTCAGCACCCAAGGCTGCTTCGATATTTTTCAGTCTTAACATATCATCACTTGTCTTTCCAGATCTGAGAGAAACAGTAATTTGACCTCAACCACGGCTTTTCCAGTATGATTGGTAGGACATTCAGAGTGAAATGTGCCAGCCGTTGGATTTTACGTGTGCTTTATTGGCTTTTATATACCAAAAGAGACCATTTCAAAACTCAATTAATGGTGTGGTAATATCTCATCTCCGTAGAAGCCCAGAAACTGAGCTCGACCAGATAATCTGCTTTCAGACAGATAGGATTCGGTTCATTGGTGTTTGGGCCTCAATTTCCAAATACGGAAAATGGGAACATGCCTGGGAGCACATCGGTCTGTACATTTGCCATCCCTGATTTCAAAGGCAATCCATTAACGCAACTACCGAAGAGGGTGATTTTTGGTGTAAGAGAGCACATTTGAAGCATTTTCTCATTCAAAAAGTATTTATTGAGCATCTATACTGTGCTAGACTCTATGCTAAGATCTCCATAAAACATTCTTTTATGGGAGTAATAACCAGAGTTTTGAAAAATAATCTAATCATGTATTTTAGGACAACGAACAAATAGCCTAAAGAAAGAGTCCTATTATCTCCTTACTCTATTAACATTCTGGTTGTTCTGAAATTTGAACTATGTTATTCACAAAACTTCATTCAATAACACTTTGATGGTTCAAACAATACTGTATCAGAGGGATGGCTATCTCCTTAGGCTATCCCTTTAGACCAAGCGTGTCAAACTCTCGACCCCTAGGACGCATGCGGCCCATAACGAATATTTTTGCAGCCCAGCCAATATAACAGTATGTAAGAAATGGTTTAATAAAAATGTCGTAACTTAATTTTTACAATATCCTATCATACACAGTTATTATTAATGAACCACAATGTTGGCTAATGACTGATTACTATAATCATGTTGCATTCATTTCCATTATGTGCCTTACACATAAGCATACCATTTCTCCCCACTAATACCAGCAGCGAATATTTTAGCAGGCGATGGCCACGTCATTAGTCTTGGACTGACTTGTTTGGTGTGCACAACAGGAAATATTTCGCTTTCAAAGAACAAGAAAAATAGGTTTATTTGGGTTATGCTTATTAATTTGTGCAGTTCTTCAGTGTCTGGTAAGTTAATGTTCAAAAAAATATTAACTTTTATTAAAATGTTCTATTATTTAATGTTAACGATGACTCATTTATTTCAGTCCTTTGTATTCAGCACGTCCCTATCAAAATAAACCTACGTTTCTATGAAAATGGAAGCTTTTGGTTATTTTGCGGCCCACAGACACTTGAACCTTGTTTATTTGGCCCGTGTCAGCCTTTGCGCTGGACATGCTTGCTCTAGCCCAGTGATGGCGAACCTTTTGAGCTCGGCGTGTCAGCATTTTGAAAAACCCTAACTTAACTCTGGTGCCATGTCACCTATAGAAACTTTTTGATATTTGCAGCCATAGTAAAACAAAAACTTATATTTTTGATATTTATTTTATATATTTAAATGCCATTTAACAAAGAAAAATCAACCAAAAAAATGAGTTCGCGTGTCACCTCTGACACGTGTGTCATAGGTTCGCCATCACTGCTCTAGACTCTAGGATAGAAACAGCTGACCTCCTGGCAGACACAGAGCTGAGAGCAGAGAATCAGTGGAGAGATCCGAGGCAAACCCTGGGGTAGGTGCTGTGACCCAGACAGAGCACAGTACATGATCTGGAGAGCTAGTTAAAGCACAGGTTCTGTGATCCTCCCAAGAGATTCTCAACTACTGTCTCTGGAGTTGGTGGCCTTGACATCTGAAAGATTCAGGGCCTTGGCTATGTATGGGGCCCTCCTGTAATCATAGGAAAGACCAGATAGGAGCCACCCCTGGGGGAAGAAGGAAAGGAGGGCCCTGAGCCACAGTCAACACTGGGTGGGAACAGGAGCTGAGTTGCTAAGTCCTGAGAAATAAGATTGTGCATCCAGTTCAGTGCAGCAGATAATTGAATCATTGCCAGGATGGGTTGTGAAAAGGAAGCCAAGAGCTAGGTATGGGATGAGTGAAGCGAATTGAGATCCAGAATGCCAAACCACAGTAGGACGAAACTTTTATTTTATTATGTTTTAAAATATATTTTTATTGATTTCAGAGAGGAAGGGAGAGGGAGAGAGAGAGATAGAAATATCCATGATGAGAGAGAATCATTGATCGGCTGCCTCCTGCACGCCCCCCACTGGGGATCGAACCCACAACCCGGGCAAGTGCCCTTGACCTGAATCAAACCTGGGACCCTTCAGTCTGCAGGCCGAAGCTCTATCCACTGAGCCAAACCTGCTCAGGCATAATCTTGGAAATTCTTCAGTGCAGCTACTAAGCCACTAGCATCACCCTCCCGCCTGAGTAAGCCCTTCCCCCACACACTTACCAGAGTTGGCTAATAGCACCACTTCCTCTGAGTGTCCTCCAGAGCTCACGAACAGAGAAATGTAGACAAGGCGGGCAGAAGCCACTAGTCGGCCAGACAACGCTATCTATTGAGCCCACTTGTACAAAACACTCTACACGGTTTTTGCAGAGATAAAAAGGAAATGGCTCCTGAGAAAAAATAGAGGAGAAGCAAAACATCTAAGTAGTTCATAAACCGCATAGTCAGCTCTTAAACAATGAAGGGGTGCGGTGGGGGGGTGGTGGTGGTTAGGATGGCTGTTTTGTGCAGTCAAATGCTCTACCCCTGAGCTATACCCCCTCTGCTAGGATGGCTGTTTTGGAAGGAGGTGCTCCCAGCGGCGCGGGGCTATGGGGGCCCATCAAGGCTGATGTTTCACGGGCTTCGGTCACCTTTACACCGGGAAGGACTGACACTCCCATCCAGCTAGCGAGCGGCTCCTGTACGTCAACAGTTATAAGCACCTCTTCCCTGGACAACATGCCCTTTGTATGAAATTTTAGAGGAAACGAAATTAATTCCCTCTGTCCAGTGGATGGGATGGTCACATAACACTATTAAAGTGGAGAATAATGTTTCTCGAACATCACAGTGTAGCCTGGCCAGTGTGGCTCAGTGGTTGAGTGTAGACCTATGAACCAGATTTCCGGTCAGGACACATGCCTGGTTGCAGGCTTGATCCCAGTAAGGGGGAGACGGGGTTGCAGGAGGCAGCCAATCAATGATTCTCTCTCATCATTGATGTTTCTATCCCTCTCCCCCTTCCTCTCTCTGAAATCAATAAAAACATATATATATATATATATATATATATATATATATATATATATATATATATGAAATTACGGAGCTAAGTGCTTTCCCTCACTTTGAGACTCAGAAATATGGGGTGAATTGCCGCGGGATTTTCTGAATAATGTCATAAAACGGTACGGGGAGCATTGTGGGAAACTGAGGCAGGGGCTTGCATTCTCATTCCCTGGCTACCTACTGTTCACCTGGGTCAGGACCCCAGGAGCTTCCTTGACATTTCAGAAACGGATGAGGCCTCAGGCCATTGGTCACACAGCCAGGGTAGGACAGAGCCAGACCCCAAAGGGTTCTGTTGGATTCTGTAGTCTGTGACATAGCGTTGTCTATTCTTCTCAGTCCCCTTCCCACTCCTTTAAATATATTTTTATTGATTTCAGAGAGGGAGGGAAAGAGAAATCTCAGTGATGAGAGAGAATCATGGATTGGCTGCATCCCACAAGCCCCACACTGGAGATCGAGCCAGCAACCTGGGCATGTGCCCTGACCGCAACCTCCTGGTTCATAGGTGGATGCTCAACCATTGAGACTTGCTGGTCGGGCATGTTATTATTATTTATTTATTTTTTTTAAACTTGTGCAGATGTACCCAGCCTGACTCCAGGAGCTGCCCAGGGAAGCTCCCCCAGCGACCACCTCCCGCAGGCACCTGCCACTCAGAGCTGTGATTCTGAGTGCGGCCCCTGGACCTGCAGCCTCTCACCTGGTACTAGTTAGACATTCACATTTTCAGGCTCCACCCAGAACCATGGCATATGAAACCAGCCATCCACGCTGTCAAGAGCCTTCCAGAAGATTCTGAGGAAACCAGGGACTTCAAGGGACTCCCCGGGTATCTTCCTAGGGCATCTCCAAGACGTACTCCCGCCCTAGCTGGTGTGGCTCAGTGGATAGAGTGTCGGCCTGCAGACTGAGGGGTCCTGGGTTCGATTCCAGTCAAGGGCACATGCCTGGGCTGTGGCCTCAACCCCCAGTGTGGGGCCTGCAGGAGGCAGCCGATCAATGATTCTCTCTCATCACTGATGTCTCTCTCTCTCTCTCTCTCTCTCCCTTCATCTCTGAAATCAATTTAAAAATATATATTTTAAAAAAGTACTCCAGCCCCAGCTGGTTTCTGGTTTGGCTCGATGGATAGAGCATCGGCCTATGGACTGAAGGGTCCCAGGTTCGATTCCAGTCAAGGGCACATGCCTGGTTTGCGGGCTCGATCCCCAGTGTGGGACGTGCAGGAGGCAGCTGATCCATGATTCTCTCTCATCATTGATGTTTCTATCTCTCTCTCTCCCTCTCCCTTCCTCTCTGAAATTAATAAAAATATATATTTTTTAAAAAAAGTACTCCAGAGTAATTCAAGAACGTGACCAAGAACTCTACTGGCTCCTGGCTGGGCATCTCAGCTGCCTGCCGCCCTCCAGGCTCCAGACCTTCGGTGTGATGATGCTCTTCCATTCCCCCGCCCCCCGCCACCCCTGCCGGGGGCTCTCAAGAGCCCTCTTGCTCTTTTTATCCCACTCTGGATCAAGAACGCCCCCCCTCCACTCCCTCAACATCCCTTCAGTCTCTCCTATATTGTCCCCAACACATGTGCCTTGCTTTCCAAACGTGGCCACCCCACACTCACGCTGACAGCGTAGAATGTCTGAAATCTGGACGGGACACTGATAGTCGCCAAATGCCATCCACTGGGTTCACTAAAGGCCGTCACACATCTTCTCAGAGAGCAAACAAGAGTGAGGCAGAGACGTGGAGATCCGAGCCCCGCCCGCCCCCTGCTCTCCGGTTCCATGTGGGCACCTCCCGCCTCTGGGGGCCCATAATGGGAAGCGTGTCTCGGTGGCCATGACCTTCCATTATTTTTAAGTGGCTGCAGCCCAAACAAAAGACCAATGCAAACTTTCTCCGCTTGACATTGAAAAAATTACTGGCATGTCATATGGTAATTCATTAGAGAATTCTCATTCATCAAAACAATTCATTTTTTGTTTGAAGAGGCTGAATAAGCAGTTTCTTGCTGATTCCACCGTCAGCCTCTCTGGCCACATGTGGCTCCATTTCATTTGCAGTAATTTTATTCCTAAGTATTAATAGCATTTGAGGGGCATAGCTGGAATATTTTAAATCAAATTGGGCTATTTTATGAGATACCTTCATATAAACTCATTTCTCTCTTTTGCATTCTTTCTTTTACAATTCTAATGCCCAGGTCTTGAATTTAATCACGTTTTTTTTAATGGACGGAAACACAGCAAATGGATTCTTTTTTCAGAAACTGAAATGTCCCTGGTTGATATGAATCCACTGCTGAACTGAGCATAGAAACCTATTTGTTAATAATAATATCCCAAACTAAGGGGAACTGTTGTTTTGGAGTTTCTCAGAATCTTGAGCCTTAATTAGACTTTGTAAACGTGTGCTTTACAAAATCCTTCATTATAAAGCGCATTCATTCATCCTCTCTGTTAGCGATGTTTAAGCACCACAGAAAGGTAACTGTTGGATTTCCCCCGAATTTTTTCTCAAAAATCTTTAGTCAGGACTATTTCCCAATGTCTAATTGAGGTTATTCCTCTGAAAATGTTTATCTTTTTAAGGCCCCCATATCCTTCCTTTATCCTTTCGGCTCATTTTCCCGTAAGCCTAGTTCCCGCAGTCACCTCTCCTCACACCTCCTTCTCTTCTCATCATCGTTTCTTTCCCCTTCCTCCACAGAACAGGGTCTGTAAGCTGAAAATGAGGAGCTTCTCAGCCTCCACCACTGTGTAAACCAGTTTCCATAGTAAGTGTCCTCCTGGATAGATCTATACTAGTGGCCCGGTGCACCAATTCGTGCACATTGAAAGGGAAATAATTAGAAGAAATATTTTAATATTGCTATTTGCCCTTTCTCCCTCAACGCCTGGGAGACGGGTGACAGCCCTGCCCCCCCATCCCGTCCAACCCCCCTTCCTGTCGCTGCTGCTGGTCACAGTGTGAGGAGCGATTGGCCCGTTTGTAGGGCAATCGGGTTCCCGCTTGCACCCACCTTGGCCTGGCACTGCCCGCTCACCTGTTCCACCATCTCGCCGAGGTTCCACTCTTGTTGGGGCACATTGGGGCTGACAGCACCTACACTGCTGCCTGCTGCCAGCGCTGCTTCACCGATGCCCGCCTTGTTCCGTGCCGGCCCCTGGTGGTCAGCTCACGTCATAGCGAGTGGTCGAACTCCCAAACACCACCTGAGGGGACAATTTGCATATTAGGCTTTTATTATATAGGATCCTGTTTCTCTGGAGAACCCTGCCTAATAGATTTTGGTACCAAGAATGGTCCTAAAGCAGCGGTTCTCAACCTGTGGGTCGCGACCCCTTTGGGGATCGAATGACCCTTTCACAGGGGTCGCCCAAGACCATCGGAAAACACATATATAATTACATATTGTTTTTGTGATTAATCACTATGCTTTAATTATGTTCAATTTATAACAATGAAAATACATCCTGCATATCAGATATTTACATGACGATTCATAACAGTAGCAAAATTACAGTTCTGAAGTAGCAACGGAAATAATTTTATGGTTGGGGGTCACCACAACATGAGGAACTGTACTAAAGGGTCGCGGCATTAGGAAGGTTGAGTACCACTGTCCTAAAGGAACAGAATTTTAAGGATGAATTTTCTGAATTTGTTTTGTTATTTCTAGAATTGACTCTCTAATCTGATTAGATTTAAACGTGCCAATGTTTCTATTTCTCTGTCCCTCTCCCTTCTTCTCTGAAATCAATCAAAATATTCTTTTAAGAAAACACAAAGTAGACCCAAGTGTGTAAGGACTTGACTAGACTGTCTCTGGTGATTCACCATCTAGACCCCCCTGGGACCCAGGCCCTCATCTCACCAGCCTTTGGTCAGCTCTTGGGGTCCCCCACCCAAAAGGAGCTATGCCCCACCCAGGGACAGGTCACCCCCATGCCTGCTTGATGTGGGGTGAAGATACCCTGCACGCTTACCTCAATCCTTTCCAACTCACAAGGCTCACCCCAGCTTCAGAGCACCCCGTGGTTGTCTGAGGTCTCTGTTGTCATTGCACCAAAAATCGACCTCTTTTGCCAGGCCTCTTCCTCCCTCACCCCCTCACAGGTGTGGGTCCCGGGCACTCCCCCAAACTTCCTGCAGGCATTGCTGGGCCTCCTCCGAGTCAGCTTCCCCGCGGACCTTCACCCACACAGGCGGAGCTCGGACCTTCCACAGAAACCAGCAGACACAGAACAAACACTCGGGTTTCATCAGAACATCGACGGGAAGGTTTTAGGCGGCTGTTTCAGCGTAAATTGGAACATGTGGGTAGATGATGAAGAATGATAGTTGCTGTTTATCAGTTGACAAAATTCTTCTAACTCAGACCCAGACATCTCCACACCACACACCACTCCCGTGTGGACAGGGTCATTCAGAACCAACAGCTTTGGTTCGGCAGCTCATTTGTGCCACCAGAAAAGCAGAAGCAAAACAGGGGGATGGGGGATGGGGGGTGGGGGGGGGACAAGTGTTACCTACCTTCCCAGCCAATCATGCAAACATCTGCGACTAACTCGTCCCGTTTTGTAGAAGTTACAGATTTTTGCATTTAAACACCGATCGAAAACTGAAATTCTATAGCCATTGAACAACAACTTCCGTTTCCCTAAAGAAGACATTCTAGAGATCCGCCGCACAACAATATGAATATAGCCAACACTGCTGAACTATATGCACTTAAACATGTGAAGTTTGTGTTATGTGCTTTTTACCACAATAAAAAAGAAAAAAACATTAAAAAAACGCTGATCGCGCCCAGCCGGCAGGGCTCAGTGGTTGAATGTCGACCTATGAACCGGGAGGTCACGGTTCGATTCCCGGTCAGGGCACATGCCTGGGTTGCAGGCTTGATCCCCAGTGTGGGGCGTGCAGGGGGCAGCTGATCAATGATTCTCTCTCATCATTAGTATTTTCTCTCTCCCTTCATCTCTGAAATATACATATATATATAAAACTGATCACATAAAATGACTAGTAAAATCCCTGAAAAGTCAAAGGAATGACTCATTCCATTTTCATCACACTTGTGTCCAATTCCATCTTCCGTGATTCTAATAGAACTTAAATGTTGGGGAGAAGAGAGAAAAGGGGTACCCTTTGGTTTCCATGGTAGGCTCAATGCGAACAGGTGTTTGAAATTCGCTGCTCGGTCAACTAGGCTCAGATCCGAGACTTGCCTTTTGTCGGGCGATGCATATTTCAAACTTTTACTTTTTTTTTGCTGACAGAACCTTGTTTTTTTTTCCCCTCTTTTTTTTTTTTTTCCAGCAGGAAGGCACAATCATTGGACAATACTGCCAAATATAACAAACATCTACAGATGGGCTGCTCTGCAGCTGGAGGCTGTAACTTGTAGCATTTATTTGAAATCTCCAAGCCAGCAGAGCAGGGCTGGGCGCAGTGGGCACAATTCACAATGTTTTGGCTCTGAAGCAAATAGCAGTTGAACTTGGTTTTCCCAGCTAAAATGGAATTGATGCCCAATGCGCTCTGCACTAAATTCATTAAACAATTACATCCTGGTGCCGTTTTCACATTTTTGTAAAGGAGCTGCATAAGCACTAATTAGATCTCACACAATGTTACTGGGCAAATTACAGTGCGGATTGTCTGCCTCGCCTTGCGCTCCGCATCTGCCTCGCCATGAGGAGGATCGTTTCGGTGCCAGCCATGCAACCTCCGGGCTTTGTGACGTTGAATAGAAATATTTATTTAAAACGTGCGATAGAGGGATTGATCATGCAACCGGCGCTCAAGGGCCCCCGAGTGTTTTCTCGCGGCCGTTGGCAGGTAAAATGGAACACGTGAAAATACAGTAGCTGGATCTTCTCATGATCGTTCACTGGCACTTCCTCCGTGAGGTTTTGCTATTGAAAAAGGCAACTTTGCATTTCGTTTGGCTTCAAGTGCACGCTGGGCTGTGACTTGCAGAGGGCGGCCTTGGATGCAAACGCATAGCAGCTCCCCGTCCTGGCGACCCACGCTGCCTCTGGTCACCGGCTTACCGGAAAAGGTTTCCGTTCTTATTTCACACATTGGGGAATGGCTTCTTTCTTCCATAGTTTTCTGTTTCCTACATCACTCCATGTAGGAAGCCATATCCGCTTTTTTTTTTGGTTGTTTGTTCATCTCCACCCAAATATATTTTTTTCAATTATTTTGGAGAGAGTGGAAGGGATGGGGAGAGACAGAGAGAGAGAAACATCGATGTGAGAGAGACCCAGCGATTGGTTGCCTCCCACATGTGCCCCGACCGGGGCCGGGGATCGAGCCTGCAACCGAGGCACATGCCCTTGACCGGAACCGAAGCCACGACCCTTCAGTCTGTGGGCGGAAGCTCTATCCACTGAGCCAAACCAATCAGGGCCACATTAGCATTTAAATGTCAAAATCAATTCTGCAAAAGGGAGGCCATTCAGACAGGGTTTCTATGGCAACTTTGAATGTAGCAACTTCAGGGCCCGCTCTAGCCCCGTCACCTCCATTGTTGCTCTTCACCGGGACAGGCCTCACCTCGCCTGGCCAGCCATGCGGTGGGTGGCACCCGGAGGGCGACATCCTGCTCGCACCCAGGACAGCCGCCGCGAGGACCCCCAGCCTGATCTTCACCCCTGCGCAGGAAGCCACGGCGGCGAATGTTTGGCTGCTGGCTTCCTAAAAGCCACTCCTATTGTTGGACTTTGCAAAGGGTGACTTTTACTGTGCGAGGGAGCCAGCCATCCAAGAGCAAGCTCGGTGCCAAGACTGAGAGGCAAAACTGAGCTCCAGCCCTGACCGGTTTGGCTCAGTGGATAGAGCGTCGGCCTGCGGACTGAAGGGTCCCAGGTTCGATTCCGGTCAAGGGCATGTACCTTGGTTGCGGGCACATCCCCAGTAGGAGATGTGCAGGAGGCAGCTGATCGATGTTTCTCTCTCATCGATGTTTCTAACTCTCTAGCCCTCTCCCTTCCTCTCTGTAAAAAATCAATAAAATATATTTTAAAACACACACACACACACACACACACACACACACAACCTGAGCTCCAAAGGGAATCCACGCAGAAGCACAAGTTGGGAAATGTCTGCTCTCCGGGCAGGAATGCTTGTGAGGAATGCAAAGCGCGGCCAGCGGAAACGGTGCTCCCCGAGTGTAGCATCCAGGCTCCTCTGACTGCATTGCTTTCCTAACCTTTAAGCGGGCCTTCCCCCTTCTCTCCACAGTGTCTGCTCGATAACAAGGATCATAACTGGAAGGGTGACCATTCCTCCCACGGACCTAGCTGGTTCGCCCGGAAATGCTGTGCTGGGTGAATTTGAAACTGTATCCTCCTTGAAGGAACACATAACTGAGCACTGGGCCTTTGGCTTGTTTAAAGGTAAAATGGGCCCGGCTGGCATGGCTCAGTGGTTAGCATCGACCTGTGAACCAGGAGGTCATAGTTCGAATCCCAGTCAGGGCACATGCCTAGGTTGCAGGCTCTATCCCCAGTGTGGGGCGTGCAGGAGGCAGCTGATCAATGATTCTCTCTCATCATTGATCTCTCTCCCTTCCTCTCTGAAATCAATCAAAAAATATTTTAAAAAATAAAATAAAGGTAAAATGGCAGTAAGGCGGCAAAGTAAAATTTGGAACAAAAATGTGATTTTTGAAGACTCAGAAAGAGTAATTAGCATTTTCTAACTTGAACCCCCAATTTTTGTTCATTCACCCCGGGGAGATATTCCGTTCTGTACTTTGTTTCTATTTTGTGTTTTATTGTAAAGGAGGAAGTTACGAGGGTTTAATTTTTACCAAATTAAAAATGTGAGAGTTCTTTCTCAAACTTTCCAAAGTTGCCTTTGGACTGATAGCAAAAGGAGAAAACTAGCCAAGACTCTGAAACTTTAGAAAGTTAGGAGCACTTGGAAAGGGCGATTTCTAGAGAGATAACCAAAGGAAAGGCAGGGGCCTTGGTAAAACTGACTGAATTCAACTGTTGTACCTTTTGGGCAAAGGGAATTCCATTTGGAGTTGGTTGGCTGGGGCGATAGCACTCACTCCTCCTAACTTTCTCTTTATACCCCTGCTGGTCGCCATCTGTGGCCCCGTGGGCCTGAGATAGCTCTTGGTTCCATTTTATGTCTCTCCTTCTTTCCTGGCCTTCATCCTTCTCCCTTCAGCAAGATGTTCCAAGTCTTTCTCTGGGTCAAGCACCGCATTAGACATTACAGATTCAGAGATGGATGGGCCCAAGGCTCTGTCTTCCTGAAATTCCCGATGTAGTGGGGAGCAGCTAAGCATCTTTATCCAACATGGTACACTCGTGTTGTTCCTGATTATCTTGGGCTGTGTCTTGGAAAAACCCAGAGGTCGGGTGTCATATGGTTATCATCATTATGGCTAAGTCATTACCTTAACTATCGGTGGGACTGAGCTTTTGAATTATATTAGTCAGAATTTATTATCCAATATAATATTAAGTAATAATACACAGATAAACTGACCTCCTAATGCCCATCCAGGAATAATGCAAAGTAGCTATGATTGAGGATGCTGGGAAGTTCCACTGGCTTCCGGAATCTCTCTCTATGCAGGTTGTCTTTCCATGTGGCCGGCAATTTCTATCGCCAGCAGTGAACTTGCCTCTGAAATGCATTGTCTTTAAGGAGCTTGTATCTTGAATCAGTTTCTCTTTATACCAGCCATATTAATTTGAAATCAGCAAGACTTTCAAGTACTTCCCATAGAAAATGGCTACAGTCTCTAGATATTGCTTCTGCGCCGGGCAAAGGGCTAATTTTCTGCTTGTGATGGTGTCATCTGCGTATCCGACAGCAATAGCTCCTTGCTCTGTAAGTGAGAGGAGAATTTCACACGCGGCCTCCTGTGTCAGAAAGGCTGACACTGTAGAAAAGAAGTATGGGCCCAGCTGCTGTGGCTCAGTGGTTGAGCATTGACCTATGAGGTCACGGTTCAATTCCTAGTCAGGGCACATGCCCAGATTGCTGGTTCAACCCCCAGTAGGGGGCATGCAGGAGGCAGCCGACCAATCCTTCTCTCTCATCATTGATGTTCCCATCTCTCTCTCCCTCTCCTTTCCTCTCTGAAATCAATAAAAAAAAAATAGGAACATGGGCTAAATTAATTTTAAGCTATAAAGTGTTAAATACATTTTTGTTTAATTTGAAATTAATTAATGAGTTTAATTAAACCACTTCTATCCATTGCTTTGCAACAGAAGGGAGGAAATATTGTGATGGAGAGGGAGCCAGAATCCCATGGGTAGTGAAGGCAATGCCAGGTATCTGAGGACTGGCACCCTCACCAGGTACTAGACTCTAGTAACTAGAGGAAGCTAAAGAGGTGGGAGTGAGCCAGGAGACACCATGTAATTTTACCTGGACTCTACTCTGCTCAGTAATTCCATTTCCTCCCTTAAAACACACCTTAAGAGGAAGTTCAGAACTGGGTTGGGCTTTCCTTGTTCTACATGTCAGTTTCGGTCTGGTTGGACATTCTTAAGCACCTACTATATGCTCAGCATGTGCGATGATTTGAGTATAAAAAGGGGCACCAGAGATATGGTCCCTCCCTGCCTCCAAATCTACATAGCGGGGCCCTAGCTGCTTTGGCTCAGTGGATAGAATGTCGGCCTGAGGACTGAAGGGTCCCCATCCCTTGGTTGCAGGCTCGATCCCTGGCCCTGGTTGGGGCACGTGTGGGAGGCAACCAATAGATGGGTGTCTCTTGCATCGATGTTTCTCTCTGTCTCTCCCCCTCCCTTCCACTCTCTGTAAAAACCAATGGAAAAATATCCTCAGGTGAGAATTAACAAATGAATGAATGAATGAATGAATGAATGAATCTGCTTAGTGGGGGCAGGGGCCATATTTTCATTCCCCCTTAAACTCTCAAGGCACAGCAAAGGATCCAGCATACATCAAGTGTTTTCTACTTATTGTGGGAGACAGACACGTAAACAGATCATTTCTATATTAAACAGTAGGTAAGGAGGCCACAGGAGAGGCTCCTAGCCCAACCTCTTGAGTCCTAAGAGATTGGTGCATGTTAACTGGGACAAGAGAACTGAAGAGGCCCCTCTCCTCCCTGCCCCCCCCCCAAAAAAAATGGAGAGAATGGCATGAGCCAGTTGTGGAAATGACATGGTGTTTGGAAAAAATGATAGATAAGCTGTGTGGTGTTAATAAAAGCTGGGAACTCAAGGAATCCGGAGAGAGAAAACTTGAGCAGTGGCCACACTTGAGGGCTTTGGGTTTCATTCTGGGGGCGATGAGGAGTCATCTGAAGGGTTTTAAGCACAATCACTCTTACGTAGACCATCTCACCCTCTTGTAATAATAATAGCTAACAAGGGCTGAATGCTCACTATTTGCTAGATACATGTCTAAGTGCTTTACACAATTTTTCTCATTTTACAGAAGAAGGAATCTCAACAAGAGAGATTAGGTAACTTGCCCACGGTCACCCTTGTAAGTGGAGAGCTTGGGCTTGAACCCAGGTCTTAGTCATGACAGCAAGAGGCAGGAAGATTTTATAATAGAGGACTATTATAAAAGTGTTTGGACTTTTCTTAAAGCTAAGACTAGATTTTCAAAATGATGCACTCTAGAATGTACTTCCTTTTATTTTCTTGATCACATGTCTACCTTTTTGAACAGTACAGGGAGACCTTTAATTGTGAATTCCTCTCTCTTCTAACATCTCTGTCATAGTTGTAGATACGGGCATTAATTAAATGCCAAGGGTTGGGGGAGGGAGTAATGGGGAGTTGTCTAATCTACTGAGTTTTGTCTTTCAACAAACCATTTTTAAACGGGAATACCATCTTTCCCTCTCTTATCTCCCTCCAGCCCACAGCTGCAGTTACCAGCGGTGGTTTTATCAGAGACTCTATTTTTTAAAAATCATTTTTTACTTTAATACATTTTTATTGATTTCAGAAATGAAGGGAGATGGGGGAGAGAGATAGAAACATCAATAATGAGAGAGAATCATTGATCAGCTGCCTCCAGCATTCCCCCCACTGGGGATCGAGCCCACAACCCGGGCATGTACCCTGACCAGGAATCGAACCGTGACCTCCTGGTTCATAGGTCAATGCTCTGAGCCATGCCAGCCGGGCTTACCAGAGACTCTAGACCACCACTGTCTAGCAGAACTTTCCGTGATGATGGAAATGTTCTAGATCTGTGCTGTCCAATACTGGATATATACTGACCACCTGAAATATGGAACTGACTTAAGGAACTGCAATTTCAATTCTTTTAAATTCAAATTTAATTTCATTTTAATTATTTTAAATTAAATATCCATCCAGTGTTTTGGACAATACAGAGATCAACATTGTCATGGCAGTTCCCTCAAGTAATTAGAGATAGTTATTCAAATGGGACAAGTTGATTCAGACGGTGTTTTCTTATCAACATCCCCAAAAATATAGGGTCAAAGATAGGAGCCAGGTTACTTGGATTTCAATCCCAGCTTTGAAAGTCTTGTTGCATTGGACAAGATGTTTCACCTCTCTCTGGGCATCCTTCCTCTCACCTGTCACCTGGGGACAGTCATCGTAGGTGTCTGCTTCGTAGGGTAGATGTGAGGACTGAATAAGAGAGCAGCTGCATAGCACTCGGCCCCATGCCTGGCCTCCAGGAGGCGCTCAGTGCGTATAGGTCATTACTGTTATTAATAATAACTGATGCGCCCTGGCCGGTTTGGCTCAGTGGATAGAGCTTCGGGCTATAGACTGAAGGTGCCCGGGTTCGATTCCTATCAAGGGCACGTACCTCAGTCGGGTTGCAGGCTCCTCCCCGGCCCGGGCCCTGGTCAGGGTGCGTGCAGGAGGCAATCAATCACTGTGTTTATCTCACATCAATATTTCTCTCTCTCTCTCTCTCTCTCTCTCTCTCTCTCTCTCCCACGCTCTCTAAAAATCCATGGAAAAATATCTTCAGGTGAGAATTAAAAGAAAGAAAGAAAGAAAGAAAGAAAGAAAGAAAGAAAGAAAGAAAGAAAGAAGGAAAGAAAGACTGATGCTAGTATTACTTATGGTGGCGAATAGAATCACTTCATAAAATAGTCTCTGCAGATTCCAACAAATCAAATAATTTAATCATTAAACAATCAAAATATAGTAATTATTTTATTTTACTTTACTTTATTTTATTGTTTAAGGTATTACAAATAGTAGTACATATGTCTCCCCCCCCCCCCACCATTGACCTCCCCCCGGCCTCCCCTACCCCCGGCACTTGCCCTCACCCCCTCCCCCCCAGTTTTATCACGGAGACAGAAAGCAATGGTTCCTCACATCCATCATGATGGATAATATATAGCAAAAAAACACAAAAAAACAACAACAAAAAACAGGCATAACAAGTGCTGGTGAGGATGTGGAGAAATTGGAGCTCTCGTGCCCCGCCGGTGGGAGGGTCGAGTGCTGCCGCTGCTGTGGAAAACACGATGGCAACTTCTCAGAGAACGAAAATAGAACCACCAGGTGATTCAGCAGTTTCACTTCTGTGTACAGACCGGTCTGTGTCCACCCAAGCTCGTAGCAGTATTAGTCACAAGAGCCAGAAAGTGGAAGCGAGCCCAGCGTCCATGGACAGATGAATAGATAAACAACATGTTATGCATACGTACAATGGGATATTACCCCGCCTTAAAAAAGAAGGAAATCCTGACACAGGCTGAGTGAAATAAACCAATAACAAAAAGTCAAATACTGCATGATTGCATTTATACGAGGGACCTAGAGTAGTAAAATTCATAGAGACAGACAGTGGAATGGTGGTTGCCAAGGGTTGGGGGAGCCAGTGACGGGGAGTTGTCTGATGCGTACAGAGCTTTAGTTTTGCAAGATAAAAGAATCCTGAAGATTGGGCGATCCACAATGTGAATGTACTCAACACCACTGAACTGCGCACTTGACAGTAACTAAGATGGCAAAGTTTATGTTCCCGGAATTTTATTGTATCAGAATGTTTTTACAAGCAGTGGTTGCATGCGTGATTGACTGGATGTCTCAGAGGGGATGCGAGGTCATGGTGGAGAGCAGGCTCTGGACCCTGCAGACCTGGGTCTGGATCCCCGCTGCTTTTCCGGAGTGACCCTGAGCAGGTGCCTCCACTCCCCAGTGTGGGGTGGAAACTTTATAAGTTAGGAAAAGCCTCTTAATCCATCTGTGACGTTCTGGCTAAAGAAGACTGTGTCTGTGTTACATGTCTGCTATTCTTTTCTTTTCTTTTTCTTTTTGGTTAATCTTCAGGATGTTTTTCCATTGATTTTTAGAGAGAGTGGCAGAGAGAGGGAAAGACAGAGAGAACTGCTGATATGAGAGAAATACATCGATTGGTGGCCTCCTGCATGAGCCCTCACCAAGGCCCAGGCAGGGAAGGAGCCTGCAACCGAGGTACATGCCCTTGACCGGAATCAAACGTGTGACCCTTTGGTCTGTAGGCCAGCATTCTATCCGCTAAGCTAAACCGGCTAGGGGTGTTATTATTTTCTATTAATGCTAATTCAAAAAGTATATATTAGGCATTCAGGCACAATGACCTACAACTAAGGTTGCCAAGTGAAAGGCATATAGCACACCCAGTTAAATTTGAATTTGATATAAAAAATAAAATATTTGCGAATAATAATTTTTAGTATAGCTATACACTAAATACTGCATTATGTCCCATGAAATACTTGGTATATGCTTTTACTAAAAAGTTATTTCTTATTTTAATCTGAAATGCAAATTTAATGGAGTGTCCTGAATTTTATTTGCTAAAATGTGCTAAATCCAACAACCCTACAAATAACGTAATTGTTTTTATCGCTCAGATAAGTGACAAAGTTGGCTCTGTGGGGGAGAAAGCTGTTTTCCCGGCACCATGACAATTCTTCATCCTTGTCCCGATTCTTGCGCTCAGCTGTTATCAATGAAACACAATGGGCATATGGCTCGATGACTAAAATGACAACTGATAATGGGTCTGATTTATTAATCTTCTGTTTTGTCTCCTAATTACAATGGGTTTGAAACAAACATACATGTGAATGGGTTAACTGCTTCTCTGATTTATTTCCTTTTCTGCTTCTTATTTCATTAAGCGTCTGTGAAATATCCTTTACGATGCTGCGCCCCCACGTTCCCCAAAAGCAGGGTTTTATCTGCAAAGGTGGTGGCCCCGCATCTCCATGAAGAGGCCCTGCTTTGATGGAGATTAGTGATGGCAAAGACAGTCATCGGGCACACTTCAATTAGTGACTTCTTCCATCTCGAGTGTCTCTGATGTCTGATGTGATGGAAACTCTGTTGGTCCTCCTCACACGCATTAGGGTCTCCTGCTGGGACAGCGCTGTGCCATTAAAATGAAATCCATGGAGAGAAACAATGGTCACATTCACGGAATCCAAGCACTGAAGTCATGTCAAGTGTTTGACATGATATAATCTCAGGATACCCACTAATATATGCTTATGGATTTGTTCAATGCACCAGATAGGACCCCACTGCTCTCCAAATAAAGTTAGGGTTTGAGCCTGGCCAGCATGGCTCAGTGGTTGAGCATCGACTTATGAACCAGGAGGTCATGGTTTGATTACCTGTCAGGGCACATGCCCAGGTTGTGGGCTCGATCCCCTGTGTAGGGTGTGCAGGAGGCAGCTGATCAATGATTTTCTCTCATCACTGATGTTTTTATCTCTCTCTCCCTCTCCCTTCCTCTCTGAAATCAATAAAAATATATTTTTAAAAAAGAAAAAAGAAGGGCAGAGGCAGCACCTGGGGAGAAGGTCACTGTGGGAAAAACAGGCCTTCTCCACCAGGGCCCCCATTAAACATTGTGTTTATAGTAGATTAAAACAGTACCCACAATGGCCCTGGCTGGGTTGCTCAGTTGGTTGAAGTGTCATCTTGTACACCAAAAGGTTTCGGGTTCAATTCCCCATCAGGGCACATACCCAGGTTGCAGGTTCCATCCTGGTCAGAGCAAGTAAGGGAGACAACCAATTAATGTTTCTCTCTCTCTCTCTCTCTCTCTCTCTCTCTCTCTCTCTCTCTCTCTTTCTCTCTTTCTAAAATCAATAAAAACATATCCTTGGGTGAGGGTTAAAAACAAACAAACATAGTAAGCACAAGAAGAAAGATGCTTAATTTTTTAAACTGGAAATACATGTGATTTGCTTCTCCCAGGGAGTTAAACCACACCCCACAAGTGTTAACTCTCCATCTCTGGTCACTTTCCTCGCACCCAAACTAAGTTTCAATATCGTTCTATTTTGAAAGAACTGGCAAATAAGTAGGGAGTTTGTTGCCCCAACAATTATATATTTTAATAGAAGAATTTGAAATTAAGTAATGTTTATAAGGATAAACTGAATTTCCCAGAGCTTAGGAGTAATTTACATTATAAAGAACTTCCTTACTCTCTTCTGGGCATGAATAGGCTTAAAATACGATGATGACTATTATTGTTCACAATACTCTAGTTATTACTTTGAATATACAAAGTGCTCCAAGATCCCAAATTAATTATCAATGAGACTATTGCTCTTAAAGAGTTATATTGTTCATAAGCAAGATGATTGCTCCATAGAAAGGAGTATTTTTCACATGTTGCCACAATTTGGAGAGAATAAACAAAGCCGGCATCTGGCCAAGCCATGAGGTGTCTCAGATCTCCCTGCCCTGTTTCCGGTAGGCATTCACTGATGTTTGCAGGACACAAGGGTCACCAAACACCCTGCCGATGCTTTGGAAGAGGGGGATCAAATACACCTTGATTAGAAGAAATCTATACTCGGCAAACCCATCTGGTTCTATACATTTGTACTTACCTAACTTCAGCTTCATTCCTTGGTACTAGGTGTTGCTAGGCAAATCCCAGTATTGCCTCTACTAAACAGAGAAGAGAGAGACAGGGTGTCACTGAGGCCGGAAGACCCGGAGGCATCCGTGCAACCCTGAGCCAGGCCTGAGGGAGGCAGCAGCTGCCATGGTCTGGTATCCAGGGAGGAGTTGATGGCGGGATTGCTTGAGAGGAAGAGACACGGGGAGTTCCTCTTTTCCATGGGGAGCTACACCTGCACTGGGTGAGTGTTATTAACCTGTAAAGCTCCTTCCATTTCTGCAGAGCTGGTGATTTTCTGTCTCCTCTAAAATCCTAAGCAGCCTGGCCAGCGTCAGCCTACGAACCATGAGGTCACGGTTCAATTCCTAGTCAAGGCATATGCCTGGGTAGTGGGCTCAATCCCCAGTGGGGGCGTGCAGGAGGCAGCCGATCCATGATTCTCTCTCATCGTTGATGTTTCTCTCTCTCCCTCTCCTTTCCTCTCTGAAATCAATAAAAATAAATAAATAAATAGATAGATAGATAGATAGATAGATAAATAAAGTCCTAAGCAAAACAAACATTTATTAATAGTATTAGTCAGGATAAGTTATGTTACACAGCAGTAAAAAAAACAGCCCCCAAGGATCAGTGATGTAATACCAGGAAGGTCTCTTTCTCACCCAGGAAGTTCATTAGGAGCCGGGTGGCCCTCCCAGGTGCCTGTCCATCATGCTGTATGGAATGCGACAACCAAGGTGATCCTGCAGCTCTGTTATCTCATCCCAAGACGTCCTCCACTGCCCTGGCAGGAGAAGAGACGGCTGAAGGGTTGAGCCTCACCTCTGTTTTGAGTTTTTGACCTGTAAGAGTCACAGGCTCACAACCCATGGGACAGAATTAGTCTCATGGCTCCACCTAGGGAGAGCGTGACCAGGAATCCTGTTTCTGCTACAGTCATTGAAATGAGAATCATTGTCCAAAAATGAATAGCAGTGACAAGTATGGATAGATGTTTCAGCCCTTTTTTCACAGGGAAAACACAGGAACTGTATGTGTTGTGTGGAGTATTTGTTTACATGATGATGAAGAAGGAGGAGGAGGAGGAAGAGGAGGAGAAAAAGGAGGAGGAGGAGGAGGAGGAGGAAGAGGAGGAGAAAAAGAAGGAGGAGGAGGATGAAGAGAAGGAGGAGGAGGAGGAGGAGGAGGAGGAGGAGGAGGAGGAGGAGGAGGAGAAGGAGAAGGAGAAGGAGAAGAGACAGTATGAAGGCAAGAGCACTGTTGTGTGTACCTTGGTATCCCTCATACTTTGTGGAAAGAGTTCAGTGAAGCCTCCTTAAATGAATAAATGAATACATGAGGCATTCTGTGTCCTTAAGGTCAGGAGGCGTCTCTCATTGCTACTCCTTCCCACCAGACCCCATTTCTACCCCATCACAGAGGCATCCCGTGAGCCTGGAACAGCTTCTGACTCGCGGTAACTCCTGATGAGAACTGGAAGCTATGGTCTTGCTGTGCTGGTAGCAGTTAGGAAGCAATAGGAACCAAATAAATTGCACTTCGGTTTTAATGTGATTGCTGCTCATGTGTGCCCCTTACCTAGGTCCTCTTCCAAAGAAGCAAATTAGCCTTTAGATGAATTGTGCCTGGTAGGCCCCTTGGTCAAGTCTGCAGCCAAACCAATTCACAAGCCATTCTCTGAACGTAAAATGCTCTGCCCACCGTCAGCTCTATACTCGTGGTTGTTTTTCTCATAAGAGTAATGGGCCTGTATTAACCACACGCCGTCTCTCATCTACTTTCCTGGGCAGCCAATGGTACTCCTCGGTGGGGCAGTTTGGCCCTCCAGCCACTGCCCAGATCATGGCCTGTCTTGATGTGTTGCCTTCGGCCTTCTTTGAACCCACTCACAAAGGACCACATGGCCCTTGGCTAGACTCCTACAAACAACCTGTTTTGCCTGCTGCCTCCAAGTCTGACGGCAAAGTTGGTGAAATGGGTTACTAAGTAAAGATGAATTTAACAAAAATGCACTGTGGTTTACTCCTTGTTCATCTCGGGCTGTGGACTGAGACAGTGGCAGGATTTTGAGTTTGGGGAGCTCATGCATGAGCGTGGATACACCTGAGCACAGGCTTCTTTAACGTCTCTGAGTGCAGTCTTTGATGCAAGTGTTGGCTCTCTCCTCCGGGCCTGGTGTCAGGCAGCACACTCTGTGTTCCTGCATGCTCATATTCTCATCTGTGAGCAGGCTGCCCCCTTGGGGTTTGAGCATTAGTATTTGCTGATTTTTCTTGCCATATACTTCTGAGTTCAAAGAGTTTCATTTCGATGCTGAAAGGCCTGGAGGTTTGAGGGGGTGTAATTTTTTTTATTAACGATCTTAGTATGTCGTAGAAAAAGGCAATGGGCAGTTTTATATGGACTATTTATAAACTATTGAAGGAGGGGGAAAGCACACTCCATTCCTGTTATTTGGATAAGGTGAACTAAACGAGAAGACTCTGTTCATTCAAGTTTAACTGATCTATATCAGAAGACTTGGAATAGATGGACATCCGTATTTCAACAAGACAGCAGGCTAAATAAAAAATACCATACAATATTAATCCCCAGTAAATCCTTTTTTTCTTTCTCTCTGCAATTTATTAAAGTGATGGCAAGAAAAGCAACCTGAAAAATGATCATGGGAATGATCCCATTTTGGGGGTATTTGATAGTTTCCTAACTGCAATCCAATATTTTGACTTTGGCCTCTTGTTTGATAGTGTCCTGACTGGATATAATTTACTTTCTCGGTTTTCTAAATTAAAAGAAAATTAATCGCATTTCATCGAATTCTACCTCTTAAGAAACACACTAATTCGTGGGATGGTATTAAATGAGTATCCATTCTGTTAAATTATAGTTTATAATCATTAATGGTCCACCTGCACTTATTCAACCTTTCTTTTTGCTAGTGCTCATATGTTCACAAAAACTCAGTCCAAATGGTTAGGTGTTAGATAAGTTGTGTTTCATATAATTGCTCATTATAAAGATGCTCAGCCCTAGCTGGTTTGGCTCAGTGGATAGGGTGTCGGCCTGTGGACTGAAGGGTCCCAGGTTTGATTCCGGTCAAGGGCACACAAGTGATGGGTTGCGGGCTCCATCCCCAGTGGGGGTGTGCAGGAGGCAGCCAATCAATGACTCTCTCTCATCATTGAAGTTTCTGTCTCTCTCTCCCTCTCCCTTCCTCTCTGACATCAATTTAAAAAAAAAAATTTAAAGATGCCCAGACTATACCCTGCCTCTTAGAGGCGGGGACAGAGACTGCAGTGAGGTTAACGTTTCACTCACGACCACTCAGTTACTAACCAGTGACCAAAAGCTGTCACATTCGCATTCAAAGCCCCGGTTAACCCTGAGTTTCCTTCCACTGCAGGGCGAGGCGGGCCAGGGTTCCTCCCTCTTTGACAAGTAGCAGAGTCAGCAGGCAGGCGTCTCAGGCACACATCCCAGGACCCCTGTCCAGACCCTCCCCTTGGAGACTTGGATTCTATAAGCCTTGAGGGGGAGGGGCCCTGGGGAAAGCCTGCAAGTAATTCCAATGAGCACTCAAGATCGTGAATTAGTGACCTCAGCGCATGCCCAGCCCCCTGAGCCTGAAGACATGGAGAAAGACTCGAGGGAACGGAGGATTGGCCCAGTTCTGGCTCCACACCAAAAAGCACTGGGAGGCTGAAGAATTCTTGATGGTTTCCTAAGCCTCAGAGCCAAGTAATCTCTCCTTTCCTCAGCCACAAAGCTCTGGCAGGTGCTTGGTGATTTCCTCACGGCAGATAAGAGGGGAGTAACCACTTCATCAGATGGGGAACCTTACTGGTTGCATCTCTAGAGATGAGGGTACAGTCCCACTGTCCAGGGATTGCAGGACGAACACCCTGGAGAGTCCTCTCATTTCTCACTGAAGTTAAAGACCACTCCAGCTCTCCTCTCCATCCCCTGGGCTCCTGGTCATTCACATCCATTCATTCAAAACTACTTAAGTGCCTACTATGTGCTAGACTTGCCAGGCATGTAACAAATAATCCTAACATGTGGCCCCAGTAACTGCAAATCCAGTAATCCTAAGCGGGGGCTCCCTTGAAACATTTGAAATCAATTGAAAATCTTTTCCTTTTTAACGTAAAATTCTTCCTGGTTATACGCTTTCTTCTTTTGTTCTGTATAGACATCACTACTTCAGATTCTTCCATTAATATAAAAAAATGTCAATTTCATTCATAATGCCAGTGAACAATCCGAAACATTAAAACTTGCTTTATAGTTCACGTGGGAATTAGACAAATACTCAAAGAGTTGCCTCCTGCCAATTATATGCCTCAGACCTCTGGAAGAGAGAGGAAATCAAAATCAAACCATGGAAAGAAGTGGTAGTTAGCAGTAACAGCACCTTCTGAACGGGTCTGAAAATGGAGGCTGTAAACTTTTTATAAAAAGGGAGGAATGATTTTCAAGATAAAATGCGATGGACAATTACTGATCCTATGATAACAGGCAACAAACTAGTAATTCAGTTAAAACGGAATCTTGGACTTCATTCCTCTTGAATGTCTTCTTCTTTATCCCAGCCATGTTTCATCAAATGGGTTGTCTTTAACAATTGCCCAGAATTTAAGGGGAATGTTAATTCAATAAAGCCATCTTGATTGATTTTGGGAGAAAATAGAGTGTTATCTATCTACCCACCCATCTATCTATATTTATCCCCACACCTCTCTCTCTCTCTCTCTCTCTCTCTCTCTCTCATTCTCTCTCTCTCTCTCTCTCTCTCTCTCATTCTCTCTCTCTCCCTCTCTCTCTTTCTCTGTTTTTGAAAGATCTAAACCTATTAAAAATAGCTAAATGATCTTATTTTGCACAAGTATCAGGTAGCATATAGTCACAAAGCACAAAACATACACAGCAGTTTAAGAGGAAATGGAAAAGCTCCATCTGCCTCAATGATCCATTGTTATCTCCAGCAGTACATTCCCAGACCAACACTTAAGTATATTTTTAAAAATCAGTTTGCAGGTGTGTTTGTTAAAATTATTATCATTATTTTATTGATTTCAGAGAGGAAGGGAGAGGGAGAGAGAGAAACATCAATGATGAGAGAGAATCATTGATCAGCTGCCTCTTGCATGCCCCCTACTGGGGATTGAACCCACAATCCTGACATGTGCCCTTGACCAGAATCGAACCCGGAACCACAGGTCGATGCTCTATCCACTGAGCCAAACTGGCTCAGGCCACTTAAGCATATTTTTAACTGTTTTGCTTAGCAATATAAAGCCTTATGGCAACTTTTAAAATGTCCTCCATAGATGTTAAAGACTTACCCCTCGTCATGGGAAAAGCGTGTGAATAAGAAGAAAGAGCGATACAGTAGTAGGAATGAAAAGAACACTAGTTGGCTAAAGAATGAAATCTTGCCATTTCGACAACATGAATGGGCCTTGAAGGCATTATGCTAAGTGAAACAGGCCAGGCAAAAAAAAAAAAAAAAAAAAAGACAAATATTGTGTGTTGTCTCTTACATGTGGGATCTAAAAACAAGCAGACACCCCCAAATAAACAACACACAAACAACAAGCAAATAAATAACACGCTCACAGACACAAAGAAAGTGGTGGCTGCTAGAGGTGGGCCTGGGGGTTGGTGGGAGAAATGGGTGAAAAAGGTCAAGAGGTAAACAGAAAAACAAGCCTGGCTGGTGTGGCTCAGTGGTTGAGCATCGACCTATGAACTGAAGGTCACGGTTGGATTCCCGGTCAGGGGCATGCAGGAGGCAGCCAATCAATGATTCTCTGTCATCATTGATATTTCTATCTCTCTCTCCCTTTCCCTTCCTCTCTGAAATCAATAAAAATGTATTTTTTTAAAAAAAGAAAAACAAAAATATCGAAGTGTATACCTTAAATATATACAATTTTTATTTGTCTAGTACACCTCAATAAAGGTGGATACGAACTTGTTTTTAAAAGGGTCTTCATATTTGAAAAATATTCTGCTTCACCTATAAAATAACCTCGCTATAAAATTACTTTGGAGTTTCATTAAAAAGCATTGACAAAAATATAAAGCATATTGAACTCATACATTAGACGGAAGGTTTTCACATAGTGCTACTTTTCAATTTTCAGCAGCAGTTGACTTCCAATATTAGTTCCAGGAGCACAGCAATAGTGACTAGACATGTATATAACTTATGAAGTGAAATAAAATGAAAGAATTGGACTTGATTCCTTTCTGTACATAACCAATCTACAACCCTACATAGAATAATGTAAAGGTGTTTAGTATCTTGGCATATATACAGAATACACATTTTATTTTTTAAATATATTTTTATTGATTTCAGAGAGGAGGAGAGAGGGAGAGAGAGATAGCCCCAACTGGGGATTGAGCCCACAACCAGGGCATGTGCCCTGACTGGGAATCGAACCGTGGCTTCCTGGTTGATAGGTCAATGCTCAACCACTGAGCCACACCGACCAGGTCACAATACATTTTTTAAAAAGAAAAAGAAAAACACAGTAGTTGGCCAGAGCTTGTGACCAAAGCCACACTGTTCAGGGAATTCATCTTCCAAGATTAGAAATGTTTGAGTCTTAGATGTTTCAATATCAAAAGGACCTAAGAACACTATTTTGCCACACAATGATTTGTATCTTTTTGAGTATGTAGTCCTTGTTTAATTTGGCCTTTAGAAAAGAAGTTATAAAAGGGATATCGAAGCTATATTTTCTTTGTTTTATTAGGTAAGCGAGCTAGTGCTGGTAGGCAGAAGCGTCATATGCCATTCTAGGCCTGGACCATTAAAAATAACCCACGTGTGCCCAGCCAGCATGGCTCAGTAGTTGAGCGTCATTCCTGTGAACCGGGAGGTCACGGTTCAATTCCCAGTCAGGGCACATGCCCCGGTTGCAGGGTCCATCCCTGGTGTGGGACGTGCCGATCAGTGATTCCCTCTCATCATTGATATTTCTGTCTCTCTCTCACTCTCCCTTCCCCTCTGAAATCAATAAAAGTATATTTTAAAAAATATCCCTCGTGTGACTCTAGACTCTCTATCTGTTCTATTGAGACGTGGAAAGTGACCCAAGTCTGATGGTTAAGACAGAAAAAGCCTTGATTTCTGAATAACTGCCCCCACATTTCTTCTTCACCCTGACCAGTCTGTGTTAGACTATTACAACAGAAACAAACCATTGTAAAGTAAGCCACTGAGGTTGAAGGAGTGGGTTGTCCAACTACTACCATTATTTTCCCTAATATTTTCACATGTGATTGTGTAAGTAGTTAGAATCTAATATTTAAATACAGCCTTGGTTACGTTGCTATATTTCCATGATATTATATTCTGTGTAAAGGTGCAAACCTTGGTGGCAATATACAGGCACACCTTGTTTTATTGCACTTTGCTTTATGGCTACTGTGTTTTTTACAGATTGAAGGTATGTGGCAACCTTGCATCAAGCAAATCTGTTGGTGCCATTTTTTTGTGTGTGTCTCTGTGTCACATGTTGATTATTCTCACAATATTTCAAACTTTTTCATTATTGTTATATTTACTAGAGGCCTGGTGCACGAAATTTGTGCACTGGGGAGGTGTCCCTCAGCCCGGCCTGCACCCTCTGGGAGCCCTCAGGGGATGTCTGACACCCTTAGCGCTGCTGCACTTGCCAGCCGTGAACCCAGCTTCTGGCTGAGTGGCGCTCCCCCGTGGGAGTGCACTGACCACCAGGGGGCAGCTTCTATGTTGAGCGTCTTCCCCCGGGTGGTCAGTGCATGTCATAGCGACCAGTCATTCTGCCGTTCAGTCTATTTTCATATTAGCCTTTTATTATATAGGATTATGATGATCTATGATGAGTCATCTTTGATGTTTCTGTTGTTATTGTTGTGGAGTGCCATGAAGACACCCATTGAAGACTGTGAACTGAATTGACAAATGTTGTGTGTGTTGTGACTGCTCAATTCACTGGTTGTTTCCCCATCTCTCTCTCCCTCTCCTTGGGCCTCCCTATTCCTGGAGACAAACAATATTGAAATCAGAAGAATTAATAACCTTACAATGGACTTTAAGTGTCCAAGTGAAAATAAGAGTCACACATCTATCACGTTAAATCAAACGCTAGGAAAGACTAAACTTAGTGAGGAAGGCATGTTGAAAGCCAAAATAGGCCAGAAGCTAGGTCTCACATGCCAATCATCTAAGTTGTGAATGCAAAGGAAAAGTTCTGGAAGGAAATCAAAAGTTCTCCTCCAATGAGCACACGGCTAATATGAATGCTGAAGAGCCTGACTGCTGATAGAGAGTTGCAGTGGTCTGGATAGAAGATCAAACCAGCCACAACATTCCCTTAAGGCAAAGCTAAGCCAAAGCAGGCCCTGACTCCCTTCAATCTTGTGAAGGCTGAGAAAGGTGAGGAAGCTGCCGATGAAAAGTTTGAAGCTAGCAGAGGTTGATTCAGGGAGTTTAAGGAAAGTCATCCCCGTAACATAAAAGTATGAGGGGAAACAGCAAGTGCTGACATCGAAGCTGCAGCAGATGATCTAGAGCAGTGATGGCGAACCTTTTGAGCTCGGCGTGTCAGCATTTTGAAAAACCCTAACTTAACTCTGGTGCCGTGTCACATATAGAAAGTTTTTGATATTTGCGACCATAGTAAAACAAAGACTTATATTTTTGATATTTATTTTATATATTTAAATGCCATTTAACAAAGAAAAATCAACCAAAAAAAATGAGATTGTGTGTCACCTCTGACACAGCTGTCATAGGTTCACCATCACTGATCTAGAGCAAGCATGTCAAACTCGCAGCCTGTGGGCCACATACCTCGTTTATTTGGCCCATGTTAGTTAGCCTTTGAGTTTGACATACTTGATCTAGATCTAAAATTCAACAGATTTTGAATGTCTATGGAATAGCCTTTCCTTTGAAGAAGATGCCATCTTAGAGCAAAGTCAATGTTTGGCTTCAAAGGACAGGCTGACTCGCTTGTTAGAGGCTAATGCAGCTGGTGACTTTAAATTGAAGCTCATTTGCCATTCTTAAAATCTTAGGGCACTCATGAATTATACCACATCTGCTCTGTCTGTGCCCATAAATGAAACAACACAGCCTGGATGACAGCACATCTGTTTACAAACCAGTTTACTGAATATTTAAGCCCATGTTGAAACCTATTTCTCAAAAAAAAAAAATCCTTACAAAATATTACTGCTCATTGACAATGCACCTGGACACCCAAGAGCTCTAATGAAGATGTTCAATGAGATTATGGTTGTTTTCATTCCTGTGGCCCATGGGTCAAGGAGTAATTTTTACTTTCAAGGCATATTACTTAAGAAATATATTTTGTAAGGCTATAGCTGCCATCAATGGCAATTCCTCTGATGGATCTGGGTGAAGTAAATTGAAAACCTTCTGGAAAAAAAAATCGCCATTCCAGATGCCATTAAGAACATTTGTGATTTAGCCCAGCCAGCATGGCTCAGAGGTTGACCGTCAGCCTATGAACCACAAGGTCACAGTTCTACTCCAGGTCACCTCACATGCCCGGATTGTGGGCTCACTCCCCAGCCCATCAATGATTCACTTTCATCATTGATGTCTCTCTCTCTCTCCCTCTCCCTTCCTCACTGAAATCAATAAAAATATACTTTTTAAAAAAAGAACATTCGTGATGTAAAAGAAAAAGTCAAAATATCAACATTAAAGTTCATTGAGTGGAGGGGGTGACTACAGATGTGGTGAAACTAGCAAGAGAAGTAGGATTAGCAGTGGGGCCTGAAGATGTGACTGCATGGCTGTAATCTCATGATAAAACTTTCACAGATATGGAGTTGCGCCTATGGATGCGCAGAGACAGTAATGCAGTGAGATAAACTCTACCCCTTGTGGAGATGCTGTGGAGAGTGTTGCCATGACAACAAAGGGTTTAGAATGTTACATAAGCTTGGTTGATAAAGCAGTGGCAGGGTGTGAGAGGGCTGACTCCGATTTTGAAAGAAGTTCTCTGGGTAAAATGCTATGGAACAGCATTGCATGCTACAGAGAACCTGCCCGTGAAAGGGAAGAGCCCATCAAGGCAGCAAAATTCGTTGTTTTCTGATTGTAAGGAATTGCCATGGCCACCCCTACCTTCAGCACTCACCAGCCACCTTGCGCAGTCAGCAGCTATGAACACGGAGGCAAGACCCTCCAGCAGCAAAAGGTGACACCTTGCTAAAGCCGTGATGATAGTTAGCATTAAGTTTAGCAGTACAGTGGGGCCTTGACTGACGAGTTTAATTCTTTCCGAGACCGAGCTCGTTAAGGAGCTCGTTAACTCAAATTACTCTGTCAACTCAATGCAAAAAATCCGCCGAGAGACAGCTGGTATCTCAAAAAACTCGTTAGTCGGGACACTCATAAGTCAAGGCCCCACGTTAGTGTGTTCTAATTAAGGTGTGTGTACACTGTGGTTTTAGACATCATGCCATTTCACACTTACTAGACTGACTTCATAGTGTAAACATAACTTTTATATGCACTGGGAAACCAAAAAGTCATGTGACTCGCCTTGCTTCGATATCCGCTTCATTGTGGTGTTCTGGGCTGAGTCCTCAGTATCCCTAATGTGTGCTGATATCACTATTGTGCTGTGCTTTAGGGAAAAGGCATGTGTAAAGCATCAGTTAGAATGTGATTCAGCTGCATGTGAAGAAATTCCAAACAAGACAGATATGACTTCTCTCTTATAGAAACCAAGTGGAGAAATCGGCAGTCCTGGGCCCGTGTGGTGACTTCAGGGGGTCATTAAACGCAGAAGCTTCTTCCGGGTCACCCCTCAGGCCTCCCTCTAGTGTAGCTGTCATTCTCATGGCCATGATGTCAGTCCAGGCTCCGGCCATCACATCCATATTTCAGATAGTAGAAAGGGACAAAGAAGAAAGGGGTCAAAGGCAAATTAACTATTTTTAAGGGGACTTTCTAGAAACCGCCACCAAACATTTTATTTATATTCCATTGTCCATCGCTTATCATATGAATATACCCAGATGCAAAGGAAGATGGGAAATATAGTTTTATTTTTGGAAGCCATATACTGAGTAAAAATGGAGAGTTTTATTGCTAAAGAAGAAAGGGAGAACAGCTCTAAGGGTAAAGTTTCAGAAATGTTTACTGCATTTAATAAGTGCAAACTTCTATTTTTGAATATACTTTTATTGATTTCAGAGAGGAAGGGAGAGGGAGAGAGAGAGTTAGAAACATCAATGATGAGAGAGAATCATTGATCAGCTGCCTCCTGCACGCCTACTGGGGATCAAGCCTGCAACCTGGGCATGTGCCCTTGCCTGGAATCAAACCTGGGACCCTTCAGTCTGCAGGCTGCTCTATCCACTGAGCAAACTAGCGAGGGCATAACTGCAAACTTCTTACTGTGAAGGGGAAATTGATTTATACAGAATGCAATCTTAGACATACCTCTGTGTGCATATACCAGGGGTGGGGAACGTCTGGCCCTTGAGCCGTGTAAGGCCCGTGAATTATTTGGTTTGGCCCTGCCAAGACATTAGGAATGAGTTCATTAAATGTTTGAACAAATATAGCAGGCTAATTTTTAAGTTGATAATTTTGTATGACCTGGAAAGCCTATATAATAAAAGCCTAATATGCTAAGTGTCCGGTCATCAGGTCGTCCACCCAACCAATCAAATTGTAATATGCTAATGATATGCTAAGGTCACTCAATCGCTTGCTATGACATGCAATGGCCACCAGGGGGCAGACAGTCAACCAGTTGGCCAGTCACTATGATGGACACTGACCACCAGGGGGTAGACGCTCTGACTGGTAGGTTAGCTTGCTTCTGGGGTCCAGCCAATCAGGACTGAGTGACAGGGGCCGGACAAGCCCTGGAGCCCTCCCGTGGTCCCTCCCCAGCTAGCCAACCTCCTGCGTCCCTCCCCGCCCCAAGTATGCACTGGTGGGGTTCCTCAGTCTGGCTGGCACCCTATCACAATCTAGGACCCTTTGGGGGATGTCAAAGAGTCGGTTTTGGCCCATCCTGCAGGCCAGGCCAAGGGACCCCACTGGTGCACGAATTCGTGCACCAAGCCTCTAGTAAGGTTATAAATAGCCAAGTGGCCCTTGGCAGAGAAAAGGTTCCCCACCCCTAATTTCCACAAATGTTTGTGTATATTTAAAAATATGCAATACTTACAGCTTATTCTTTCTACCCTTGTCTCAGCCCATCAGAATTCCTCTGGAATCAGTGAGTTAACTATTTTCCAGTGTTTGGGGCATAAACAGAACTGCATCAGACAACAAAGGAAGAACAGGGAGACTTTACATTTTGTGCAGCAGGACGCGTGGAAACAAGGCATTACATCCGCATAAGAGCATAAATAGCAGACTCTGCCATTGTTTCCGTTTACGCGGGGCTGGTGTTGTGGTCGTGGTATTGATTTACGGAGAGATTTTCTCCATTCTGAGTGTTTATGTCTGTGCATGTGTTCGAGTAAATGTCAAGAACTTGCTGTGCTCCATTTCATAATGCCTACTATTATATTGAATCATGGGGAAATGCTGGTACCACAAATAAACAGAAAATAGAGAGCTCTCTCTAAATTAGATATGTGGTCCACACCTTTCTTTTCTTTAATATATTTTTATTGATTTCAGAGAGGAAGAGAGAGAGAGAGAGAGAGAGAGAGAGAGAGAGAGAGAGAGAGAGAGAAACATCAATGATGAGAGACAATCATGGATCGGCTGCCTCCTGCACACCCCACAGTGGGGATCAGAATCACAACCTGGGCATGTGCCCTGATCAGAAATCGAATCGTGACCTCCTGGTTCATAAGTCAGTGCTCAACCACTGAGCCACACCAGCCTGGCCACACCTTTATTTGTCATGTTTACTTTCTGTGTACTCTATTTGATAATCATATAACACATTCACCAGATTTCCTCTTACTTCCTATGACATCAGTAACACCATCCTACCAGGTAATATTAAATATCTGATTTTTTAAAATGTAACTGTCTTCTTCAATGTCCATCCACCCATACCCATACCAGCACTGTATTTGCCCACACTAACCCTAAAGAAACAGAAAACTAATGTTTCATATTAAAGACTGGGGGGTTTTGTTGTTGTTGTTGTTAATCCTCACCCAAGGATATTTTTTCCATTGATTTTTAGAGAGTGTGGAAGGGGAGAGGAGAAACAAAGAGAAACAATAATGTGAGAGAGAGACATTGACTGCTTGTCTCGCGCCCTGACTGGGGCCAGGGATTGAACCTGCAACAGAGGAATGGTACCCAGGACCCTTCAGTCCATGGGCTGACACTCTGTCCACTGAGCCAAACTGCCAGGGCCAGAGATGAGGGGTTCTGAGTGCTCTTTGGCATCAGTTGTTGGGTATAGGAAACTAGGGCTAATGAACTACCTGCCTGTCACAGGCTAAATCAGGGGTGGGTAACCCCTGGCACGCGTGCCAAACATGGCACGCCAGTAACTTTTGCTGGCACGTGAAACCCTCTCTTATAATCTTCCATTTACAATTTTTTTCTTAATATCGACTTTTTTATTTTCCAGATAAATTCAGTATAGGTACATCTTAGATAAATAAATAATTTTACATAACAAGTTATCTTAAAGACCATAGACATGGATTGACAAGAGAGGGGAAGAGCAATTTCTATGCCTCTGCCTTAACTCTCCCTGCCTTCCTAGATCCGACCAGTGTTTTGGTTTCATCCACATACGCTTGTGAATCTTTGTTCTCAGTGATGAATTTTGTTAAGTCTCGTAATAGGAGTAGCCTGACGGATGAAAGTAGTAGCTTGTGCATATCTCTGAAGGTCACGAAATATAAACCTGATGTAAATTCTGTCATCAGTGATGCAGCAGCAAAAGTCCCACTGATAATATCACACGGAGTCATAAAGTTTTCTGTCGGACTATCAGTGTACATGTATACATTAAAAAATAAATGTATTTTTCATCATCATATCCTGTGTTTTTGTCGCTCGAATGAATTTTATTATTTCTTCAAGGTTCTTCACATCCGTACACCTTAAGAGATATCAAGTAGGCGTAACATGATCTCAAAAAATTAGGGTTGGCACGCAGAAGAATTTTGAGTCAGAGATTTTGCTGGTTTTGGCACGCACTCACAAAAAGGTTGCCCACCCGTGGTCTAAATGTTTTATGAAGGACAATCCCTCACTCCCCACTAACCCTGTCATGAGGGTACAGGCTATTGCTGTCATCCTATGTTTACAGAGGTGGAAACTGAGGCCCCCACGTGTTAAGGGAGCTTAGTTAGTTACACAGGGGCAGCCTCGTGTCCAATGCCAAGGGTCAGCCTCCTACGCCCTTGTGTGTATTCACTCCGTCATGCTTCACACATGGCCCCTCACTGCATCCATGACCTCATAGTGCTAGTCTGTCAACGAAACACATTGCCCAGCACTACATAGGAGGCTCGAGCCCTCGTGGGAGAAGCCTACCATCTAATTAGGAAAATAATATAATAACCTGAAAGGACTTGAACACCAAGTACCCCATCCATCAGAACACAGCCATCTCAGGTCTGCGGCCTCGGGACCGTGGATTCTGCGGCCCCCAACATCTCTTTGTGGCCCGCATGCGTTTGAGGCCAAGGTTTCCTGGAGATTTTTCTTCGGGCAAATCTTGTCTTGCCATGAATGAACTACCAACCATTTTGATAGGCGCTCATTTACCCGCCCCCCTAGCCCCCACCCTCCAAATCATTTCTTTGCAATCACGGTCACATACCCTGGGCACTGCAAGTTGACCGAGTTAACAAGGAAGAAGGGCACCGATAAGATATTGTTAATGGACGTCTTTGTGCATAAAAAGAACTCGCATCTCCCCTCCCACGTGCTGTCCTGAATTCCCCTTTCCCTCCTTCTCAAACTTCTACTTTGCCTCCGAATGTCTGTGTGCGCCATATGACAGCGATTTTCCGTGGTAATTGCTTTCTGCTTCGCTAAGAACCTTTACAATAGTGAACTCCCACAATACTTCTGTGTGAATCAGGGCCATTCCAGGCAAAAGTCAGACCTGGACATATCCCAACCTGCACTGGTTCTCTCGCCCCTTGCATGCGAGGTGAATTTCTGACTGGTGCAAAAAAAAAACACAAAAAAAACAAACCCAAAAGAAACAAAACCGACCCAAAATAACCACCTTAAAAATGATTCCTTTTTTGCGTCTATAGTTTCATGCCTTTGGATCTCAGAGAGGAAAAACCACTAATTCATTTCAAAAACAGCCAGCTTCCCCCAAAAGAGTAGGTTTCATTCCTTTGTACACAAGAGTCAGGCAATTGGAAAGCTCCACGGCTCCCAGGCTCACAGGAGTCATGGGCAGGCTGGTTACAGGGGACGTGGAGGGGGGCTCTGTCCCCACCCAGTAGGGCCAGCAGGGCGGAGAAGTGACACACCTCATCTCTCGGGCTCCCGAAGAAATGCTCATGGTAGCAGGAGCTCTTTATTTTGCTCACTTGCAACAGCAACAACAAAACGATGCCACAGACGAAAACTGTCATGTCCCACCCACACCATCTGTCCTGCGCTGTGCACCCCTCACTCTACAAATTAATCTTTCACACATTTTTTAACAAAAAAAGTGTTAATGTTATAAAAGAAAAAAAAAACCCTAGGAAAACAGAAAGGGCTGTGTAGAAAATAAATTAAATTTAAATTTGATGGCAGTTATGACTCTTTTTATTGACTCTACGAGCAAACAGTCACATCAGATTGGTGCCACTGGCATATCATTAAAGCTACAGGGCACTCTTAATGATCTCTGACAATGATCGCGCGTGTGTTTTTTTAAATATAGCACGCACATTTTGTCCAATTTGCGCTCTTTTTCCTGTTGCTTTTGTCCTCTCTCTGAGTGGGTATTATTCATGAACTGAGTCTTTATTATCTATTTGACCATCTGCATCGCGTTGGCCATAGTCCCCTGTATTGTAATTTTGAGTGAAAATAAGGACTGTTGGAGACTGTGACACTAAAAATAATAATAATAATATGTTTTAAAAATGCCAAAGGAAGAAAAAAATTAAAGAAACATATTTGGGATGGAGGTGAGGTTGAGAGGCATATAGCATGAAGGTGGGGGGAACCGTAAGCCATTCTATTCACTCATTTAGAACAGGAATATTCACTCTGACCAAACATCCCTTTGCCTTGGTAACAGGCAGTTCAAAGAGTGATGCGTCTTCGTGCTAGGATGTTTTTGAAAGAGAGAAAGAAAGAAAGAGAGAAAGAAAGAAAGAAAGAAATTTATCTCTTGTTTCAGAAGTCCACATGTCTCTTAGTGGCTGGCAGGCCAAATAGTAGCATAGCCCCTTTAGCTATCAAGATTTTAGAACCTGAATATTCATGTTTACAAGGCATTGGTGCCTCATTTTTTAGCTTAGCGAAGGGAGGTTTTCTTTTAAATTAAAATATTATGGCATATGATTTCCAATTGAAAATTGTAGATTGGGGAAAATGAATGAACTGAAAACTTGTATCATTGTTTTATTCCTAAAATTTTGCCCAATTTTATCTGGCTCTCCTCATTCTTCTCTCTTCTTTTTCCCCCACCTTTTGATCCTCTCTTTTTTTCTCAGATTCGCTTCATCGGTGTGAACTTACTTTTTTTTTTTTCTTTTTACTTGTCAGATTTTGCCTGCAGCCACTGGAAAGCTATCAAAATCAGCTGATTGACAGTTGAATATGGATTAGCACTGAAACATCTTCATGACAAGAGTAAATACACAAGGTTATGATACATTTATGTCAATCACATTTTTGTTTCAAATGCAAATGGATAATATCCTATTTGGAGGGATGTTCACTGATGTATTCTTGCTTGTTGATTCCTATTAAACTTGAGGAATATGCCATCAAATCTATGCCTTCACACACACACACACACACACACACACACACACGCATGCACACGCACACGCACACTGCTTGGGCTTACTACCAAAGCAAGATGAAAGCTGTCTATTATCCCATTACTTAAGAAATGAATTATTTACTTGCAGTTAGAAGTAGTTTAAAATAACGTATTTTTTTTTGTATTTTCCCCTCTAAATTGGTTTTTGTGTGTGTATAACAATCTAAATGGTATAAAAAATGTCAAATCAGGAAGTTAGAGCTAATCACCTTAATATCTATATTGATTTATCTAAAGACAATAAAGAATTTCTAAAATCAAGAGGGATAACCCAGTTTAAAAAAACAGCAATTTGTTTATAGTAGGCAAAATTTAGACTATATGTTTTTGGGTGTTTTTTTTTTACCTGTGTAACTTGTAAAAAGAGGGTATGCTGGTCATTTAAAAAATGATTCAGATAATTTATTCTCTTCAAGGCTAATTTAATTACAAATATTATAATATTAAACATTTCTATCTGGTTGAATGGCATACAATTTAATTAACATGATAAAACTTATGTTTACATATTGATATTACATGTTACCTCCAAATGAAAATATAATGTTTCTTTATACACCTTTTTTAAGCCAGCTAGTTCCATTTTCACTAAGTTGGTGTGATAATCCCTAATATTTGTAAACCTTATCCAGATGTACATTTGATAATATGCTACAGATTTCTCTTAAACTATTTTCATGTCTGGTTATTAAAAAATATATACATTTTCCCAAACCAGCACAATCCACAGTCTTGATCAGTCACAACTGACAGCCAGTTTTCTCTCTTGCAAACATAACAAGTTACAAGAATAAAGCGATTGCAAATCATGAATTTTAAAATCTTCTTTTGGAAATATGATCTCATAGAAATACTTGTAATAATATTGAAAGACACTGTACTTGTGTGAATGGTTTGGGCCAATGTCACGTACCTCAACCCTTCCTTGGTGTTGCCCTCTCCCGACCCCCACTAAAGTATTATCTTGTACCAAACATCATCTGAATGCTAAACATGATCTCTCAACCAGGGCTTATAATTGCTGAGTCTTCCCTGAGCCTAACTAGGAACTCTGAGTCAGAATAATGAACAGGGCCTTCCTCTCCACTCACTCTCTTTCTGTAGGAGTTTCAGAGTTGCTTAGCGGAGGATTAGAAAGATGGAGCACGCGTGGACTTAGGTAAGCTATGGGACATTTCTGCAGCTACATTTAAGTGTTGTGGATTGAGAACCTCCGTGGCTTTGTAAGAAGAAAAGATCTCAATCAAATTCCTGACCAGATTCCTCCTTATGGCTGTGCGAGTTTGATTTTCATTTAAACAACAATAAATATAGGCAGAAGGGTTTGAGATGAATTATGTAAGCCCTTTAGCCATAACCACTACATTCTGCCACCAAATGAGCTGCTGTTCTCACTTTGTTTTATGAGCTCTGCATAGCCTGTGTTATTGTATCTGCCAAATAAAACCCAGTAAACCATGCAAATGAAAATATCATCTTTTATCTCTCGTTGTCACCGGATGCACCCATATATATAGTTTTATAAATTCCTCTCCACCAGATTAACTGCTACTGGGGCCCTGTCTTAACAGATCCCTGGAAGAAATGAACATCTCTTTCAAGGAGGCACCTTGATTTATGTCCACCAACAGCATATATCTTTAGTTGAAGCTACACTTGAAATGTCAGAAATAATTTCTTTCATTGTATTTCTTAGCTTGTCTATGTGGTTCAATGAAATCGGGGGCTTTCCCCTGAAAGAAAAAGGCCTGATAGACTGTATTTTTTATTTTTCAAAGCACAGCGGACTGATTTGTTTAAAAACAGTGAATGTTTTTCTTTTAGTTTCAGAGTGTCCTAAATATCTGAAGAACAACAACAATAAACTGATGACCAACTAGTCCTTCAATTCACCAGTCTCAAATCCGGGGCCTCGGAGAAGCCACTTAACCATTCCATATCAACATACATTTCCAAGTAATGAAAATAACAGCACCTTGTATGCCTAGAAGAGATGTTTTGAGGAATAACCCATTTCTAAAGACTTTCAAAGATTAAATGCTCTTTACATATGTAGAGAATGGCTATGAATTTACCAGACGTAAGCCTCTACTGCAGTGGTTCTCAACCTTCTGGCCCTTTAAATACAGTTCCTCATGTTGTGACCCAACCATAACATTATTTTCGTTGCTACTTCATCACTGTCATGTTGCTACCGTTATGAACCGGAATGTAAATTTCTGATATGCAGGATGGTCTTAGGCGACCCCTGTGAAAGGGTCGTTCGACCGCCAAAGGGATCGCGACCCACAGGTTGAGAACCGCTGCTCTACTGCGTCCATCTGATTATTTCTATGGTGGGTTAGAGGACTCCCAAGGAAGCACAGAAGCACCGTTCTGGAAGTCTACAGAATAAGCTGTACTTCTTTCTCACTTTTCCTGAGTTTAAAGGGAGCAGTTGAGCATGGAAAGCACTGCTATTCCCTCCAGCCTCTGGAAAAATGCAAATATAGAAGTTCTTCCTTGCCATCCCTTCCTTTCTTCTTCCCTCCCTCCCTGCCTATGAATCTTTCTCAAATGCTTATTACGTGCCAAATACCAGTATATGGTACAAGTGCTAACGTCATCGAAAAAGTTCCCCTCCTGAGAGAGCTTATATTCTATCGATGAAAATAGGAAACAAAATAATAGAGTCAGGCCCTAACCGGTTTGGCTCAGTGGATAGAGCATTGGCCTGCGGACTGAAAGGTCCCGGGTTCGATTCCGGTCAAGGGCATGTACCTTGGTTGCGGGCACATCCCCAATAGGGGGTGTGCAGGAGGCAGCTGATGGATGTTTCTCTCTCATCGATGTTTCTAACTCTCTATCCCTCTCCCTTCCTCTCTGTAAAAAATCAATAAAATATATTTTTTGAAAAAATAGAGTCAGTATCTTGGATTGTAAGAGTTTTCCGGGTTCACTTTGCTGAAGTCGTTGAACCCCCTTTCTCTCCGATGCTAATTCGTGCAGCTGGTTAAGATGCAGCCAGATGTTGTGCGTGGAGGCTGAGGTGCCCAGAAGTGGGCCCTGTGCCTGTTAGATGCTTAGCGACTGTTGCATGAATTTTTGAAATGTGATTCGTTAGGTTGATCAAGAGTTCATATTCCTCAATGGACTGTCAATGCACACCCACCATTTCTCTATCAGGTCAGCTTGAAACTGTATCCTGAGTGTGCTCCGAAGCTCGGACTTTATATTAAGAAAACCTAGTTTACATCCAGCCCGTCTTATCAGGAAAATCCGCCAAACTAATGGCCTAGGGTGTGTACACACCTGCGCCCTATTGCGGCAACGTAATGTGTGGGAAGAGTTAAATACCAAGTGATCCTAATCCTCGTTCCTTTGGGGCTGGCTGTTTCATAAAGCATTATTTAAGGACAATAAACAAGACATGGTTTGGCCAAAGAAGAAAAAAGGAGGGGGGGGGGTGTTGGGGAGGGTGGCATAGAATCAGCAGAGCCCAGGAAGGCAGGTTGACATCTCTGTTTTATTTCCCTTCTGCTGCCACCACTGCCACCAGCTCCATCTCCATCACCAAGGTCCCTACCACAGCCCACTTCCCTCCCCCCACCTCTCCCATCATTCTTCGGCCTCCTCTCCAGCTCCTCACTGTTCTTTAGCCATTCTTTAGAGCCCTACCTCTTCCCCGAAAAGCTATTGTCTCTTATGCTGCTCTTCTCTGTCCATCATTTGTCTCTGTCAAAAACTCTCTATTGTGCGCGTGTCTCTGTTATGCAGACTCTTGTCGCTATTCTGTCTCGGAGAGTCTGTGTTCCTGCATCTGTGCCATCTTCCAAGCGCTAAGGCATGGCTTGGCAGGGTAGGCCAGTTGTCAGTTATGTGTTTTGATTCAACATTTTTTTTTTTTAATTTTTATTTTGCTCCCTGAACAGCCTCAGTTTTGTCAAACAGCGTCGCAGCAATGGGTTCTCAGCTAAACCTGTGCCAATAGTTGGAGGGACAAAGCCAGCCTCGGGGCACCTAGAAGGAATTGGAAATCTGTTCCGAGTTCATATTCAAGAACCACTTTTCCTATTATCTCCCATTACCGCAGCGTCGGTTCAAAATGCTTATTTTTACTGCGTTTAATTTAGATGCGCATTTGCATTGTAAAACGGGTACTTTAAAAATAATCATTTTAGTCTTAAGCGTAAATGCTGGTTCTTTGTAAGGGAAGTAGCTCCCTGAGTTGCCTGTTATCGCTCCGAGTGAAGTAAATTTCTGGAGTGAGATTTAACCTTCTGTCTGCGCTTACTACCAGGAATAGTTTGAACCTGGTATGTACCAAGACTTTTGCATTAAATTTATAGAATTTCTTTGTAAGACGAGATGTTTCATGAAGACAACTTTATGTTATTTCAATAATTAGGGTTGGTATGCTTTATGGGCCACTGAAAGAAAAATGAAATGTGATCTTTGTCCAGTGGGCTCCCAATGCCATTCATATATAGTGAAGTCCTCGCTATGAGGGGCATGATATTATTGGTGTCTCACTGGCACCTAGCACACGGTGGAAATTTAATAGCAAGAACTGTGAGAATGCATTCCTTATTTCTTTACAGTAAGTTCTCAGTGAATAATGTTTGGATTGTTTTCCTTCCTGTTGGTTTAAAATCCAAAAAGGTGCTGAATTCAAGGGTGGACCAAGCATAAAAGGAAGGTAAAACTGCTCCCTGTAGGGGAACACAGATAGATATTTCGTTTGGTCAGAAGCACAGCATGTGACACACAGTAGGTGCACAGCTTCTATACCTACTGTAATATCTCTTGTTCCCTTCACCTTTTCTAAGTTTATTTGCACCTGAATTTAAACAAATGACTATCACTAAGAACAGGAGCTTTTAAATACTTAGAAGTTTTATTCTTTCATGCTCGACAAAACAATCTGTTTACTGTATCTTTACAGAATTTTATACAAAACAGCACAGAGATTTATGTAATTTTAAAACTGAGGTATTAATAACAGGTTTCATGTTAAATCTTTAATAGAATCCATTCACCTGGAAAAGTCACGTTTCATCAGATTATGTGAAAGAGTGAAATCTAAAAATCTCAAAGATGAAATCAATGCATCTTTTCATTATCCAAATTCATGCAACCTCCTGAACAACAGAGTAATTGCCACATCTGAATTTCGGAGGCACAGTGTGGTTTTTTAAGGGTGGTAGACTCGTCTATACAAATGTATTTTGTTTAGGATAGTATCAGAATAATTTTTAACTGACTGAACTCATACAAATGTTTGGCAGGAAGGCATTCTGCGTGGCAAGAAAGACGGCCAACCTGGGGCTTGGAAGTTGCCTGGGACCACGCACGAATAAAGAATGAATGAATTACAGCGCAAAGTTAACTGTCAAAAGCATCATTGTCGATTTTTTCTTCCATGTGCCATAAGGCATAATGCATTTTATTGCGGGGGGGGGGGGGGCGCGAAGAACAGACAAGAGAGATTGAGAAAGAGGAAAAAGGTGGGGTTGGATGGCTCTTTGCTTTCTTTCTAAATTAATTCTCCAAAGTGGCCAGTCTTGTTGTCAACCAAGCCTTGAACCACCAGCCTCATCCAGCCATTATGTTCTGGATTTATGATGTTCACATAAAAGCACTGATTTACAGTAAGCAACTGAAAACTGGCTACACAGGAAAAGCAGTTCTGGGAAGACTGTCTTCTGTTTCTCTCCGCCCTTAACCCTCAAACAGGTCTGGATGCTGGAGTAGGCTCAGTCTGCGTTCAGTGTAGAGGGTAAAACCCCAGTGCCCGGGGTCCATCTGCTAAGGACCTTCCCTCAAAGTCTGTGACAACATTATTTCTGTCTTACCGGCTGAGGATCAGAATAAATTATCTCCTATTTATGGCTTATCATAGTTCAGGAATGTAATAAGATTCAAGCATTACGGAATGTATCATCCAGAGAGGGATTCGGTTTATCAAATGCTTTGTGGAATTTACATATAAATATATATATTTAAAAGGCATATGCTCTCTGTTCATTTCATTATTGTGGTATTTTCCAGTTTGTCCATTTACTTTTTTTTTTTTTTACTATTGTCTCAGCTGTATTTTGGTGTTCTTCCTCCCTTTAGGCCATTTCAACCTGTTCATTTCTAAAAGCCCCAAGAGAATGAGAGAGAGAGAAGAGGGAGAAAGAATAAGTAAGTGAATGGGATTTCTGTGTGCTATGACACTAAAAATGTTAGTGTTTTTTCTCTTTAGGTTCAAACTAGGCTCACCTCTACTCACTTTATCACATTTTATAATTATTATCTTTAAAATATTACACTTTGGAATATCTGATTTTTGATTAACACTCGCCTCCCTAATTTTTAAAGAAAAGTTCCAATTACATATGAAGTTTACATAAAGTCAATATTCAACAAGTAACTCCACAGATAATTTTCCAACATAACCTATTGCACCAAGTGTAATAAAAAAAACCCACTGAATTATTTCAGAGATTTGACCTGCGGTTCATGTTAATTTTATGGAGTTGCTCATCAAATTAAATTTTATTTGGACCATCAACATTTTATAGTGTTAAATTGTTACTGGTCGAATGTATGTGTTATCAAGACATAAAATTGTTCTCCGATAAGAAACCTAACCATGTTTGAATGACTTGTATCATTTAGAATATCGGGACTCCCAGAAGAGTGTGGATTAATTGCAACTATACAGGACTGGGATCCCTCCAGAGGGAAGCAATGGTGTATTTTTCGGATAGTTTTGAGACTGTACTTCTGGTGCTTTTTTTACCTTCCACTGTGGGAGAGAAAAAGAAAGATGATTATTGGCTCTCCAACTCTGCCAAGTTGCTTTGGATCTTGGTAATTTGCTCACCTTGTTGTGCAGAAGTAAAAACCCTGCTTTGTGGCACTTCCTTGATGGGGGTACTCAGAGTCTGACTTAATACTTCCCTGGCTCCAATGGGTGCCCCCCAAGCTAATATCATTCTGTATGATGACACCTCTGCCATCGGTCTTCAATGTGCAGGCTGATGACTTTCCAGAGATGATCAAAAGCATCATTTTTAAAATAAAGTCAGAGAGTTAAAAAATAGTTCTTAAATGTAAAAACAAAAGGGGGGGGGGTGGAGAAAATACAACTGCCCCAGGACTGGGACCAGGGTATAGATGGTTGTAGCAAATAAACAGTAAATTTACCTCTGACATTCATCGTTATATTGTTATTTAGGCCATTTCAACCTGTTCATTTCTAACAGCCCAGAGAGTACGAGAATGAGAGAGAGAGAGAGAGAGAGAGAGAGAGAGAGAGAGAGAAGAGAGAATATTGTTTCAGATTTTTATATATTCGTACCAGTTTTTTCCCAACTAAACTTGAACTTCAGGAAGGAGAGAACCTATCTCACACTTTTCTTTTTTTTTTTTGCTTCCTTCCATATCCCACCAGAGTACTTCCTTGAACACAACAAGTACTCCAGAAACGTTTTTATGGATTCTGACCATGTACGAATATTCCATGCATTTCATAAAATTTGTAAAATCTTTTACCTAATGGAAGGATGGCCTACCGGCTTCTTTAAATATCCACTTAATCTATATTTCCTGGCTCCCCTACTCAGCTCTCAAAATAGATTCTCGTAGTGACTATTAGACCTTAAAAAAACCAACGCTCACAACTCTGGATGTATCGGTGTCTCCCATCAGACCTTGGGGCTGATACTCCACTGGTAGGGCTGCTCCGTAAAACCTTTGGCTGGAGCTGTGATTTCGCAGTAGACGCCCTAGCGCCAAGTTTCTAAGCTTCCTGCGGACAAGCTGACTGTCCTGTCCGCATGATTTCATTACTTACTGCCCTGACACTACCAAGCCACTCTCGTCATCCAGAGATCTGTTACTTTTAACTTCTAGTCGGTGAGAATGCACAACTTCGAGAAGGCACTCCCTCTCGTCTCCGCCCAAACTTCTTAGTAAAACATCTACTCACTTTCACATTGTTTTTTATCACGTATTTCACCCATCAAGAACAATGTCGCCGTTTCCCTAACTTGAAACCGGTCAGCCTGAAATTGGGCCTCCTACCAACAGACTGAAAAGGCCCTAGAATTTGCCAGAAGCACAGCAACACCACCCTACAGGGTGGGGCCAGAGTAGGTTTAGGGTTGTCCGCAAGGAAAACGAGACAATCATTAATAAGACAAGAACAAACTCTTCTTCTTCACCACTGTGAGCCTACTTTTGCCTGCCCTGCATCTCACGGAATAACAGACTCCCTCCCTCTAGGGATGACTTTGACCTCTGGGCTCCATCAGGGGGGCGCATGGGAAGGGAGAGGTGAGGGTAGAGAAGGCCCCCTCCTGCTCCTAACAGGACATCCCCGCACTCTGTGGGGTCTGGGACGTCCTGTGCTCCTGGTGAGACCTCAGCAGTCATCCCGCACGTCTGCGTTGCACACGCACTGCTTTGCACCCGGAGCTCACGCCTCTGGCCTGGAGCAAAGCGAAAGCGCGTTCTGCCCAGTGGGAGGGTCCCCTGGCCAGTTGGTTAGCAACAGGCTGGCCCGGGCCGGCTCGGGCCGCACAGAGCAAACACATTGCATTTGACCATGACTCGTCTACCCACTTTCTTCCCTCTGCAGTTTGCAATTTTATTCCTTGCAATCCTCGAACCACTGCTTTCCCGGGTGAACTCGACTTTTCACTCGCCATCCGTGCCTCCCTCGCAAGGTTTCCAAGGTCTTGAGGGTCTGCGTGGCGAGCCTCCTCCGTGGCCACCATGAACACGAAGTTTAATGGCAAAGAACAGAAACGGAGTAAAAGTTTATGGGAGGGAGGGAGGAGACGCCGGGCAACCGTGGTCTTACACCCGCCCTTCCCTCCGCAGTTCAGAGTTGTGGCTTGATACGTACCAATTAAGGAATCAGGCTAAGGCTTCTGCAAGCATCAATTTGACTGTAATTCCCTAACATTTGGTCACTTGGGAATGTCTTTCCTTGTAACCGTGCAAGTGCACGCATGTGACGCGAGGGCTCGCGGGGAAACACGGGCGCTCGGCTCCGCCGCAGCGAGACCACGGTCAGGGGAACGCCGGCCCGAAACGGCCGCTCGCCCCGCAGCGCCCCACGTGCACCGGGAAGCGGGGCGCCGCAGGGTCGGGCAAGAACGTCCCTGAGCGCTGCTCCCCGCTCGGGCAGCCGAGGACCCGGGACCCGGGCGGCGTCACCCCCAGCAGGGAGCCACCTAATGCCGGACTCGAGTCCTCGGTGCCCCCGAGCGGCCGCCGCCCGGGCGGGGATACCTGCACGACTCGGAGCGGCCAAGCGCCACCACGTTTCAAAGTGTATTTATGGTTGTCACGGTGCCCACCGGCGCGCTGGCTCCGCAACCCCGGCGCGCGCGAGGCCTCGGAGCCTGGAAACAGGCCCCTCCCCGCGCAGCTGTCGCCGCCGCCCGCGGGCTCCTTTCACTTTCTCACGGCCAAGTCACCCAGAGGGGCGCCGCTGCCACCGCCGCCGCTGCGCCCGCCCGCCCGGGGACTCCGCCCCGCGCCGCGCCGCGCCCGGCCCCGCCCCGCCCGCGCGGGCCCCGCCCACCCCGACACCTTCGGCCTGTGATTGGGGGCGCGCGAGCGGCAGCTCAAGCCCGCTCCTCCCATTGGCCGAGCCCTCCTGCCAGTCCGGCGATTGCCCGCCACTGCCTCCGCCCTCCTGAAAAGGCGCCCTCCTATTGGAGGAGACGGCAGCCGGGGGGCGGGCGGGCGGCGCCGGGCCGGGCGCTTTCGGTCAATCGCCGGAGCCCAGCGCCGTAGGGGGTGGGGGGTCGGAGGCGTGGGGCGGAGGGGGCGGGCCGAGGGGGGGCAACATCTGGCCGGCGCCGCCGCGTGCGTGCGTGGTGCGTCCTCCCGCCCCCTCCCCGCGGCCCCCCCGCCCCGCCCCCCCGGCCCGGCGGCTCCGCTCGCTCCTCGCTCGCTCCCTCGCGGTGTCTGGCAGGCTGCGGCCGCCGCTGGGCTGCTGCCATGGGGAGCCGTTGAGAGTGGGGCCTCTTCGCTCCGCCGCGCTCCTCCGGCTGCCAGCGGGGGCGGGCGGGAGGGAGGGGGCAGGGGGAGCGGGCGACGGAGCCGGGCTTGGGGGGTGGGGGGGCCGGGAGGGAGGGGGCGCGAGGAGGAGGAAGCCCACCAAGTCCGGCGGCGGCGACGGCCGGGAGGCGGAGGCGGAGGAGGCGGAGGACGCGGCGGCGGCGGCGGCGGCGGGGGACGCGGTGACTTGGGGCCGCTCCGTGTGAGTCCCGCGCCGGTCCCGGCCTCTGACCCGGCGCCCCTCTGCGCCCCGACCCGCGGCGGGCGGGGGCGCCAGCTGTGCGGCCGGCCAGGCGGGGCGGTGTGGGCGGAGGGCGGGCGGGCCGGCCGGCCGGGGGCGCCCCCCGCGAGTGGAGTTAGTTTGTGCGGTCGGAGCGGTTGGGCGGCGGGGGGCGGCGCAGCTGCGGGAGGCCCGGGCGCGGGGCCGGGGCTGCAGCTGCGGGGTCGGGCGGGGTGCGGGCTGGCCGGCTCCGCGCCCCCCCACCCCCACCCCCCCGGCCGGTGCAGCTGCGGCGCGGGGCGGGCTCCGGGCCGGTGCAGCTGCGGTGGCGCCTCCCCGGTGCGGAGGGCGGCGGGCGCGGGGGGGAGGGGGCCTGGGAGCCGCCGCAGCTGCAGTGGCGCCCGGGACGGCCGCGCTCCGGGGACCGGTGCAGCTGCAGTGGCGCCCGGGGGAGGGGCTGCGGGGGAGCCCCCCTCCCTCTCCCCCTCGCCCCCCCCCCCCGGCGGGTGCAGTTGCCGGGAGGCCCGGGGCGGCGGGGAAGCGGTAGCCACCCCCCGCCCCCCCCACCCCCCACCCTCCCGCCCCGGCTGCTTCTTACGACTTTTCTTTTGTTGCTGCCGCGACCCGGGTCTGTTTTCCGGGCTGTTGTTGAAGGTGTTTTCCTGCTGCACCGGCTCTACGCCCTCCGCCTCCTTCCCTGTGGTCGAACCTTCCTCTTTCCCCGCGTGTTCGTCTGCACAGGCCCCCGCGGGGGGACTTGCATGGCTCCCCGCTCCCCCCGTCCGTCCGTCCGTCCGCCCGCTCCCCGCCCCCAGCCCCCGCCTCTTGGAAAAAACAAACCCCGAGCTCCCCGGCCGGCCGGCCCCCCGGTAGCCGGGCGCGAGGGGTTGATTTGTGGGCTGGGAGCCGCCGCCGGCCCACGGCGGTGCTCGGGGCCCATTAAACTGTCAGCCGCCCCCACCCCGCCGGGGCCGCGGGCTGATGGATGTGGGAGACGGCGGGACGGGACGGGGCGCGGGGGGCGAGCGGGTCGTGTGGCCCGGGAGGAACTCAGCGGCGGGGAGGGCGCCCTGGAAGCGGCGTTCGTCGCTGTGTCATTCATCGCGAAGTTGGAGAAAGTTAGGCCGGGGGCCTGGGGACGGCGCGGCGGGCGGGGCCGGGGGCCGTGCCACCCGTGGGCTCCGCGGCGTGGTTTCCTCCCGTGGACAGAGGGTGAGCACCCCCCGGGGCCGCCGCACCCCCCCCCCCCGCCGGGGCCCAGCTGCTGGCCTCCCCGTCGCCCTCCCCCGGAGCCTGCGGGGATGGACTTGACATTCGAAGATGTCGCAGCACCTTGCGGGGCACCGGCCTGGCCGGCCCGGATTGCGTTCCGATTTCATCAGCCACGCGGACAGGCCCACGAAGTGTGGCCCGCAAGTTCCCAAACTTCCTAGACCTCCCCCCCCCACACCCCCCCCCCCACGCTCTCTCCTTGGGAAGGTGTTGTTGTGATCACAAACATTACAGAGTGGCCCCCCAAAAAAGGAAGGAAAAGGTTGTTAGGGGACCCAGATTGAGGGGCAGGCGAAGTTCTGCTTTTTTGTGCCCCGGGGTCGGAGCCCATGCGCAGGTGCAGCGCTCAGGTTCAGGGACTGGAGCAGGTTGGCCGGCTGGACTCGTGTGTCTCACTGAACTGAAGCACTTTCCAGGATTTCAGAAAGGGCGCTTTCAGTGTGTTGATACTGAAAACTGAAATTTGCATTTAACTGACGAGTGTGAGAAATGTCCCTGAGAAGGTCACTGTGGCTCAGGAGCTACATAAGTGAGATCATACAGGGAACCGGGCTGGGGTCATGGTTGTGCACAGGCTCCCAACATCCTGAGACGTGTGTCCCATTATCTCAGCAGGAGAAAAAAAAAAAGAAAAGAAAAGGTGCCGTAGTAATAATGTTGAAATGGGGCTGGAGATGTGCACGGGGTTGGTTTAAAAAGGTCCTTAAGCTGCCTGGGGAAGGAAAGGTTGGGGAGGGACAAATAAAAGTCCGGCTTCCTGCATAGCCCGGTGGCCTGAGGGTGCTGTCCGTCTGGGAGCGGGCCGCCAGCCCCAGACAGAAGTGTTGCTAGCCCAGAAATACAGTAGAACTCCATATGCTGCGTTTTTCAATTTCTGCTGTTAGAAAGTTTGGGGGGAAAAAAGGGGAGACTTTGAAGTATTTTGTTTATACTAACAGAAGAGAAAAGTTCTCCTAAGAAAAAAGCTGGTGGCAGGAGTGTAGAGGAGTAGCATATGGCATTAAAAGGAGCACAGCTGGAGGTAGCATTTCCATCTGAACATGATGTCAGAGCAGCTGACAGCCTGCCATCTCTCAGCCTTTTATTCTAACACACAGACAGGGAGCCAGTGTGTGCGGATCTGTGGTGGAGAAGGTATCTCATTCCTCTCTAACATCATCTCCACTTTGCATCTGTCTCTCTTAGTCTGCTTTTTTTCCACCGATGTAACAGACCTGGAGCCAGCAAGCCTCAGAGGAAAGGACTTAATCAGGTTTATGTGTCCGAAAGGTAGGAGTAGCAAGAGATTAGACGGAGCATATTTGTGTTTTGGTGTTTTGTTTATTTAATTTAAAAAAAAATCACATTAACTTTTCTAACCCAGTTTAGGAATAATGTATGAAATGGAGTATGAAATGAACAGCTTATTGGAGTTGCAAGTCTTGGGGCTTGGGTAGTTTTAATTTTTATCCCTTTTGCTGGAGAGCAAGGAAAGAACTTTAATACACAGAAATATTTCAAGTTTTGAAATGTTAAGAAAAGCTTTGACGTACTGCTTTTTGAGGTCACTTTGGATTAAAATGCTTTATGTTGTTGTTGTTCACTGCTGTTTAGATTCCTTTTGCTTTGGGGGTCGGGGAGAAATGGTAAACTCTGGAATCCACATTAAAACTTACATGAGAAGATTATTCTAGTTGAGAAGCTGGGTTGTTGTGTAATTAATTCCACTGTGAAACTTTATTCTTCAAAAACATTCGGCAGCACTGCTGAAACATACAGCTGTGGTGCTTTTGAAACCGAAGGTTTTTTAAAAAGGGAGGAAAAAAAAAAACAACACAAGAAAACTTTTGTCCTCAAGAGAATAGTTTGACTGGCTTCCTCATTTCTCTTTCCAATATATATTTAAGAGATCTTTTATTTCAGCATAACAATAATTATTTGCAGGAGTTTTTGTGTTAGCGACTAATTTAGAACTTGTAGGGTTGAGCTGCCTGAATTGGCCAGACAGCTGTAATCGCACTCCTCTGTTCTTAATCTCTTTATCTGGGCAGCAGCTGCCATATGGCCACCGTCAGCTGGATCAGATGTTTATAAGCTTCCTTCTTCGGCCCTCTCTGTCCTCTCAGCCTCCTAATTTGATCACGGCTACCTTGTGAGCTGCCCTCCAATCTTTATTTTTAGCCCTCTCAGGGATTAGGATTGATGTGCGCTGTGGGGCACTCGGACTGATTGTATTGTACATCTTGGGGTATTCCGCGGTGGCATCTAGCAGACTGGTTTGGGGGTGAGGGTGAAAGTTTCAGTCCACCTTGGGCAAAGTGTAGAAAAAGCAGGGAAGGAATTTCTAAATATGAAATGACTGTGTGTGTGCCCATTCTCCAAACGTGCTTTCTGGGGTGGGTGGGTGGAACCCTGCTTCTGGCACAGCAAAGGGGAAGTGGGGTTTTCTTTGGTTTTAAGGAGTTGAATTTTGACCCATTGTACAGCTTGCCTCTCCCTCCCTTTCATCCCCCCTTCACCAGAAAACCAGGGCAGCAATGCTTATTTGAAAGAATAGAAGCTAGTGGGAAAGCAAAATATATCAAGTTATGTTGAAACAAAGTATTTTCTGTTGACAGAGGTAAGGCAGAGTCAGGGGAAAAAATAGTTTCTCTTTTTCTGGTAAGGCTTTTTTTTTTTAATGTTGAACCTGTAAAGCTTTTGAATTTCATTTGAACATAATATCCCTTTATTTAAAAGTTTGAATTAATTTGAATATGGAACTCATCTTGCTTTTGCAAAGGATCAAAGTTTAGATAAGATTTTTTTCAGACTTAAATAAAGCCCTGCTGGCTCCTAAGTCTCTAGAGGTACAGATTTTCCAAAGAAATAATAACCATTTTTCTCAATTCATTAAAAAAATATTTGGATGGGTTCGTAGTAAAGATGATCTTTCCCATCTGTTGGCGCAGCTCCTCCTGCCTCGTACGTGTGCGCTGTACCTGAGATCTTGGGCGTACACATCTGTTTTTACACGCAGGGCTTTTGTTGTTATAACACTCTGACTTTAAAAGAAAGTTTTTTGCTAATTCCTGGACTAATTATGCGATTTCATGATGGTTTTTTTTTTAAATTATTATTCAACCGAATGTGTATGTTTAAATTGTGCTCTGTAAGCACAATCAGGCATCAAAGGTAATAAAAAAGGATGGTCAGACAAGTTTCCCGAATCTTCCAGAGTCTGCTGGGACTTCTCTTTGTTCATTATGAGTTGTGCCCTTTGAAATTCAAGCTATTTTGTAGGTTTTGTGGGACTTAATTTGGTGAGGAGCGTTCACTACATGCTTCTGAGAGGGCTCTCAGTCCTTACTCTCAGTAAGAGACGGTCCTGAAACCAAGGCTTTGAAAACTTGACTGAAAGTTCAAGGAAGGTGGGGTGCATTGCAGACGGTGGGGCTGGGGTGCGGCCGTGTGGCAAGCGTGCCTTCCCTCCCCGCATTTGGGTGGCGTGCATGTGATTTGGTCGTGTTTGGGTCAGACGCCTGATTAAAATTCAGGGACATGTGCCCCGGCTGCCAAGCCGAAGGATGGTTTTTTGTGTGGGGACTGGCGTGGCAAGTTGTGAAGTGGCTCTCACGAGAAATGCCTCTCTCCGCAGGTTATGAGGACAGCATGGAGTTCCCAGACCACAGCAGACATTTGCTGCAGTGTCTGAGCGAGCAGAGGCACCAGGGCTTCCTTTGTGACTGCACGGTGCTGGTGGGAGATGCCCAGTTCCGCGCGCACCGCGCCGTGCTGGCTTCGTGCAGCATGTACTTCCACCTCTTCTACAAGGACCAGCTGGACAAAAGGGACATTGTTCATCTGAACAGCGACATTGTTACCGCCCCGGCCTTCGCTCTCCTGCTTGAATTCATGTATGAAGGGAAACTCCAGTTCAAAGACTTGCCCATTGAAGACGTGCTCGCAGCTGCCAGCTATCTCCACATGTATGACATTGTCAAAGTCTGCAAGAAGAAGCTGAAAGAGAAAGCCACCACCGAGGCCGACAGCACCAAGAAGGAGGAAGACGCCTCGAGCTGCTCGGACAAAGTCGAGAGCCTCTCCGATGGCAGCAGCCACATGGCTGGCGACCTGCCCAGCGACGAAGAGGAGGGCGAAGAGGAGAAACTGAGCCTCCTGCCCAGCAAAAGGGACTTGGCCGGCGAGCCCGGGACCATGTGGATGCGCTTGCCCTCGGACTCAGCAGGCATCCCCCAGGCGGGCGGGGAGGCCGAGCCGCACGCCACAGCAGCTGGAAAAACAGTAGCCAGCCCCTGCAGCTCCACCGAGTCTTTGTCCCAGAGGTCTGTCACCTCCGTGAGGGATGCGGCAGATGTTGACTGCGTGCTGGACCTGTCTGTCAAGTCCAGCCTTTCGGGCGTTGAGAATCTGAACAGCTCTTATTTCTCTTCACAGGACGTGCTGAGAAGCAACCTGGTGCAGGTGAAGGTGGAGAAAGAGGCCTCCTGTGATGAGAGCGATGTTGGCACTAATGACTATGACATGGACCATAGCGCGGGGAAAGAGAGTGTGGGCGCTCCTCCCAGGGTCCAGTACGAGCCGGCCCACCTGGCTCCGCTGAGGGAGGACTCGGTCCTGCGGGAGCTCGAGCGGGAGGACAAAGCCAGCGACGACGAGATGCTGACCCCGGAGAGCGAGCGCGGGCCGGTGGAGGGCGGCATGGAGAGCAGCCTGCTGCCCTACGTCTCCAACATCCTGAGCCCGGCCGGCCAGATCTTCATGTGCCCGCTGTGCAACAAGGTCTTCCCCAGCCCGCACATCCTGCAGATCCACCTGAGCACGCACTTCCGCGAGCAGGACGGCATCCGCAGCAAGCCGGCCGCCGACGTCAACGTGCCCACCTGCTCGCTGTGCGGCAAGACCTTCTCCTGCATGTACACGCTCAAGCGCCACGAGAGGACCCACTCGGGCGAGAAGCCCTACACCTGCACCCAGTGCGGCAAGAGCTTCCAGTACTCGCACAACCTGAGCCGCCACGCCGTGGTGCACACCCGCGAGAAGCCGCACGCGTGCAAGTGGTGCGAGCGCAGGTTCACGCAGTCGGGGGACCTGTACAGACACATCCGCAAGTTCCACTGTGAGTTGGTGAACTCCTTGTCTGTCAAAAGCGAAGTGCTGAGCTTGCCCACTGTCAGAGACTGGACCTTAGAAGAGAGCTCGCAAGAACTCTGGAAATAATTTTATATATATATATATATAAATCATATATATATATATACATATATATACATAGATCTCTATATATAGTTGTGGTACGGTCTAAAAGCAGTCTTGTTTCCTGGAACTAAAAAGTTGGGATATTAACTTGTTTTTGCACTTTAGAATAGCATGAGAATCTCACTAACTTAGCATCCTGATAAAAGAAACTTTAGGGCAAGTCAGAATAGAGAGGTGTTTTTCTCTGAGGGGTAGGGGAAGTAAGCCAGTAAGAACCTTTGAAACAAATCGTCCTATCGCAGAAGGCGTGCATAGGGCTTCGTTTTGTCAACGCTGCATTGTCTCGAGGTCCTTCCCCCCCCCCCCCCCCCCCCCACACACACACTTTTTTTGTTTGGAAGTAGAAATTCCCTCCAGTTTTATTAGCCTCTTTCTATGTCTCAAATTGCATGAATCTTTTCTGGCTGTTGGAAACGGGAATGCTTTTAGACCCAAATGGAAAATTTCTGAAATGCTGGATTATCTATTTTTAAACAAGCAGTTGACTTAAAACTTTCTGTGGCAACTTCTGGTTTCCTGACGGTTCCCAGTGAGAGCAATGATGAGCGTACACTGGGTCACTGGGACCCTGTCTTTGTGAAGGTTTGCTGGGGATGAAGAGGCTAGTGCAGCTTCAGCAGTGTTGAACTGTGTTGAAAATGTGAATTACTGTCATTGTATACTGTAATTGATTACACGGGCTGGGGGGGGTGTCAAAGAACTTGACAGGTTGTGTTGATGCTCTTAGTTGAGTCTTGAAGAGTAAATATTAACGCTACAGAAATGCATGAGTTTCGATATATTTTTGTCTTTGTTTGCATTGTATAACTTTAACGAGTGAGTTTAAAATTATTTAATTTCCTTAGAAAAAAAAATAGCACCATTCGGAAAATAACCTGGTGTTATGAAGAACGTAAATGCACTGTTTTTATTTTTATTTTATATAATTTAAATCGACTTTCCCACTGTTTTTAAGTTGAAACTGTTAAGCTGAATAAAAACGTAAGCTGCAAATTGATAACTTCGCTACATAACAAGGAAAATATAAATGTTTACAAACGGCTTAAAGATTTGCATGTGCAGTGTGCATTTATAACAAACTTCTGATGGCACGGAACCCGCGCCGGCTCCAAGTTTAGGTGTACCCATTTATACCCAGTTGAGCATCTTTAGAATAACTACTGCACAAATTGACAATAGGTCATTCTTTTTTCTTTTGCTCCCCTTCTTCCTCGCCCGCCCTCCCTATCCCACCTCCCACCCCCTCCCCCGACTCATGAAAAGATTCTATGGACTGAAAAAGCCCCAGGCTGAAAGGACTGGACTGCCTTGATTGACGTGGGGAAGGGGGTTAGTAGACTATGGATCGCGGCAGAGGCTGCCGCCCAGCGTGCGCTGTGGTGACCACGCGGGGCAAGAGCATTTTGCACAGTGTTTGTTTTCCTGTCTTGCACTTACAAATAAGGTCTATGGGAGTAGCATGGAAAACGTTTGCTGTTTTTCCCTTTTTTTTTTTTTTTAATTGCTTTTGTTTAAAATTTGATCGCCTTAACTACTGTAAACATAGCCTATTTTTGTGCTTAAGATACTGAATGGAAAACTCCATTGTGTGTTGCTGGACTGTTTTGGAAATATTTGGTCAAATGTGTGTTAATTTGGCTGTAATGGCATTTAAAGCAAACAAACAAACAAAAAAAAAAGCTGTGAAAATGGCCTTGGAGCATTATCTTTAGTTACTTGAAGAGTTTCTAGTTTTGTTTTGTTTTTTAAATACAGTTTATGTTAAAGTAATTTTTATTAATTTAGAAAAGACAATCAATGTCTGTGAGAAAACGGACTTTCTTTTGAATTTTCTTTTTGTGGTCATTGTGAGTGATTCCTTTTTCCTCTTAGTTTCACCTTCTTCCTTTGTTCTAAAACTTAGACTGACATCTAGCTTTGACAATCATAGTATGTTTTATTTTCCTGAGGGGGGAATAACTTATAATGCTGTTTAGTTTTGTACTGTTGGTGTGTTGGTGAATTTTTAAACTGTGTGCTAACTGCAATAAATTATATGAACTCAGCTTCTCGTGTGCTATTTTAATTGTGATTGTGTGCTACACGATCCTAAGTGTGTATCGTACGTGGCATCTTTGTTTTTAATGTCAGCTCTATTCAGAGCTTATGAAATCATTAGAATGCCTTAAAATCACTCCAATGGAAATGGGCAGACATTTTTGCTTCTAGTCACTTAAGACGATACTAAACGCACATTTTAAAAGTGTGGCCCAGTTTCTACAACCTCGATCACAAATGTGAAGGTAATTCCCTAGAAGTGTGTGAATCCATGAAACCTCAAGTGGTCACATAAGGTTTTCCTTCAGACGCTGGCCAGCTACTGATCCCTGCGCATAAGTCATTTTCATGGGTAATTTTATCTTAAGTTGATTGGTCAGATCTATTCTTCTGTGCTCTGTTTTAAGTGGAAAATTGAAGGAGACCGGATGTCTTCATTTGGAAGACTGCTTGGCTAATGACTGGAATTCTAGGCAATTGAATTAGCAGGCATTTGATGGTCCCAGATTAGCTTATATACATCCTTTCTGTGGCTGGTGAACTCGGAAGCCCCCAGGTTTTCATTCCTAAGTTTAAATTTTAAAATGTAATAAAGTCCAGGGAACCATTCAAAGGACTCTGTTCCCTAATTTTTGTGATGGTCCCAACTTCCTGAGCGTGTCACTGGGCATGTCGAGACGGAAGCATTGCCGGTTGACCTAAGGAATTGACGGTGCACTCGCGCTGGGTGGTTCTGTACTAGGGGTTGTCCCATGTGGCCCTAAGTGGAGCCGGGCCAGCGCGGACCTGAGAATCTGCAAATCCTGAAGTCCAATTGCCCCTAAGTTGCAGCTTTAAAGACAGATGAAAATGTAGTTTCACATTCTTACTGTCCAAACTAAAGTACGTATTACGTGGCCTGTAGTCAGGTTAACATCCGTATATAGGAACAAAGTGGTAGAAGAGCTTGAATGTGTGAGCTCCCTGATGGCTCTGGGTGGAAATCCAAAGTGACTTTCATCATAAAGCACAATCATTCATAACTTAGAATTCCACTTCTCTCTTTTTTGTTGAGAGAGGGTTTCTATTACATGAAACTCACACTTGGTTTTAACCAATTAAACATCATTGCACATGAAAGAGCTTCACAAAGTAATTTCTTGGGCAGTTACACGCTTATTCAGAAAGGACGTCGTAACTGGACACAGTGCCTCAAAGCTTTCTGAAGGTGTTGAAAGTCCTCATGTAGCATCTAATTTAAAATGAAGAGCATTATCTTAAACTTGACTGGCTGTACTTATAAAAGCAATATTTTGACACGTCATTTGGGAGAAATAACTTCAAAAATTCTTTGCAAAACTAGCATGTTTAATTACACAAATCACCACAGTTGGAAACCAAATTGATCCCTACCCCCCCACCCCACCCCCCGACCGCCGACATCTGGCTGATACCTAGTGTATTTTAAATAGGTAGTTTCATTTACTTTTAACATCTGTTTCTTTTAGATAATCAATTAGCTCCAGGTCGCTGTGGGCCCAGCATTGTGTGCTGGGCGCACCCTCGGGAATACCCTAGAAGTATAAAATGTTAAAGATACTGGTTTTGGATTTCCTTTCTAGTCAATTATGCTCTCAGATTAATCGTGAATCAAGTAGACTTTTTCTTTAACAGACTTGTCATGATTATCTGCAAACAGGTTATGGGAAGGTCTGAAAGAGGTGAACATTATATTAAATTATATAATAGCTCACATTTAAATGGCTGAAATATTCATTTTCCAAGTAAGTCTTTTGAACTATCATCAAAGAAAATAGTTGTTTTTTTACCTAAGTAGTAACACTAAAAAACTTTTGATTTTCCCAAGTTTTATCAAGAAAACACAAAGTATCTAAAACTAGACTTTATAAACCCCATTATATCAGGTAAGAATTTTTTTTTAAGTCTCAACATTTTCTGTATTGTGTATCTACATTTTCTTCCTATAGAGATTAAAACTTTTTTTTTATTTCTACTATAATGAGGGATACTTTTACATGCATCTGGTTAGGAAACTCAGGTAATTTTAGATTTAATCCATAGATTATTCATCTAAATTTTTGCTGTAATTATTGCAATGTTTGAAATTGCTGATGAGGAACAGGGAATCAAGTAAGTGAATTTTGAAATTCAGGACGAAGAGCTCAGTTCTTTTCATTTAAGTCACTTGCCATTAAAATGCCAGAGACGATGCCATTTTAAAACATAAAGCAATAGATGTATTTCTTAAAAGCAAATAGCTTTTAGGAGTTTTATTTTGGCTATTGTCCAAGTTTATTACACAAGTAGGATTTTTCTACTTTTGCCTTCAGAAACATGGCAAAATGTCTTTGCTTCAAATCCTGTGGTCAATATGATGCGATCCTGTGGTGTAGGATGTAGAACACTTATCTTTTGACTAAATTCAAGTGAATTTAGTTACATAACACGGAATAGTGTATGGTTCTAACCCAGTGGTCGGCAAACTCATTAGTCAACAGAGCCAAATATCAACAGGACAACGATTGAAATTTCGTTTGAGAGCCAAATGTTTTAAACTTAAACTATATAGGTAGGTACATTGTTATTAACTTAATTAGGGTACTCCTAAGGCTTAGGAAGAGCCACACTCAAGGGGCCAAAGAGCCGCATGTGGCTCGCGAGCTGCAGTTTGCCGGCCACGGGTCTAGGGCAGTGGTTCTCAACCTTGGCTGCACAATAGAATCACCTGGGAATCTTTTTAAAATCCTGATTTCTGGGCCTCATCCTCCGGAAATTCTGTTTCTTTGTTATGGGGTGGTTTGCCGACCACGGTTCTAACCCAACCCTTCTTAGATTTTTCTTAATATTATAAAAGGAATCAGAGCTTATTGATGTCACTGGAGGTTTTTAGACATATTAATTCATTTTCAGAGACATTTAAAAAATTAAACTTTTAGCACCTTTGCAAACTGACTCCCTAAAAATCTTGACTCATTGTTGTCATTTCTGGGGAAAGAAGCTGAACTCCTTAAATTGAAAACTTCGTAACAGGAAGGGTGAGGTCTTAGAAATGGAACAGTAGCTTGAAAAGATTTTTTTTTTTTAAGCTCAAATACCTTATAAGCATCTGCTTACACTTAATTGTTGAATTAATTATCCAGTTAATTCAGGCCCAAAGATTTTTTCCCCCCTAAAAATTTCAAATACTTGAAAGAAATCAGATTTTTTGAGAGGGATGGTTTCTCCAGTTAACGTTCCTGATGTACTCTGACATGGACTCACATGCTTGCTGCTAATGGCCTCTGTGAGCGTGGTACTTTCCTCGCCTGAGACTCGTTCACAGGAAATTCAAAACTAATTTTTTTCTTGAATTTGCAGGTACTTCCCCACCTTTGCCAGTCTTTCCCAGGGCTGGGCTTGGGGCTGAGCTTGCGTTTTGCTATAGGCGGCATTCTCTCTAGCTAGTTTGGCAAGAGAAGAGTGAAAACCCAATTTGGCTTTAACATGTAGCACATTAGTCAGTAACAGTTTCAGTGAGGATATTAAGAGTGGCTCTGAGAGGCAGTGTGACACCCAGAGAGAGGCCATTCATGGAAATGACTTATTTACAGTTGGTTATAATCTCTGTAGTTAATCATTAAATCAAGTTGGTTTTTTTTTAAATGTCAATATACATGCTTAAAATGACTACCGAGGGGTTTTTAAAAGTCCTATTGGCCTAGCTATTGAAGTTTGTAATAGGTGTACCATAGATGGAGTTAATGTGAAGTGGTATATGGAAAAATGTATTTGAATATTGGCATCAGTTTTAGGATCGATACAAGCCGTTGTTTCAATACAGAATGGGTATATAATGAACTTGAAAGAATACCATAACCTTATTTATGTGTGCTCTGCCAAGCCAGAGCTAACTTTTAGTATATGATACTGCTTAACATAATGCATCTTAACTGTGTAGGATTTAAACATGTATGTTACTGGCTCGGCCAGTGTGGCTCAGTGGTTGGGCATCAACCCATGAACCATGAAGTCCCCGTTTCAATTCCCGGTTGGGGGGTGTGCAGGAGACAGCTGATCGATGTCTCTCTCTCATCGATGTTTCTATCCCTCTCTCTCCCTTTCTCTCTAAATCAATAAAAAAACATATATATTATATACTTATATTATATATATATATATATATATATATATATATATATATTCCTTAAAATTAAAAGTAAGGACATACTTGCTGCATTAAAAATCATAATACAGTGTGTGTTTCACCTTTGAGAGCCTTAGGAGAGAAATTTCTATAGGTCTCATGCCCTGAAATGATATTTGATCAAAGTCAGAGCATTTAGGCTTTTTGTGGGACTATCTCAAATGTGCTTTTAAAAGCAGACTGAGAATAGACACACACGTTTTCAATGGACCATTTCTTTGGACCTGCACCATCTAAACGAGTTGTATGGTAATAGTGAAATGCCCTTGCGTGTATGCTAGTCAGACAATGCTTTCTAAGGCTGTCTCCTTGGACAGTTTTAAGAAAAGCACAATTGTGCAATAATAGATTTGTAAAACATTTAAGAAAAGCATTTCTTATTCGTGAGCCACAGCCATAGACGTCAGTGCATCTATTTGGATTTAGTGTTAAAAAAATATCTATTTCTCATTTATACTAGTAAGTTTCTCTGTGTCACTTAAAATCCTCAGCGAATGGAAGAATTTTGAGCATAAAACCATATTCCAGGACAACCTAATTTATAAAGTTATTTCTATAAGTAACTGCCTTTGAGAAAAGGGGTCCCTTAAGGGTGTGACAGGAGGAAAAAGATGGTCGAGGCTTATATTCCAAGCATGGACACTGTACGCAAGCTCTTCGTGCAGAATTTGTTCCAGATCTCTTCAAAATCCCCGAGATTTTGCAACCGAACAAGCCGACAGGAACTGAAGGCTGGCAGATGGGAGAGCCCTTCAGGTTCTTATTTTTCTGGAAAATCAAACTAAAATTCCTGCTTGATAACCTGCCCTTCATTTTCCTCAACGTCCTTCTTTCATCACAGGAGGTTACAGCGCCGGCATCGAGCGATTTTGACACCGTTCCACAACCGAATTTTCCAAAGGTGCTGATGTTTGTGTCTGAGTTTCTACCATTTTGGAAAAAAAAATCGAAACACACCGGAAAACGAAAACTATATATTCGATTGGCCCAGTTTAGCGGCCTGAGCCAGCAGGCTGCCTCTGGGCAGGACGGGAGGCCCCACACGTGGACCGAGCGGTTGAGGTTTTCAGGGGCTTATTAGAATACACAACATGGAATGGGCTGGAATCCTTAGGTTAAGAGAGAGGGGGAAAAAAAGAGAGAGGCTATGTCGGGGCACAGTGGAGTTTTGTTTTTCAGCCCGAGTGTGAAGTCTAGAAGATGTGGTGATTTCTCGCATTCTATTTATATGTTATTTCACTCGAGGGATGCCTCCATGCAGTCCTAGAATCCTATTCGTACAGGGGGAGGGAGGGGGGAGGGCTCGTCACCGGTTACTCAGCTTGCTTCGCAAAAGGTGCTTATCTTGCAGCAGAAATAATACTTCAGTCAACACGCAGGCTCTTCGGCGGCTCGACCAGCACGGGAGGGCTTTAAGCGACCGTTGAACAGTGTTTCTGCTTCAAAGTCTGTTCGAAAAAGGAGGCCACCCAGCCTCGGATCGCTGTTCTCATTTAATCATCCATCTGTACTTTTCCCTCTGTCCTGAAAGCATGCAACGTTTCAGCACGATCCGCAAAAAACAATCCCCAGCCTGCATCTGTATGCTGGATTTTGCAATCTGCACGCCGGACGGGTGGCTTCGGAAAGAATGAATTAATTTTGTTATTCAGATCGCCAAAAAAAAAAAAAAAAATCCAATGGCCAGAATTTGATAATAATCTAATGGCCCAATTATTCGCCATTATTCGAAGACCTGGGTGGTGTGTCTGATACTCTCCCCTCACAGATCGCTGAGTCACATGCTGCTCCACAGAGACGAAGCTCATATCACACAAACATGGAGCTGCAAGGGGCCGGGGCCCGGGCACTTCCAGGTCATTCATTCATCCTACACGGGGCCCAGCAGGTGCGGCGCTGGGCAGGGGAAGGGAGGACCTTGCAAACATCGCATACATTCCCCGAACCGTGGCCATCTATCATTTCAGACACGAGGTTTACCTCTCTTGAGGGGCACACGAAGGTGGAATTCCTTGCTCCGGACGCACCTTCGACCAAGTCTGAACCTGAAATCAACATTCTGGTTATTACAGGTGATAGCATTTGCACTCTGCGTATTGACCATCATTGCACTCCGCATGGCAATGCAATATATATATATATATATTTACAAATTGAACCCCAGAAGGTCACAAGGATACTATTTCTCCTGCTGACTGGGATGCTAGCGTCCACATGAAAAGCATTACAGCAGGACACGCTCCCCTGGCGTCCGGGGGACAGGTTTTGGCCTCTCTGCCTCCTCTAGCTGCAGCCCTGGCAGGATGCTGCTGCCTGAGGCTCCCTCCCTCCCCGCGCCCAGCCGGGAAGGGTTGCTCGCGTTTCCAAAACATGTTATTTGTTCAGCCACAGCGAGGCACTGCTCCTCTCAGGCTCGGAGCTGCAGGCTGGCAGAGCCGGCGCTGGACGTGCGAGGGAGAGAGGAGAAACAGGAACGCGAGGAGGGTGGCAGCCAGAGAGAAACCTCTAGACGCGTGTGCTGCTGGGATGAGGGGATTGAATATTTTCCCACTTGCTCTGGTGTCTGGAGCTGGTTCTCACCTCCCTCTCTCAGTGTCGTGTGCTGGAAAGGAGACTCGACAGGAAGTTGGGGCCCTACCTGGGTTGCTCAGTGGATAGAGCGTTGGCCTGTGGTCTGAAGGGTCCCGGGTTGCAGGCTCAATCCCCAGTGGGGGGTGTGCAGGAGGCAGCTGATGAATGATTCTCTCTCATCATTGATGTTTCTAGCTCTCTCTCCTGCTCCCTTCCTCTCTGAAATCAATATATTTGTGTGTATATATATATATATTTTTTTTTTAAATATATTTTATTGACTTTTTACAGAGAGGAAGGGAGAGGGATAGAGAGTAAGAAACATCGACCAGCTGCCTCCTGCACATTTCCTACTGGGGATGTGCCCGCAACCAAGGTACATGCCCTTGACTGGAATCGAACCTGGGACCTTTCAGTCCGAAGGCTGACACTCTACCCACCAAACCAAACCGGTTAGGGCTTTTTCTTTTTTTTTTTCTTTTTTTTTTTTTAATGAGGAAGTTGGGAGGGTCTCCCAGTGGGACATGAGGGACCCCACCCTGATCCCAGCATTTCTCCCTTCGAACGACCAGCATCGCCCACTTCCTTAGAATCCCGGGAACAGGAGAGGCAGACGCATTAAGCTGGCAGGAGAGAGCGGCGTGTACGTTTACGTGACATCGCTGTTATAATCATTGTTTGCTTCGCCAAGAGGAGGGTTCGCCTTCTCACCCAGGTGGGTTTCTTTCCATGTGATTTTTGTGATTGAAATTCATGGAGCGCGAATAGTCCCCACTTTATTCCCGTGTTGAGTAGGCCCCGAGGGAGGCCATCTCCACGTGCCGTGTGAGCGTGAAAGCGCCGCAGAAACGAGAGGGTCCCTCGCTCGCTCTCGGGTGGGTCTGGAGGCGTGTGCACGTGTCTCTGTGTGCGGAGCTCCCATCACGGGTGTCACACGCTGGTTCCTGTGGACCAGGCCCTGATGACTCTCATTCCCAAACCCAAGTTGGACACAGGTTCTCTCTCTCTCTCTCTCTCTCTCTCTCTCTCTCTCTCTCTCTCTGTTAATCCTCACCTGAGGATATTTTTCCATTGATCTTTTAGAGAGTAGAAGAGAGAGGGAAAGACAGAGAGCAGCATCGATGTGAGAGAAACACACTGATTGGTTGCCTCCTGCACGCGTCCCAACCAGGCCCCGGGCTGGGGAGGATCCTGCAGTCAAGGTACATGTCCTTGACCGGAATCGAACCCGGGACCCTTTGGCCCACAGGCCGAGGCTCTATCCACTGAGCCGAACCTGCCAGGGCCAGATGTGTTTTCTCCGAAAGGCGGAAGACACCAAGACCCAGAGCTTCAGTTTATGACTGTCACATCCTAATAGAAAACACAGTGTGATTAATATAGACAGTGGTTCTCAACCTTCCTAAGGCCGCGACCCTTTAGTACAGTTCCTCATGTGGTGGTGACCCCCAACCATAACATTATTTTCGTTGCTACTTCATCACTGTCATTTTGCTACTGTTATGAATCGTCCTGTAAATATCTGATATGCAGGATGTATTTTCATTGTTACAAATTGAACGTAATTAAAACATAGTGATTAATCACAAAAACAATATGTCATTATCTATGTGTTTTCCGATGGTCTTAGGCGACCCCGGTGAAAGGGTCGTTCGACCCCCAAAGGGGTCGCGACCCACAGGTTGAGAACCGCTGCTATAGACAATGGTAACGAGCAGGCTCGCCTCCCCAGGATAAAATGATTTCCCCAGAGATTTAAAAGGAGCTGCTCGGGTCTCCCCCGGAGAAGGTGGCACGTGCCGGATGAGAGCTCAGAGCACCTGAGTCTCAGACTCACACCCTGATGTGCTGGGTCACATGACTTAGAGCCACCTGTGGTGCAAGGCGAGCCTGTGGTCACATCGGATCACAGCGAATCAATCCACCTGGGGGTTGTGCACCTGGGCGAGTCCACACCATGGAATGTGACGCTGCTGCCTTCCTGGGGAGGGGAGGTCGGGGGGGAGGGGAGGACTTGGAGTACATGTTGCCTGGATCCAACTTTTCCATGTCACAGGCCCCAGCATTGGGCCTCGGTCACCCACGTTCCTCCCCCTTCTTTCTCCCCTGGATGGAAGGACACACATCTTCCTTTTTAATTTATCATGTTCTTAAGCTGTTTTTTAAGGCAATGACTTGAATAATACATGTTTGGTGAGTCCTCTTGGTTGATGTATTTAAGAGTTTGGTCTTTTAAAAAAGTTAAAAAACTACGACAAGAACCAAAAACAAACAAGTCTACACGCCCCCCCTCCCTACCCCCCGGCTCCCTCTGCTTGGTGCCATAGACAAGAGTCCAAAGGACATTAGCTGCTCCGTTGCACACATTGGAAGGGAGCGCTTGCCGCGAGCTCAGCCCTCCTCGTAGACTGGCGGTGCTGGGAACGGTTTAGAGGGTTTTGTTTAACCGTTTCTGCGTGTGTTTTTAACGAGCGGTTTACAAGAAAGGCCAGGTTGTGGGTTTCTGGGCATTTTCTGAGCCCATCGCCTCCTGCTGCCCGAGGGATGGGCACCTGTGCTCCCACCTATGGGAGCTGAGCTGGTGGGGCCCACGCCCGCGGTGGGGCCTTCTCCAGGCCTGTCCCGGTGCCAGGGATGAGTCATGCGGGAGTCGGAGTGGAAGGAGCCTTTTTGTTGACAGCCTTCCATCTGGACTTTGGATGCGGGCTGGTGGTTCACGTAGAGCCTTGGTCGGTGAGCTGGAAGGCGCTGTGAGGGTCAGCCCCCCCCCCGCCCCTCCCCCCCCCCTGCCGGGGATCAGGCGTGGGCAAAACATCAGCAAAAAAATAATCACAAAAAATAAAAATCCCCGGATTTCCTTGGCGAGACTCAGGGAAGCATCCCTCCTCAGGCCCGGGTCCCTGGGCTGGTCAATGTGCATGACCGTGGCTTTGACACGTCGGCCGTTAATAGTCAGTAGGATCATTTCTAGCCTCGTCCAGGTAATCCGACTGGAGTGCACCTGAATAAACACAGCCAGCGCGGGCGGCTGCCGGCTAACCCCGTCCGCGTTGAATAATGAAACCACACGGAGCTGTCCGGATGGATTTCGGTTTGTCGTGTATAAATGCAAGAGGCTCCGTAAAGGAGGGTGCCCTGTGATTCCTATAGTCATACGACGGGCGGCCGGTGCGTGTTCCGCAGCTATTTACGAAGGGATGATTATCTTAGTCATGGGGTAAAGTTATGCGATACATTGCAGGCTGCGTCTGGGCCAGTGCAGATTTTTTTTTTTTTTTGTGAAAGATTACTTCTTGGCAAACGAGATATGCAAGCGCCAGAATACAGTAAAACCACATTTAATTGGACCTCCTTGCCAACTTCTTGAACACAGCTTGGATTATTGCACTGGAGGCTGCTTCTGTTAAAAGCTGGGGGAGGAGGAAGTGGCATACTGACAAGGCTTCACAGACATTTTTTTTTTTTTTCACTCAAAGTACAATGATGCCCTGAGCCAAGTTTGGAAGTATTTTACTCTGTTTAATAATTATTATTAAAGATATTGTAAAACATATGCATTTGTGAAGGGGGATGTAATGGGAGTAAAATCACGTCATGAATTTTTACTTTGGATCGACGCGCCTATTTTGTTTTTTGACTTGACAGCCTTCCAGATTGATTCTTGCCCAAACCATGCACTCTAATACATATCATCCTTGATATTAAAGTGAGAAGACGAGTCATTTATAGAACCCGAGTGAGAACAGTTTCCTCCTCTCAGCCAGGCTGTCTGGAACTGCTACCTCTGTCCAGGTAGCAGCTGACACGTAAACCAGACAGAGAATGAGCTAAGAGAGACGGAGAAATCTCCACGCAGACAATCCTCCGCGTCCCGCTCCCAAACCCGTGTGGCTCGGGCACCGCTATCGTCCCATAGAAGATCAGGGCCAAGGACCAGATACTTGTTTCTTTTAAAAAATATATATTTTTTATTGATTTCAGAGAGGAAGGGAGAGGGAGAGAGAGAGAGAAACATCAATGATGAGAGAGAATCATGGATCGGCTACCTCCTGCACACCCCCTACTGGGGATCCAGCCTGCAACCCGGGCCTGTGCCCTTGACCGGAATCGAACCTGGGACCCTTCCGTCCGCAGGCCGACGCTCTATCCTCTGAGCCAAACCAGCTCCGGCTAGACTTGTTTCTTTACATCCGTGTGAGTCTAAGAAACAGACTTGTCCTTGGCGGTGTCAGTGGGGATTCATGACAATCCTTCATTCCACTCAGATGAGCCTTCCATGCAGTGGTTCTCAACCTTCTTAAGGCCGTGACCCTTTAATACAGTTCCTCATGTTGTGGGGACCCCCAACCATAACATTATTTTCGTTGCTACTGCATCACTGTAATGTTGCTACTGTTATGAATCGTCATGTAAATATCTGATATGCAGGATGTATTTTCAGGGGTCGCGACCCACAGGTTGAGAACCGCTGATAGGGATCCTGCCTCCCTGCTTCCCCCTCCCCCCCCCCCCCCCGCCTCTCCCCCTCACCCCACATCCCTAACTCAGAACGCCCAGAAGGCAGGGCCAGTGGATTCCACATCTTGAGCTCAAACACGTTTATATTATCTCTCCAGGCTCCTCTTCCCGGGGATGGAGGGGGTGGGGGGGGGAAATGCCCCTGAAACTGCACTTTGGGAAACGGAACGAAAGAGACACGCTAGTCACTGGGCTGGCACTGAGCTGCACCTGCTCTGGGAACCCCGGGTGCCCCCAGCCCCACCCAGCTGCTCGGCAGTCGGGCCTCTCCCGGGAGTGCGTGTGCTTAGGCGTCAGCGTGACTGTGTTTGCCCTGCAGTTTCTCTGTGGCACCAAACGGCCAGAGGAGGAAGGCCAGACGGCCGGGGGCAAGGGGACAGCCATCTCACGCCCCGCAGTGGGCAGCCTTCCCCGCAGGCGCAGGGCGGCGGCCGGGCTCCTGGGTGTGTTTGGCACGGGTGCCCGGGCCCGGGAGCCTGGCACAGCTGGGCTGTGGCACGGGGCTGGACTGCGGCAGGACCGGCCCTGTGTCTGCAGAGGGGACCTGAGGACATCTGGACCAGGTCCCTGTGAGCAGGGCTCCCGCTGCGGGCCTCTGGAAACCTCGCCCCACCGGTCCCCTGCGCCTTGGCCACGGATGGTCTCCCCGGAGAATTCAGAAGAGGCAGTGCCCTTGATTCCTGGGACATTTACAGCCGCCACCCCGGCAGGGCTGCCCAGCGCGGGGCGGGCCAGGAGGCCCCGGAGGCTGTCTGCACCGGGCTGGGCTCCGAGCCCAGAACTGGGCGTGGCTGACGCGCATTCTCCTCTCCATTCTCCTCTCCTGTCCTCTGCTCACTGCTGTGCCGTCTTGGACAAGTGACTTCACCTCTCTGATGACTCCATCTGTATGATTTCAGAGAGGAAGAGAGAGGGGGAGCGAGACAGAAACATCGATGATGAGAGAGAGAATCATGGATGGGCTGCCTCCCGCACACCCCGCACTGGGGATCAAGCCCACAACCCGGGCCGGTGCCCTGACCGGGAATCGAACAGTGACCTCCTGGTTCCTAGGTCGATGCTCAGCCACTGAGCTAGCCTGGGCTGGGCTGATGACTCCATTTTCTTCATCTTGCCAATAACCCCCCTTGGTCCAAGCTCTCAATTCCTGGGGATTTTTGACCCGTTTAACCGAGATGCTTGGTTGAACGTGGGCTGATAACATGGAAATATTTTTCCAATTAGAGTAGAAATGGTGACTAATTCGCCGCTCCGGCTTCTGAGGCTGCTGGGATCAAAGGCGCGCTCACTCCGGGGAGGGCGGGCCCGGCTGAGGGGGGAGGGTCTCCAGCGGCCTCGGATTTTAATATCCAGCTATATTTACATGCGCACAGGCCAGGCATGTGGCAGACATATGCTTCCTTGTCTTGGGGTCAAGCCCGGGGAGTTTGGGGCTCGTTTCTATATTTTCAATCGGGGAGACCTGAGGGATGCTAGGTAGATCGATCAGGGTGAGAGCTTGCCTAGTTCCATGTGTATTTCACCATGTGTATTTCACGATTCTAGTTTTTGGAAAAGGGGACGGGGACAGAATCACCTTTGCTGTCGTTCGCTGGCTTAACTGGCGTGAACACAGTGGCGAGTGCCTGGTGGGGGAGGCACCCCTGGGAGCAGCGGTTCTCAACCTGTGGGTCGCGACCCCTTTGGCGGTCGAACGACCCTTTCACAGGGGCCGCCTAAGACCATCCTGCATATCAGATATTTACATGACGATTCATAATAGTAGCAACATGACAGTGATGAAGTAGCCGCGGAAATAATGTTATGGCTGGGTCACAACATGAGGAACTGTATTAAAGGGCCAGAAGGTTGACAGCCACTGCCTGGGAGAACCGCAGCATGGCTTTCTGCTTTTCAGCTCCTCTCAGCGTCTGGGTTGGACAGCTCCCTGCTGCCTCGCTGGACCGGGCAGGGCCTCGCCCGTGGAAAGGCTAATGCCGGGAGACAGGCTGCTTCCCTGGGAAGGGGCTCCCCGAAGGCCCTCGCTGTGGGCATGGTTCCTGGATTTGGAGTGTCCACGGGGTCTGGGGATAGGTCTATAGATCAGAGATCACTTGAGTTAACCCAGTGGTCAGCAAACTCATTAGTCAGCGGAGCCAAATATCAACAGTACAACGATTGAAATTTCTTTTGAGAGCCAAAATTTTTAAACTTAAACTATATAGGTAAGTTCATTGTTATGAACTTAATTAGGGTACTCCTAAGGCTTAGGAAGAGCCACACTTAAGGGGCCAAAGAGCCGCATGTGGCTCGCGAGCCGCAGTTTGCCAACCACTGAGTTAGGCAGATCATCAAATGAGAACACACCAGCCCTAGCCAGTTCAGCTCAGTGGATAGAGCGTCGGCCTGCGGACTGAAGGGTCCCAGGCTCGATTCTGGTCCAGGGCATGCACCTGGGTTGCGAGCACATCCCTAGTAGGGGGCGAGCAGGAGGCAGCCAATCGATGTTTCTCTCTCATCGATGTTTCTCTCAACTCTCTATCCCTCTCCCTCCCGCTTTGTAAAATCAATAAAGTATATTTTTAAAAAATAAAAAAGAGAACACCCCACATTCACAAATGAACTCGAACCTTAGGGAAGACCAAATGCTTAGGGGCTGTCGTAAAAATCCCGTGCCCCCCCATGGGCAACCAGTCCATTGACCTAGCCATTGTCTGTGTTTCTAGCATGGACTTAGTCCACCCCAGGACGGAGGAAAACTCTCCCTGAATGGTAGGTATATGTGACTATTTCTCTCTTCTCCGCGTCCAGCACGGCAGGGAGTGCTCCGGTTCCTGAGCAGGGCAGCTGGGGATTGAGAAAATGAAAGAAAGAGACAGACGCAGCGATAAAAGGAAAAACCTGGGGCTGGATGGGACCACTGTCCTCTGATGAAGAGACAGGGACAGGGGCCTCAAGCCAATACTGGGTATTTAATGTATATAGCAAAACACAGGAACTTTTACTAAACGTCAGGACAAAGGAGATTATGCGCATTATTCCTGGTGCTTGGCTGGATTTAAATAACAAAACCCACCCCCCTGGCACCTGGGCTGAAGGTCAGGCTGACAACATTCCTGCCTTTTGGCAAAGCGTGTTTCCAGGACGTGGCTTCGCCAACGCCACTGGCTTCAGCTGACGATAATTAAAGAAACGCCCCTGTGCTTTCCCAGGTGCTCTTACAGGTATATGGGGGGGTTTGGGGGGGAGATAAAAAGAAAAACAGAGCAAGGGAATGATTGTGACTATTTTGTACTAGAGGCAACGCGAATGGCTTCACTTCGATGTTTTTCATTCCCAAGTCACCAAGTGGAAGGGTTGAGGAATTCGAGATGAGCATGGAAGCGAGCCTGACACAGGACGACGTTCTTATATTCATTGAAGCTCGGTCGGGTGCGAGGAACAGAAATCCAACCGACGCTCGTTTAAGCCAAAAAAGGATTTTACATGAAGGCTACTTGGACTCCAGGGCGCCCAGAAGGGAGCCGTGGCTGGGCCGGGAGCCGCCGGGGAGGGCGCAGGGCTGTCGGGATTCGCGTTCCTCCCCTGGCCTCTGCTCCCCTGGCTGCTGATTGCCACTTTCTCTTCCTCAGTCCACATGGCGGAGCTGGGCTGCCAACTGCTGCTGCCTTCCCGTGCCTTCATGTTCAGACACCGGGGACAGGCTGACTTCTTTTGTCAGTTGCACTTCCCAAATCCCGGGGGAGGGTTCTGATTGGCCTGTTTGGATCGGGCGCCCACTGCCAGGCCAATGGGCTGTGCCAAGGGCAGGCCCCTCGTGCCGACCTGCAGCCCAGCGGGGGCCATAGGGCACTGGGAGGGCAGGTGTGGGAGGCGCAGGGCGCGATCCCCGGCGATGGGTGATGGTTCCCTGAACTGAGGCTGATGCTGAGATGACAGGGCAACAAGGGCCCGTTACATTTCTCCCCTGAAATTAATGAGAAACTGTGACAAGATATGATTTATCTGGAAGCGAGAATAATACGTTCTCCCCGGCGGCCTAACAGCAGTTACTCATTTCTAACCTGCGGCGCAATAGTTAAGGGAAATATTTATGTTTTTTAAAGTGCTGTAAAATATTAATCAATTCTCATTTAATTTAGTTCCTCTTTCCTCTTATTTGAGAGGGAGACGCTCACCTGCACTCTCTCATTTGTGCCTCTGCAGGCACAGCTGGCCAGAAATGTGGGTCTGCCCGGCCGGTGTGGCTCAGTGGTTGCGCATGGAACCTATGAACCAGGAGGTCACGGTCCTATTCTGTCAGGGCACAGGCCCGGGTTGCAGGCTCCATCCCCAGTAGGGGGCGTGCAGGAGGCAGCCGATCCATGATTCTCTCTCATCATTGATGTTTCTCTCTCTCTCTCCCTCTCCCTCCCTCTCTGAAATCAATATATATATATATATATATATATATATATATATATATACATATATATATATATATATATATATATATATATATATATATATACACATATACACTAGAGGCCCGGTGCACAAAAATTTGTGCACTCGGAGGGGGGGGGGAGGAGAGGGGGGTCCCTTAGCCCAGCCTGTGCCCTCTTGCAGTCTGGGACCCCTCGGGAGATAACGACCTGCTGGCTTAGGCCTGCTCCCGGGTGGCAGAGGGCAGGCCCAATCCCTAGGTGCAGCCCCTGGTCGGGCTCAGAGCAGGGCCGATTGGGGAGTTGGGGCACCGCCCCCTGTCATGCACGGAGCAGGGCGGATTGGGAGGTTGCGATGCCACCCTCAGTCACGCTCAGGGTAGGGCCGATTGGGGGGTTGGGGCACCGCCCCCTGTCACGCACAGAGCAGGGCCCATCAGGGGGGTTGGGGCACCGCCCCCTGTCACGCAGAGAGCAGGGCCCATCAGGGGGGGTTGGGGCTCTGTACCCTGTCACGCACAGAGCAGGGCTCATCAGGGGGTTGGGGAGCTCCCCTCTGTCATGCACAGAGCAAGGCCAATCAGGGGGTTGAGGAGCTCCCCCCTGTCACTCAGAGTAGGGCCGATAAGGGAGTTGGGGCACCGCCCCCTGTCACACACAGAGCAGGGCGGATCAGGGGGTTGGGGCGCTGCCCTCTATTACCCACAGAGCAGGGCGGATCAGGGGGTTGGGGCGCCGCCACTGTCACACTCAGGGCAGGGCCGATGGGGAGGTTATGGCTCTACCCCATCACACACAGAGCAGGGCGGATCAGGAGGTTGGGGCGCTGCCCCCTATCAGGCACAGAGCAGGGCTGATCAGGGGGTTGGGGCGCCTTCCCCTGTCATGAACAGAGCAGGGCAGATAGGGAGGTTGTAGTCCCGCCCCCTGTCACACACAGAGCCGCAGGGCGATCAGGGGGTTTGGGCGCTGCCCCCTGTCACACTGATCCGGGTGCTGGGAGGCATATTACCCTTTTACTATATAGGATAGAGGCCTGGTGCACGGGTAGGTGCCGGCTGGTTTGCCCTGAAGGGTGTCCTGGATCAGGGTGGGGGTCCCCACTGGGGTGCCTGGCCAGTCTGGGTGAGGGGCTGAGGGTTGTTTTCAGGCTGGCGGGTGACTGAAGCTCCCAACCGCTCCTTTTTTTATTTTATTCTGGGCCAGCTTTAGCTTTGAGGAAAAATCCTTGGGTGAGGATTAAGAAAAATAAAATTTAAAAATTATTTAAATTAAAAAGGTCTCCCTGGAAAAGCAGGTTCACAGGGCTTGGGCTGAGGGCTGTGGGGCAGCAGGCGGCAGGAGGGGGCAGTGGGACCAGCACGCATCACGTGTATCGTCATGCCCTGTATCCTCCATGATGTATTGTTGTTTCCTAGGAGACGGCACCGGAAGAGGGAGGGAATGCGGCCTTTCAAATTGGCCAGACCCGGGTTCAAATCCCAGCGCGTCTGCTTCCCAGTTTCTTTTCGCCAAGCCTCAGTTTTCTCCTCAAGGAGATGGAAGTGACGATACTGACGTCGCGGGGCTCATGGAAGCAAGAAATGGCGACATAGGCAGGGTGCTTGGCCCAGGGCCCGCCCCAGGTGGGCGCCCCAAATGTGCTAGTTCCCCCTCCTGCCCTGACTTGACCAACCTCCTTTCCTGCCGGGACTTCCCCCCACGGTTCAGCTGCGCCCACCTCCTACTTCTCTCCCATCCGTTTCCTGGGCAGCTGGCTCCCCCACCTGCAGCCCCTTCTTCTGGGACCCGCCCACAAATTACCCCCTGCCCTGGCCGGGCCTTCAGCAGTATCCTCTCGCCTGTTACTCCTACGCTGAACGCAGCCCGCTGTGGGATGGGTATTAGCCCTTGAAGAGGAACCTGAGTTCTGTTTTTTTGGTGTTTTTTTTTTTTTAAATTTTTTGGTTACACATTTTATTTTATTTTTAATAATTCTTCATTGTTAAAAGTATTACATATGTCCCCTTTCCCCCCATTGACCCCCTCCAGCCCTCGCGCCCGCTCCCCGCCCCCCTCCATTGTCTGTGGTCGTGGGCCATGCATATATGTATACAAGATCCTTGGTTGGTTACCTACCCTGCCTCCCTCTGAGATTCCTCACTCTGTTCCCTGCTTCCATGTCTCTGGGTCCATGCCGTTCATCGGCTTATTTTGTTACTTAGATTCCACCTATGAGTGCGATCATGTGATACTTGTCTTTGTCCGACTGGCTTATTTCGCTTAGCACGATACCCTCCAGGGACCTGGGATCTTGTTCAATGTGGCCCCTGCTAGAATTGACTCATTCGCTCATTTCTTCCTGCATTTACGCATCCGCTCACCCCCTCAACCGCCACTGGGCGTGGGCCAGGCCTCGTGCTAGGACTGGGGGCACAATGCCAGTGCAAGGGCACTGTGGCTTCCACCGCCTGAGTTTGCTCACTCCACCAGGCAACCCGGTTGCCTGCTCTCTGCTCGCGGATTTCCCTGATTGGCCGATTTCATGGCTCCACTCCCTGCCTTTGAAATCTGCTGGCCAGTGAGGAAGAGCATGAGTTAGTCTCCCATCTAACCCGGGGCAAGAGGACACCAGGAAAGGCTCGCTGATCCCAGGAGGGGACACAGCAGCCCTGTCCCCCTTAGCGACCGCGGCCTCATGCCCTGCCCCTCAGGCATCTCTCCAATCCCATTTGCAGGATTCTCCTCCACCATCTCTCACCCCTCCTCCCTTCATACCCACTGCTCCTCCTCTATAAGCTGAGCAGGCAGGACTAGAGTTGTATTTACTTAGAAGGACGTGTTAGGAGCGTGAGGATAAAAGCTGGTGGTTTCCTGGGGCTGGGCTGAGCCCGGGCTAAAGGACCCACCACGCTCTGCCCCATTGTGGGGTCAGGCCCGGCTTGCTCTGTTGGGTGGTGGGGGGCCCCTGTTCCCCCCATCAGGCCACCTGGAGCCTCATGGTTCTCAGGGGACATTATGCAAATCCGTGTGTCCCGACGGAGACACCAGTGTCCGGACCACTCTCCATGAAGGGACAGTCCCTCGAACGCAGTGAACGTGGTGAGAGACTGGTTTTACTTTCTTGTTTGTTTTCAACCCTCACTGGGGGATATGTTTTGCATTGATTCTTAGAGAGAGTGGGAGGGGGAGAGACACAGGGAGAGAAACATCCGGGTGAGAGGGACACATCGATTGGTTGCCTCCCACACATGCCCCCGTGGCTGGGGATCGATCCTCCAGCCAAGGTATGTGCCCTTGCCAGGAATCAAACCCAGGACCCTTCTGTCTAAGGGCCTGCGCTCTACCCACTGGGCCACACGGGCTAGGGCTACGAGAGACTGATTTTAGCTGCCAGCGAGAGTAGTTCTTGATTGTGAAGAGGGAAGGAAGGCAGGACTTAGGGAAGAGCAAAGAGCCATTGCATTGATTGGTAAATCCATTCATTCCCCGGCGTTGTGCGAGGCCCTGTGGGTCTACAAGAGGAAGCGATGGATCCCATCCTGGGGGACCTGGGAGGGACTGGGGAGGAAAAGGCAAGGCCGTGCCTGTAAGACCAGCACCAAAAAGCCGGCATTCAATGGCACCTCACGCTTAACGCATCCCGTGGCACCCCGTGGCACCCCGTGGCAATGCCGCTGACCTCTCCAGCCATGTTTCCGGAGGGCGTAATACTCTTCCCACAGATGAGGAATCCGTAGCCCAGAGAGTAACTGCTCCGGAGCCAGGGTTCCAGCCCCGTTCTCCTGGCTCCGACGGCCATTCAACTTGTGTTCGAAAATTCAAGTTAATAAACTAAACCAGCGGTCGGCAAATCGCGGCTCGCGAGCCACCTGCGGCTCTTGGGCCCCTTGAGTGTGGCTCTTCCACAAAATGCCACGTGCGGGCGCGCACGTACAGCGCGATTGAAACTTCGTGGCCCACGCGCAGAAGTGGGTTTTCGGCCTGGGCGAGTCTGTTTTGAAGAAGTGGCGTTGGAAGAAGTGGGGGGTGTCGGTGGGTCAGGCGCAGGCGGGCCGCGGGGTACGCAGCTCGGGGGAGGCCCGCGCGATTCAGGCACCAGCTGAGTGAGCCAGCCAGCCAGCAGTCTCGTTGTGCAGTGGTTAGTGCTAGTCGCGTCCGCAAATTGCGCGTGGGTGACAAAAGTAACGTTTATTAAGTTTATTTTAGGGAACGTTGTGGAGTGAAAGAAGATGTCATGGATTGAGAAAGGCATGTTGAGATGGTTTGGACATAGAGAGGATGAACAAAAGGAGATGGACGAAACAAGGATACAAGACGAGTGTGGATGGGAGAGTTGGAAGGGGTCGACCTCAGCGAACATGCCTCCATCAGATTGAGGACGTTTTTAGCAAAGGCCAGCTTAGGAGCACCCTAATTAAGTTCATAACAATGTACCTACCTATATAGTTTAAGTTAAAAAAATTTGGCTCTCAAAAGAAATTTCAATCGTTGTCCTGTTGATATTTGGCTCTGTGGACGAATGAGTTTGCCGACCCCTGAACTAAACCAATGAAAGGAAATCTGGACCGTGACAAAAGTATTGTTCCCTTTTGAAAAAAAAAAAAATCCAGTTCTTTCATCCTTTGAGTTTTGGGTGATTCTAGAATTTTCATGGTACAGTTTTCACTCACCTGAGTTACCTCCACAATTTCAGGAACACCCCCCCCCCCCACACACACACACACACCCCATGGGCGGCAGGAGCATTTGCTGGCTGAGGGATTTGTTGCTTAATCTAGAAGGGTATGTAGCCATAGCTTCTTGCTGCCTTGTTTGCTGATTCCAACATCAATGTGCGAAAACCTCAAAAAGGATTTTAGAGACAGAAAGGTATTTAGATTCTCTCGGGCAAATCTCTCACTGTCAGGTATGGAACCTGAGACCCAGAGAGGTTAAGCTACTGGCCTGAGGTCGCACAGCAGGTTTGTGGTGGGGGGGTGAGACTTGATTTTGCCCAGCGCCTCTCATCAGTGCTACTCAGCATGGTAAGGAGATGGCTCGCCCTAGCTGGTTTGGCTCAGTGGGTAGAGCATCAGCCTGCGTACTGAAGGGTCCCAGGTTCACGGGCACATGCCTGAGTTGCAGGCTTGATCCCCAGTAGGGGATGGGCAGGAGGCAGCCAATCCATGATTTGCTCTCATCGTTGATGTTTCTATCTCTTCCTCACCCCATCACGAAGAAACAGAATTTCCGGAGGATGAGGCCCAGAAATCAGGATTTTAAAAAGATTCCCAGGTGATTCTAATGTGCAGCCAAGGTTGAGAACCACTGTTCTAGAGCCTTTCTGAATGGAACATAGAAGGGTCTGTAGAACATAGAAGGGTTGCTGCTCCTTCCTCAGATTCCCAAGAGGTGCGGCTGGGAGAACTGAGGCCTGTGGAGAACTTGGTTCTGCCCAGGGCAAACCCATCCCGAACCTGCTGTGTGACCTTAGGCCAGTAGCTTAACCTCTCTGTTTCCATACCTGACAGTGAGAGATTTGCCTGAGAGAATCTAAATACCTCTCTGGCTCTGAAATCCCTTTTTAGGTCTTTAGAATATATCTATCATCTATCTATCTATCATCTATCTATCTATCTATCTATCTATCTATCTATCTATCATCTATCTATCTATCATCTATCTATCTATCTATCTATCTATCATCTATCTATCTATCTATCTATCATCTATCTTTCTATCTATCTATCTATCGTCTATCTATCTATCTATCATCTATCTATCTATCTATCATCTATCTATCATCTATCTATCTATCTATCTATCTATCTATCTATCATCTATCTATCTATCATCTATCTATCTATCTATATCTTTTATTGATTTCAAAGAGGAAGGGAGAGGGAGAGAGAGATAGAAACATCAATGAGGAGAGAGAATCATAGATCATCTGCCTCCTACACACCCCCCACTGGGGATCGAGCCCACAACCTGGGCATGTGCCCTGACTGTGAATGGGACTATGATCTCCTGGTTCATAGGTCGACATTCAACCACGGAGCCATGCACCGGCCAGGCTGTCTTGTGTGTCTTGCATTTTGTGGGCCTTGGCTGCACTTACTGAATGGATGGGTGGATGGATGGATGGATGGTGGTGTATGAATCATGTCGCCGGGAAGGAAGTCCATCGTTAGGAGGCCTGCGTAGAGCTCCACCCAGATGAGTTTTCCAGTCGAAGCTGTCAATGCCTGCTGATCAGTTAACAAAAGAGCAGGAAGGACTGCAGCTGTGTCACGGCCGATAACGCCCCTGCGGCTGAGGAAGCAGGACGTGGGCAGGCAGAGCTTGAGACGCCAACCAGCTCGCAGTCAACCAGCTCGCAGAGTTTCGTTGGCAGAATTGGGGACCTTTAAGACAAGACGGGGCGGGCGACTGCTCGGGCTAAACTTGAAAAATTCGAGTCCTCCCGAACTAGGCAAAAGCTGTCAGAGGCAATTCAGAAAGACGAGTCTGCTGAATGTGGAGGAGAAGATGGGCAGATGTCATGCTTCATTCATTCTGAATCTATTGCTACTGGGGACGAGCTCATGCCCAGAGCTCCCCGTGTGGGGAGAAAGTGACGTACTGTTTACTCTCCAGAGGGCTATTGAGAAGATTAAGTGGAAAAAAAAATTATATGGAAGTGTTTGGCTAACTGTAAATGCCACACAACTATATTTTATTGTTGCTACGATTCTTTCCTCTCCGGCCTGATCTTCTCCCTCTCCTCTCTTCTCGCAGAATTTCCTGGAAGTATCATCGTTGCCCAATGATGTATTACTGGGGTTCATTGCTCCATATGGCCAGGGTAGCTTGCCCCCCACCACGGGTCTGTCTGTTCCCCAGGTCCTGAAGTCCTTGAGAACAGAGGTGATACTCAACTCATTTTTATCCTTCATCCCTAGAGTAACCCCTGGCACATAGTAGGGGCTTAGTAAATATTTGCTGGCTGGATAAAGCTCGAAGTAGTTCTTACATAGCAATTTTATCGGGATCATTTGATTTCGTGGCCTTCTTAAAGAAGGCAAATGTAGTTCCCAAAGATACCAACCTCATTCTTTATTTCTAGGAGAGCCAGGCCATAAATATTTATTGTTACTCTGCAAAGCTTGAAAAAGTGACCCATTTCCTCCTGGTAAACCATCCTATTCCCGCTCTGACGTAACTTCTAAATTACCCTGAATATCACATGGAGGGAGGCAGCTCTTCGCAATGGGAAAAGCCCCAGCAAGATATTCGAGGAAGTGGGTTAAATCCACGTGATCTTGTCGGAAATTCTTCTTGGAGGCTCAGTTTCCTCTTCTGCAAAGTGACGCTAATAATCTTGTCCTGCCTTTCTGCGGGGGTTGTTGTCAAGGTCAATGGGATAATGGATGCGCCTACCAAAGCCCTCCTCCCAGGGCTCCCCGCTCCCAGGTCTACCCTTTTAGACAGGACATTGTAGACACAAAGACATTTATTGATAAACATTGGCAAAGGGCACACATGGAAGGGAAATACTAGAAAAACGTGGAGCAACAGCTCTCCCTGCGGCAGATCAGTGGATTATTCCGAGACGGGCAAATACGACCATTTGGTGTGAAGAGTGAGGGCCTACACGCAGAGCACAAAATTCTGGAACTCCACTCCCCACACCCCCCAAACTCTTAGAACAGAAAAGCCTGGCCCCAAGAACCCGTTCTCTCCCATCTGCTCGGGACCCTACACCAGGCCGGTCCCCTTCATAGTAACTTGTCCCTCAAAAGTGAGCCCTTCCCCTGATACTCTCGGTCTCCGCCATCCTAAAAAATATCCTCCTTCTACCCCATAAATCCTCGCCTCTATCTGTGCCTTCCCTTCACTGGCTAGCATCTTGTTAGAGTTACTCTCTCCATTTCTTCATCTCTTATCCACAGCTACTGTTTTCCCATTTCTCTACAGAATCAGCTTGTCCATGTTTCTCAGTCCCATGGATGCTCTCCAATCTTCATCTTATTCATGATGGTCACAAATATGACTCTCCCTCCCCCCAAAAGATACCTTCAAGTCCCAGAACCTGGGAATACAGCCTTACATTTAGAAAAAAATTGTAGCCCTAGCCAGCTTGGCTCAGTGGATAGAGCATCGGCCTGCGGACTGAAGGGTCCCAGGTTCAATTCTGGCCAAGGGCACATGCCTGGGTTGCGGGCTCGATCCCCGGTGGTGGGGGCGTGCAGGAGGCAGCTAATCAATGATTCTCTCTCATCATTGATGTTTCTATCGCTCTCTCTTCTTCTCCCTTCCTTTCTGAAATCAATAAAGATCTTAAAAAAAAAAAATTGTAGTCTCGCCTTTGTCTCTCTGTCTTGGTACTTGATCCAACTCTTATTATAGTGACCTCTGGCTTTTCCTTTTTTGATTAAATTTGATGTTCTCCCTTTGGATTATGTGATTTTGGGGGGGTCTCTCCAGGCAAATATATTAGCTCCCCCAGCCGGACCAAGAGCCTGATCTAAGCTTGGTCCTTAGAGGTTGACCAAATGGCAGACTGAAGGTAGCGCTTGGAAAGAGTCTGCTGGGAGGAAAGTCATAGCTCTATGGAGAGCCCCTGGGGAGTCAGCCTGGCCTAGACTCTTCACATCAGCCTGGTGGGCAGGAGCCACCCTATGACAGGGCTCATTTGGGGCAACACAGAGCCCATCCTTACAGCCCTGGAACTGACCTTGTGTGTCTCGGTGCATAGAGATCGCTTGTTAACGTTCGCACAGAGCCTTTAGACATCTGACTATACCTTGACATTTAAGAATCCATCCATTTTTTCATTAGTTTTAGCAAACTGGTTTCAGCCCTAGGAAATTAAGGAGCTAATTTTCCAATAAGCCATGTCTCCGGAGATGGTACACAACATCAAAGAGGAAAATACCTGGTCCATCTAACTTATTATCACAGTCAAATAATGTGGTGAAAAGCTTACTTGTGCAGTAAACTCAAATGAGGGGATTATACTAGCCGCTGTAATCACTGTTGATTATTTAATTTTCAGCCACTTAAAAATTGTCACCAGTTTTGAGATTTTTAGATCAGATTGAGATTTATCGCATCCTTCTTTCATTCACTCTACCCTGTAGCCAGATGTGCTACAATATCGTTGAATGAATGCTGGACGCCCCGGGATTCAAGCCAGGGCTCCTCCATTTAATGGCAACCTGGGCGTTGAAACCCTCATTCGTGAATGAGGAAATGACACGAGTTTTGCCCAACCAATACAAGGACAATAATTGCTAAGGGTTACTGAGTGCTTATTATGTGTTAGCAGCATGTATGAGTTTGTAGCACATAATGTGATAGACCAGCGGTTCTCAACTTGTGGGTCGCGACCCCTTTGGGGGTCGAACGACCCTTTCACAGGGATCGCCTAAATACATCCTGCACATCACATATTTACATGACGATTCATAGCAGTAGCAACATTACAGTTATGAAGTAGCAACGAAAATAATTTTATGGTTGGGGGTCACCACAACATGAGGAACTGTATTGAAGTGTCGTGGCATTAGGAAGGTTGAGAACCACTGTGATAGACTATTTCTATTAACTTACTTACTCATTATACAACCCTATGGAGTAATTATTATTACTCCCATTTCACAGGTAGAAACACTGAGGCCCCTGTCCTTTAATAATTTAATTGACCCTCTTACGAGGAATAAGCATTAGAAAAAGACTTTGAATCCATCCAATCTGGCTCCAGGGTTTAGCTATTAACCACTGCAATCCATGCCTAACCACTGGGCAATATTGCCCCTTAGTGCCTCCTCCATCGGGGTTTAGTGCATAGTTGGTGCTCAATAGCCATACATGTAGCCACCATCGGAGTCCTCACCAGATTGTAAGCTCTTTGGAAAGCAGCACAGTGTCTTATTTACCTCTGTATCTGTCCTTCACAGAAGCGACCATTGGGCTTGGGATTATAGAAACTCAGTAGTGAGTGAGTGTGTGTGTGTGTGTGTGTGTGTGATTGGGAGAATGGGATTGGGGGACAGGGAGAGGGGTGAAAAGGGTAAGATAAAGATCTTACTAATTCCACACATAACAATCTCCACTCCATCTTTTAAGGAAAACACCGTCCCTAACACACCAGTCTATCAGAGCCTGGCTACACTCTGCCTAGATTACCCAGCTCTGAGAAATCAAGTCAGGACAGACTCTCCTGGAGAAATATTGGTAGGTAACAAAGAAACGAAGCTGGAACAGTTGGTGCGTTAATATCTGAAATGTAATTCAGATGAAGTCATATCTCGATTCTGCCAATTTTCGATTGCTTCCAGCATCTGAAGCGCCACATGCCAAAACCTTCCATCCACCTCACTCAGCAAACACCTCTGCTTCCCAGTCCCTGGGGCTCAAAATCCCTCTCGTTGAATCCCCCTTCTCCCTGTGCACCCCCTGCCCCCCTCCCACCTACCCAGTTACCGAGGCCACAAACAGCCATTCCCACCAGAACCGCATTCCTCATTCCTCGCTGCTGTCTGCTCTCCTCAGAGCCTCCTCGCTGGCCTCCCGCCCTGTTCCTGTCTTTTCCAATCATCTGTGCACCATGGATGCATTCGCTTTCTAATTGCAGTTCTAAGGACACGCGTTCCCCCCACTGGGAGACACCCGGTGGGTCCCCGTTGCTTGCGGGAGTGTGTTCTTGAGTTCATGGGCTTTTATCCTAAGACTCAGTTGAATGATGGAGGTTTTTGTCTCTCTTCCCCTCTCGCATTCAGCATCATCCTCTGCCCTCTAACCCAAGTCCCACACCTTCCCTCCAGGCCTTTTCTCAGCTGAGACCTCCTCTTTCTCACCTGCCTTTCAGGTCAAAGGACCTGTTGTGGTGTCCTAGCCACACGCAGAGACAAAGGCATTGAGGGTGGGGAAAAAGCTTTTAATTTTTCTTCTCAAACGACACGTTGTCGGACACCTGACACTCATCAGCTGTCAGGACGCATCAGTAGTTTCTTCAGGTCCTGCTATGCTTTCACGCTCGTTTCATCAACGGCTCGTCCATCAAATCTGAGCGGCATCTTTCTTGGGACCAGGCCTGTCCATGAGAACTTGGTGACCTGTGCTGACCACGTTTGAAGGAGGCCACTTTTAAAATATATACATTTTTAAATTGATTTCAGGGAGGAAGGGAAAGGGAAAGAGAGATAGAAACAACAATGATGAGAGAGAATCATGGATCAGCTGCCTCCTGCACTCCCCCACAGTGGGGATCGAGCCCGCAACCTGGGCATGTGCCCTGACCGGGAATTGAACTGTGACCTCCTGGTTCATAGGTCAATGCTCAACCACTGAGCCACACCAGCAGGGCAGCAAAAACCACTTTTGCAGCAGCCTCTCCAGCTATGAACATGCCTCCAATAGAAGGATGGAGTTGTGAAGGGAGCGGCTAGAGCCTGCAGCCAGGGGCCAAGAGTCAAGAGCGTGAAGGTGGGCAGTGGGAGGGGGAGTGGGAGGAGTAACTGTCCTGGGGCCTAAATGCCCTCCTCTCTTGATCCCTTTAGAGGCCCGTTATTCCTCAAATGCCGTGAATAAAATGACGAGGTCAAGTTCTTTTCCGTTCCAGGAAGGTCACGCTAGATCTCAGTGGAAGGTTTTGGACTCGGCCAACAGCAAATGCATGTGTTTTGTTTTGTTTTGTTTTCAGATTTGGAGACAGACTCAACAATGATCCAGTGGACATTTCCATCATCTTGCTGATCCCTGGGCAAGTTATTTCATCCATGTCTAGCCATCCTCTCTGCTTTGAACAGCTGAGAAGTAAATTCGTTTTTCTAGAAGTCTTTGACTCCTCTCCCAAGGAGTGATGCCTCTTCTTACCAGACTCTATTCCAGCCAACCTCTTCTCCATGGTCCACTTGAGTGGGATTTAAAACAGAAATCTCTCCAATATCCGAAAGTGGGTCTCTGAAAACACGAACCCCTCAGTTTGCTACGCGTCCCTTTAGAATTCTATGACAACCAGAATTCTTCCAACCAGGGCTGGGAGTCTGCAACCGAGGTACATGCCCTCGACTGGAATCGAACCCGGGACCCTTCAATCCGAAGGCCAATGCTCTATCCACGGAACCAAACCAGTGAGGGCCTATATTTCCCTATTTAATACAAAATACACTTTGCCCTATTTGTTTGGAGTCAACCTTGGCAGTCTCGTGATCGATGGGGCCGGGTAAGCAGACCCTGATCACAGAGGTACACTGAGGGGTTACTCCTTCCCTAATCTGCTCCTCCATCTTGTGGGCTCACTCCAAGGAGACTCCACCATGCATTCCAGGCACAGACACGGACCTTAGGTTTGTACCTCCGCTTAGAGCTTACAAAGCACTTTCACTTCTGCTATCTCGTGGGTTCTCACAACAGTCTCAGGAGTTTCTTACTCAATTTTATAGGTAAGGACCCTGAGCAAGGATGAGGGACTAGTCCAAGGGCACGAAGGTAAGGAGTGGAGGCAGGAATGGGAACCCAGACCTTTGGACCCGCAGCTCAGCATTCTTCCGGCTCAGTCCCTCTGTCTTCACCCAGGACCACTCGGTGGCCAGTAGCTTAACACTCAACGACACAGGAGTGGTTGGCTCTGCATCTCAGCCTGCCTGGAGCCTCTCACACACAGGGCTGGCGGGCTCAGGTTCGCTTAGCAAACACATTCTCCGTTTCATCGCGAGGCAGGAGCACAGCGCTCAGCAGCTTAATGCGTATTCTGAGCAGGATTCTGCTGGCAGATCAGGCTGAATTTGTGGATACTCGGCCAGGGGGTTTCCTGGTCCTCAGAACAGGGTAATTAAACAGAACTGTTGGAGGGGCTCCCGCTGGGATGGGGCCGGGAGGCAGCACCGTGTGAGGACTCGGGCACTGGCTGGCACCGTTACCCAGCCGGGGGTGGGGGGGCGGGGGTGGGGAGGCTCTCTGGATCTGAAAGAGGAGCCGTGCTTCTGGCCGCCTTGGCTGCTGTTACTTCCTTCTGCCTCCCAGCTCGTGTCCCGGGCTCCTGGGCCCCCTGAGCCCCTGTCCTACAGCGCATGTGGGTGGACTCAGGGCTCTTTCTCCTTCCAGCAGCGGCAAGAGGAGGAGGACGCTGAGCTGGGCCGCATGGGGAGGGAGGGAACAAGGGGAGATGCTGGCGCTGTTTTGCAGAATTAATGGCTAGCGTCTGCTGGGGCTATTCACACTGGAAATGAAATGAAACAACAAAAAGCAGGGATGCAACGAAACAATCCAAAGGATCGAAACACATTCTGGCGATGAGCTTGCAACTGGCTTGCTCTCAGCAGCAGAGGCCCGAGGGTGCTCACCCTGGGACAGGTGACCTGCACAGGGAATGCCTGGACAGTCCCTTTCTCTCAGGGACACACGCACACGCAGACATGTGCGTGAGGAGGACCCCGTGTTCGTGTGGTAAGCAGTGCACTGCCCATGCCCATGAGAGGTCTGACTCTCAAATGCAAGTCCCTGGAGATTTGAGAAAATGATCAAAAGGGGTGGGTAGGAATCCAGCAAGTCTACACTGTTCAGGAATAATGCTGCGGTCGCTCACCGCCCTTCCGTCTCAGCGAGGAATTTTGCGGTAGACTCCTTCTGCGGAAAGTTCCCTCTCCAGTTTTCCATCTGTTGTGATCATCGTTGTGCGTCAAGCTGCTGTCGCACCATCTTGGGCGGGGACTTTTGTCAACTCCTCATGGCTACGTGGGGTCGGTGCTGCGGAAGGAAGATGGCCCTGAAGGGCTCAGAGGGAGCCTGGTCCCTGCCTCATGTGAGAAGTCTCTGGACTGTTCAAACTCATTTTCTAGAAGAGACATAAAATATAGAATGCAAACATCAATCTTTTTTAAAAATTATTTTTATTGATTTCAGAGTGAAAGGGAGACAGGGAGAGATAGAGAAACATCCATGATGAGAGAGAATCATGGATCGGCTGCCTCCTGCTCGCCCCCTACTGGGGACCGAGCCCGCAACTATGGCCTGGAATCAAACCGTGACCTCCTGGTTCATAGGTCAATGTTCAACCACCGAGCCACGCAGGCTGGCAAACATCTATCTTTTTAAGGCTCACCCAAATTTCCCCAAGACGGTGTTTTAGCTGGGAGGTCAGTTTCCTATCCCATGGGAGTTTACAGTAGTCTCTGATTCCATCAGAAAGCTTTCTATTTACTGTCTGCCCCCACCCCTGGGTTTCTCAAACCTTGTGGGGGAACCAAATGCTAGAATCCTTCCTCAGGGGGGCAGGCGGGAGTCCTGGGTCCTTGGGAAGCTGGCTGCTCTCGAGCTGCCCCCGAGTTTGTGGGCCACAAACATTAGGCTGTGTGTTTTAGTCATTTGTTTGTTTGTTGACTTGGTCTTGGCCTCCTTTTTAGAAAGTAATTTAGGCTAAACAATGTTTGGAAAATAAGTTGAGGAAGTCACGCTCTGCTTGAGGTCATTGGCTACACGTGGAGTTGTTTTAAAAATGAAAACATCGGTACCGGGAGACGTAAGACAGGAAATGGTAGTGGGTTTCCATTTTCTGATTAGGAAAATGGCAAATAGTTTCTAAACATGACTTTGTGCCTAAATGCAGGGTGGGGCAAAGTAGGTTTGCAGTTGTGAGATGGCAAAACACGGAGTTTATCCTTGTATTATTACCTATTAATTATTGCACTATTTTCCATACAAACAGCTGTAAGCCTACTTTGCCCCACTCTGTATTCTAGTACTCTAAATCATTAGATTGGAAATATCAACGCAAATGAACTGGAAGCCTCAACTGATGAAATTCTCCCTCCCCTCCTGGCCTGTCTACCCCGTCTCTCCATACATTCTATTTTTTAAAATATATTTTTATTGATTTCAGAGAGGAAGGGAGAGGGAGAGCGAGATAGAAACATCAATGATGAGAGAGACTCATTGATCGGTTGCCTCCTGTACGCCCCCTGCTGGGGATCGAGCCCACAACCCGGGCATGTGCCCTTGACTGGAATCGAGCCCGGGACCCTTCAGTCTGCAGGCCGACGCTGTATCCACTGAGCCAAACCAGCTAGGGCCAATTGATTCTCTTTTAAAGGCAGAGACAATTGAGCCTTCCAAGAAAACAAGTCCATAAGAACAATAAATGATATCGCAAATATATTTGGACTAATGGATAGGCCTTTTATGTCTCTTCAGACAAAGTGGAAATTGTAAAAATAATAAAACAACGACTAAGATGTATTGAGTGATTACTGTGTGCCAGACGCTGCACTTGGTGCTTTATATCCCTTACCTCATTGCACCCTCCGAACAGTCCTAGGAATCAGTTACTACAGTTATCCCCATTATACGGGTGAGTTTTAAGCAACGTGCCTATAACTATAACTAGTTATACAACTAGTCCTACAACTAGCATGGAGCGGAGCTAGTATCTGAACTCAAGTCTGTGGGACTCCAGAGTCCATGCTCTCAACCATTGCCCTCCACTAGAGAAAATGAGCTTCTGGCAAAAAATAAGACTGAACATGCATGATGGCCCTAGCTGACATTTTTATCTCAGTGCCATAGTCATTTTATTTTTAATATATATTTTTATTGATTTCAGAGAGGAAGGGAGAGGGAGAGAAAGAGAAACATCAATGATGAGAGAGAATCGTGGATCGGCTGCCTCCTGCACACCCCACACTGGGGGGTCGAGCCCACAACCCGGGCATGTGCCCTTGACTGGAATCAAACCCTGACCTCCTGGTTCATAGGTCGATGCTCAACCACTGAGCCATGCGGCCGGGACCCCCCCTTTCCTTACTAAATGTTAAACCCAGCCCTGGGGGAAGCGGCCCTCGAGGAAAGAGGAGGTTCGGCTTCCTTTCCAAGCTGCCGACTCAGGGGGCGGTGGAGGCGACAGGAAATGGCTGATGGGCATCGCAGAGCCTTGCAGGGTGGGCAGATGCTGTGGAATCCATGTGTTTTCTGGGGCCGCGTTCCTTCCTTGTGGAGCCCTGGCGGCAGCGGCCTGCTCCCCCCTCCGGAGGATGGGTGGGCGCCTGGCTACGGCATTCTCCTGCCCCCCCCATGGCTCTGTGTTGTTATCTTTAGGCGCCGTGTCAAGCAGCAGGTGCCGTGGGGGTGGCAGCTGCCCCGCTGCTCCTGTCCTGGCACCGTGATGACCCTTCTTCTTGTATCAGCGTCAAGAGAATGCCGCCATCCCGCGGCACCCAGCGAAGAGCTCTGCCCACCTCCCAGGCCAGGCGGCCTGCAGGTCCTTCCCTCCCGTTAGCTGTGAGGGCGCCATGCAGGGAGCGAAGGGGAAGAGATCCACAGGCAAATGCCCGCCTGCGTCCTGAGGCTGGCGTTTCTGTTACTTGGGATTTCTCCTTTGCTGATGGTCGTTTCAGATTTTAATGTTATTGTACCTAATTTCTAGTAGGTGACGGGTTTTTTTAAAAGCACAATCACTATTAAAGCAGACTTGGCTTTGGGTAAACTATTTTCAGTAAAATGGATAGGATTTAAAAAAGAAAACCCCAACACTAACATCATCAATCTAGATGTGAAGATGTGAAAGCAGGTTCTTCACCACAAACCCTTCCACATATTTTATTGCCATTTAAGAAATGAGCTGGCTTATTAGTCTGATAGAATTTTAATCTTGTAGAAATAAGCACGAATCCATGGCAAGGCATCTCAAAAATCTAATTTATACATACTCAAACGAAAGCTTTTAAACTTATTAAAAATGCTAATTTGCCTGTAGACAATACCAGTGAATTTGCATAAAATCCTATACAGGGAGTCACCGTATACAGAGGCTAGGACATGGGATGGGGAACATCGAGGCTCAGAAAGCATCTGAGGACTCAGAGCGAGCATCTCCAATTGCAAAGCCAATTTTAAGTCCTGCTGACAACGGCGCACCCATTATCTGCCGTATACTGTCTGGTTACGGATTCAAGTGCCTAATCACATGCTTCGGCAAAGAGAAGACAGAAGGTCCTTCGTTCGAGGTTGGCTTGAAGACGGGCAGTTTCATTCGTGGTGACCGCCCCCCCCCCCCAAATTGGCTCATAATGTAAATGGTCCGACGTGCCTCTCTCTTTTTTCCTCTTTTCCACCGAAGAGAATTATGAGTGAGAAAACGCAACCCACTGAGAAGCAAATCCTCACTGTGAACCCAGCGGTTGGAAGTCCTGACTTGATTGATTGCCCGGATGTCCTCCCTGCTCCCTGGCAGGGCCATCCTCGCCCCTGCCCAGGACCCCGGGCCACCCCCTCTGCGCCGCTCGCCAGCTCAGCCATCCGTTATCCCCTGCGCTCAACAGCTGTCTCCTGCTTGCACTCCATGCCACGTGAGGCATTCTGAAATCCATCCTCCTCCTCCTCATCATCATTATTAAAGTTGTCTGTTTAGCTTCCATGATTTTTTGAGGGGGTCCAGTTCTTCTTCCCTCCTCCGGAATTACTGTATCTGACACCCCAGAACCAAGAGGCTGGCCAACGGAGGCTCCGCCTCTCCATGACTCGGGCAGGTAGAGTCGAGCCCCGGCAGCCGCAGTCCTGGCAGCTTTTGCCGTGGTGCCAGCTCCATGGAGGACATGGTTGCTGGGAGCCCCATGCAGGGTGGGGGTCACAAAGCCACATGGTCCCCAGGCTCCGGGTACCTGCGACCCCATCAGGCCCAACTGGGACACAGGCAGTAACGTAATGAGAACTGAACTGATGGATTCTTCTTCTTCTTTTTTAATCCTCGCCTGAGGATATTTTTCCATTGATTTTTTTAGAGAGAGTGGAAAAGAGAGGGAAAGACAGGGAGAAATATCAATGTGAGGGAAACACATCGATGGGTTGCCTCCTGCACGTGCCCTGACCAGAATTGAACCTGGGACCCTTCAGTCTGCAGGCCGACACTCTATCTGCTGACCCAAACCAGCTAGAGCAGAGCTGATAGGTTCTGAAAAGCAAGATGAATACAGGAATGTTGGTGCCTTAGCTAATTCCAGCAGCCGGGACAGCCCACACAGAGTCACCCGGATGGGCCAGCTTACATGGCCAGGAGGCAACGTTCTCCACACTAACAGCAAAGTGTCCCTTATAAATAAAAGCAACTCTCTCTTCATCAGAACTTTATATTTCATGAAGGTTTTTCAATTTTAAAATATATATGTTTTATTGATATTTGGAGAGAGAGGAAGGGAGAGAGATAGAGAGAAACATCTACTGGGGATCGAGCCCGCCACCCAGGCATTGCCATGACGGGGAATCAAACCAGGAACTTCTTGGTTCCTGGGTCAACACTCAACCCTTGAGCCACACCCAACCGCTGAGCCACACGAGCCCGGCATGTTTTTCAATTTTCTAAATTATTATTTCCACAGTTTACCAAAGGGTGAACAGCTGACTGTTCTAGTGCCCATCTTATTTCTGGCAAAATTAGGAGACGGTGGAGTCAAATACCTTCTGTCAGACACACAGCAAGTCAGTGGTAAAATCTAAGTTAGAGCTCAACATCTTTGTGAGGGCTTGACTTCCCTTCTGTCCATTGACCCCCACACACAAATAATATTCAATAGACTAGGAGCCAGGCACTCCCACACCACACATTCTACCATCTTATAACCAACCTTTCAGGAAATCCTTGAAACATCCTAGACCAGCAGTTCTCAACCTGTGGGTCGCGACCCCTTTGCGGGCCGAACAACCCTTTCACAGGGGTCGCCTAAGACCATCGGAAAACACATCTATAATTACATATTGTTTTTGTGATCAATCGCTATGCTTTCATTATGTTCCATTTGTCACAATGAAAATACATCCTGCATATCAGATATTTACATGACGATGCATAACAGTAGCAAAATGACAGTTATGAAGTGGCCACGACAATAATTTTATGGTTGGGGGTCCCCACAACAGGAGGAACTGTATTAAAGGGTCGCGGCATCAGGAAGGTTGAGAACCGCTGTCCTAGGCCGTAAAGTCCTGTTATGAGTAGTTGGGCACCAGCTCTTCCAGGTGAGATGTTTTCTGCATCTTTAATGACCTGCTTGTCGTCTTTTATAACCCAAAGTTATTATCTTGGTACTTTGGGAAATAATTATTAATTTATATTTACAAAAAAAGCAAACCACACTTGAATTACAACCTCTGCGATACGCATGGCTTGGGGATTGCACACCTCGCGTCTTTGGACAGGAGCTGTCAGGCATCAAATCCTCGCCCTGCCTCGTTGGCAAGCACACTTCCTCGCTGCCTAAAGGTTTAAAGCCACACAGATTGCCTGAGCCAATAAGTTGATTTGGTGAGCGCGGGATGCTAATGAGGCTCTGATCCGTGCAGAGGCCACCGCTCCGCAGCCCGCACCCCTCACCCGGCCAGCTGTCTCGCAAATGCCTGCCATTGGCCACAGGGAGGACAGGCCGGCCGGGGGTGGGGATGGATCAGTGCAAATCCATCATCTCTTCAAGTGCACCGCTCAGGTGCCGGCCTTCCGCCTGACCGGCCAGCCGCACGTGCCCATGGAGAAACGCTCTTTAACATCCGTGTTGTTTTTAGGGAAGATTTTTGTGTGTTTTTTTTTCTTGTGCTGAAAAGAAATGTAGACTGGTGTCTCCTTTATGGCTCGGGCTTTTCAAAGGTGTTGTGTCCACATCCAGCCGCGTGGCTCAGCGGCTGAGCATCAAGGTATGAACCAAGAGTTGATGGCTCGATTCTGGGTCAGGGCATGTGCCTGGGTTGCGGGCTCGATCCCCACTGCGGGGAGTGCAGGAGGCAGCCGATCCATGATTCTCTCTCATCACTGATGTTTCCATCTCTCTCTCCCGCTCCCTTCCTCTCTGAAATCAATAAAAAATATAAAAACAATAATACTAAAATAAAAGAAAGGGTTGTGTCCAGTGACGTGGGGGTGCAGAAGGAAGCTCCCAGGGCTGAGGGGAACTTGCAGGCCCCTGGAGACTCCTCGCAAGGGTGAGTGATGGTGGGCACGCGATGGCAGCGCCCAGCAGCTGGGCCCCGCGGGGAGGCGGGGGCGATGCGCAGCAGCTGGACAAACGCCGGGGCTCAGGCGGTGTTTGTGGACGCTCACTGGTGCCTTAGCTATTCCACCGCCTCCTCCCCGAGCGCTCCTGGCTGTAGGAGACGTCAAAGCCCATCACCAGGAATAGCACCCAGGGGCTGTCCTATGCATAATCGCCCTCCCAGGATGCTGGTCCCCGGAGAGACCGTCTCCTGGGGGCTCCACGCCTCCCAAAGGTGGTATCGCATTCCTCCACGTGTGTTATTTCTGGGAGAGTGCACGTCGGAGGAGGAAAGGCCCACGGTATCACTGTATTGAAAAGTCAGCGTTAAAAGCAATGTTCCTTGGCCGTCCGCATTCTCTTTCTGATGAAAATGCCTCTTTAACACGCAACAGATTTTTTTTACGCAGCGCCTACAATATCCGGGGATTGAGGACAAGGGCCAACAACACAGGACCTCACCTGGGCTGGGCTCTCCAGGCCTCCATCTGGGCTCCATATTACGCCCTTTTTCTTATTACGTCCAGGGTCTGGATGTATTCGCGATGGGAGAGAAATTATTTTATTATCCAAAGGCCTTTTATGAGAAAAAAAATGAATTTTTAAAAGACAAGCAAACCAAGTCTCTAAGGTTTAGGAGTTAGGGCTATTATTTTTTAAATGGCTGATGTTGAAGTAGATCAGTGGTTCTCAACCTTGGCTGCACATTAGAATCACCTGGGAATCTTTTTTAAAATCCTGATTTCTGGGCCTCATCCTCCGGAAATTCTGTTTCTTTGTGATGGGGTGAGGCCACAACATGAGTAACAAAGAAACAGAATTTCCGGAGGATGAGGCCCAGACGTCAGGATTTTAAAAAGATTCCCAGGTGATTCTAATGTGCAGCCCAGGTTGAGAACCACTGAAGTAGACGGACATGAGCAGGGAACACACCCCTATCTGGTAAGAGGAAGAGGCAGGATACGCCGGGGGGAACCTTGGCAAAGGTGTTAAAAGGCCATTTTGTGCAAAAGGAGGTTCCAGTTTTGTGCGCAAAGTGCTTGAACCCAAGGCGGAGCAGTGTTGCCTCAAGCCTGTTTCCTTTTTCAAGGAGTTGGGCTCCGAAAGCTCACTTACGCGGCTGCCCTGTGGGATTCAGGATGCTCTCCCCTCAGAATGTAAGGCCTTGCCCTGGTCGGGTGGCTCAGTTGGTTGGAATGTTGTTCCATACACCAAAAGGTTTCCGGTTCTATTCCCGGTCAGGGCACATACCCAGGTTCCATTCCCGGTCCCTGGTTGGGGCGTGTACAGGAGGTAACTGATCTGTGTTACTCTCACACATTGATGTCTCTCTCTCTCTCTCTCTCTCTCTTTCTCTCTCTCATCAATAAACATATCCTGAGGATTAAAAAGAAAAAGAATATAAGAACTTTTAGCGAGGTTCCCATGGCAACTGGAAAATGCTTTCCTTGTCTCCATGGCCTCAGGGCCGCGCACCCTTCCTGGCTCCTCCCTGAGTCATTGGTGCTCCGTGATCTTTGGGGCCAGCTCCCTCCTCGGGACTCCCTGCCGGTCCCCTGTGCCTGGGATGCTGGGCCCCTTCTCTGCGTGGCTGGCTGCCTCTCCTCCCCGGGGAGGACTCCGTGCCCACAGGCATCCCACACACCACGCTCTGAATCACCCTCGCTGGCTTCCCTTCTCTCCGGAGCCCTCTTACCCCCTCAGATCCCACAGAATCACGTCCCCATTCTGTTCATCGGTCTCTCCCACCGGGAGGTGGGCTCCTGGGCAGGGATTTCTGCCGATTTTGTTCCCTGCTGTGTCTGGGCACCTAGAGAAGCGCTTGGCACAGAGTCAGTGCCCAGGAAACCTTGGTTGATGAACACCATGATCACCAAGATATTGGTGCCTCCGTCGCGGCAGGGACGTGGAGTTAGAAGCCCAGCTGTTGGGGCGTGAGAGCAGCTCACCCACGTCTATTTCCTCGCCCGGGAAGCGTGTTTTCAGCTCACCCCACAGCGCGGCGGGGCGGAACAGACGCAGCTCTGCTTGTGAAATGATTCAACGCGTTCCCTCTCTAAGCCACATTTTTTCCATCTTTCAAATCAGAGTGTGTATTAGCTATTTTTTAAATTATTATTAAAGAGAAGAAGGGAGAGGGAGAGAGAGAGAGAGAAACACCAATGATGAGAGAGAATCATTGATCAGCTGCCTCCTGCACAGGGGATGGAGCCCACAACCTGGGCATGTGCCCTGACCGGAAATCGAACCGTGACCTCCTGGTTCATAGGTCGATGCTCAACCACTGAGCAACACTGCTGGTGTGCCGCACCAGCTCGGCCAGGTTCAGTGACCCTGAGAAGAGGCGGTGAAGGATGGAGAAAAGACAGACGAGAGAAGAAAGCTGGGTCTGGGTGGGGCACCGCCCTCTCGGATGGAGAGACAGCGCCACAGACGACAAGCCGTGTCTTTATTTTATAGCAGATTCCACGAGGCAAAGTAAGGGCGTGGTCAAGATGTTTACAACATTCTCGTGGGTTTTGATCCTACTCAATTACATGCAACTCAACTCTACCAAGCCCACATCACTCAGACACGTGGGGCCATGTGTTCGGACCATAGGTTCAAGCTCACAACTGTAGCTGTTGGCTATAATTGTGCTGGGAGGGCCCTGCCCTCCAGGCTGGGACTTGCACGTGGCCATGAGAGGGCTGTGCCCTCTCATTAGTCCGAGGCTTGAACCTGTCCAAACACTGTAGCCGCTCTCCACACACCGGGTGTGTTAGCTATTCTTTGAGATCTTCAGAGCTCGGTGAAAACATCGGGGACCAAATCCCAGCCTCTGTCCCGTGGCCTGGGCCACGGCTTCTGGTGCCTGGTGGTTGTTGCGCTAAGTGGGCACCTCCGTCCTGAGGCCGCCACCTCTGGGCCTGACCCTGTTCCCGGGGCTTTCTCCTTTCAGTCCCTGGGATCTGCTCAGGGCTTCCTGAGTATCTGCTCGGCTCAGACACTGAGAACTCCTCTGACCCTGCAGGAAAGTGAGCAGAGGACCTCGCAGGTCCCACCAGGCCTGTGGCATCCTTTCATCTACTGGGCTGCACCGCACTGGTAGGCAGAGGTGCGGCCACGCGGGGTGGGCATGGGCTCTCCGGGGACTGGGGGAGGGAGCACCTGGGGGAGTGGTGGAGGACTCCTCCTGCGCTGCCACAGCCTGGAGACAGATGGTCCCCACAAGCCCAGCACAAGTCCCCCCTCCCTTGAATTCCCAGCTTATTTCTGGCAAAATTAGGAGACGGTGGAGTCAAACACCTTCTGTCAGACACACGGTACGTCAGTGGCAAAATCTAAGAGCTCAACGTCTTTGTGAGGGTTTGACTTTCCTTTTGTCCATTAACCCCCCCACACAAATAATATTCAATAGAACTAGAAGCCAGACACTCCCACACCACACAGTCTACCATCTTATAACCTTTCAGGAAATCCTTGAAACACCCTAGACCAGCGGTTCTCAACCTGTGGGTCTCAAACAATGAAAATACATCCTGCATATCAGATATTTACATGAAGATTCATAACAGTAGCAAAATGACAGTGATGAAGTAGCCACGAAAATAATTTTATGGTTGGGGGTCCCCACCACATGAGGAACTGTATTAAAGGGTCGCGGCATCAGGAAGGTTGAGAACCGCTGTCCTAGGCTGTAAAGTCCTGTTCTGAGTAGTTGGACACTAGCTCTTCCAGGTGAGATGTTTTCTGCATCTTTAATGACCTGCTTGTCGTCTTTTATAACCCAAAGTTATTATTTGTTACTTTGGGAAATAATTTTTAATTCATATTTACAAAAATAAATAAAATAAAACTAGAATTACAACCTATGCAATATGTATGTCTTTGGATGGGAGCTTTCACAAGTCAAATCCTGCCCTGGCCGGTTTGGCTCAGTGGATAGAGCATTGGCCTGTGGACTCAAGGGTTCTGGGTTCGATTCCGGTCAAGGGCACATGCCCAGGTTGCGGTCTCGATCCCCAGTCGGGAGTGTGCAGGAGGCAGCCAATCAATGATTCTCTCTCATCATTGATGTTTCTCTCTCTCTCTTCCTCTCCCTTCCTCTCTGAAATCAATCAAAATATATATTTTTAAAAAATGTCAAATCCTAACCTTCTATCAGACAGATAGCTCTAGGCAAAGTGTTCAGGTTTGCCTACAGTTACCTAGAGACACCACTCAGTTTGCTCTGTATCGTCTGGGTGTCTCTGGTTCCAAGTCTGTCCCATAGCTTCAGACTTCAATTTCTAAGGTTTATGTTGAATTAATTTCCTTTTCGCGTGTCAGGCAAATCCTGAGATCACCTTTGAAATTTTAGACAAGGGCAGATGTCACCCAATGTGACTGGCAAGCGTTCCGCACGCCATTTGTTGCGTGTGGTCCTTGTTTTCCCTTTTGCTTCTTTTTTTCCCCCCTCCTCTTTCTTTTAAAAAAATCACCATCGCACTATAAAACCAATTAAAAGAAACTTTTCAAAGACTCTGATTTCCTGGCGGAGATATTGCAACCTCTGACTTTCTCTGATGCGCGAGATAAGACTTTCTGATTAAGTGGGGGTGAGATGTTTATCCAATCTGTTCATTTTATACCTTATGCGTCCCGCGTCTTCATTTTCATGCCATGTCAGGGGCACCTACTCTCTGAAATTAATAAATACAATACATACCATCGATGTGTGAAATTCAAAAAAAGAAAAAAACACCACAAAACGCATTTCCATCGTTTGACATACAGAAATGTACGCGCACACTTTTGAAATCTACTGTCAAATCATTTCACATCTGTACCTAAAGCAAACAGACATCATGCTAACAGCTTGTTAGAATTCAGAAATGCCACCCGCTAATCAGCCCACCTGTGGCATTCCAGTCCATCTTGCGAGCGGCGGAGCCGGCTGCCAAGAAGCTTGACAAGAAAATGTATATTAAATTATTGAATAAGATCGGGGATACGGTACAGCGAGGGGCGAAGAGAACGCGCCACGTGTGGCCGATGACACGCCGTACCTTTCCATTCGGATGCCTGCCTAGAGGTGACCTCGCCCCGTCCCCATGTGCCATAAATGACGAAGCTTCTGCTAGTCTCTGGATGCCACATCACCGGCGAGGTTTTTCCTGTTTGCATCGGGGTTTGGTTGTGTGTGTGGCTGGCATGGGCTAACACCAACACCAAGGAGAAGAAAAGCAGAGAGCAAATTTTTTAAACTGATTCTAACAGAAACAACCCCATTTTTACTATCCAATTCTCTCCTGCATCTCAGAGTAAAACAAAGGGGGTGCCTTGTAGTGATGATGACAACCAAATCCAATCATGGGGTATTCTCTAAAACACTAAGAAAATGATCTTTTGAGCTTCTTAGCAAAAAAAAAAAAAGTCAAATAAAAAGGAAAAGTGAAATAAAGCTACTAAGATTCCAGGAAAAAAAAAATGGGGCAAATGATGCCACGCCTGGAAGCTCGTGAAATGGAGGGTAAGCGTGACATTGCAAACACGATTACATTTCTCCCGATTATTAATTTCTATAGACTGTACACTGATGTGCCCACAGAAGTTGTCTTCTCCGGGGGTCTGTGCGTAAGAAATGCGATTTTAGCATCTGTTCTTTCAAGGCTATGTGCTCTGGGAAGGCAGTGTGTGTTGCCATAAATCTAGGTCATTAATTTGTATCTGTTCTTTGTTTATTTAAGAAACAGGACAAAAGGGCAGCTGCTGAAACATTTGGCGGTGCCGAGGGGTAGTGCACACGACCAGCTTGAGTTTGTATCCACAGCTACAGGACAGGAGTTTATGGAAACACTTTGCCAAGCCATGTGGTGTTCGGCTCCCCTTTGCATCAATACCCTTTTAATTACCTGATCCCGGGGGGGGGGGGTGGCAGGGGGGAGTTAGAGAAAAGTGTCAGTGCAAACGCCTAAGAACCTGCAGAGAATCAGATTTTTTTAAAAAAAAAAGGGGGGGGGAAATATCCTAATACAACGTCTGGCAATTATTCTATGGAATATCAATATAATCCTGCCACTGGCTAAGTTAACACGGTGACCCATATAATTTGATGCGTATAAGCTGACGCACAGTAATCTCCAGGAAATTGATTGTTAACATCATTTAATGCCCTGAGAGCGGCCATTAAGGGCAGGAGCATTCGAAAGGCGTGCTTGTTTCTGGGAAGCGTTGCCGAGGTTTTATTTATTATCCTACCCCTCATGGAGTTAGTCAATCAGGTGTGTTTAGAAAGGTCACCGGCTGCTTGTTGAGACGGAAGCCTTCGCACTTTGATTCAAACGGATCACAAAATACAGCCGTGTTTTCAAGGCCGACCCAGTCTAAGCTACTTCAAATGAACAACAAGGAGGCACAGGTCCTGAATTTGGAGATGATGATGATGATGATGATGATGATGATGGTGATGATGTGCCAAGAACTGGTAAGGCTTCGTAAAAGGCTGTCTTTGAAAATTATGAGTTTTCTATTCATAACTACTTATTGGAAATAAGAGAAAGAAAAGTAAAATTTATCACAAATGAGTGTAATTCCCAAAGAAAATTTTCTGCCTAGAATCGTTTGTCCTTTGAACGAAATATAAAGCCACCTTTGCATCTTTCTAGAAATCTCTCCCTGGGAGAGGGTGTGGTTACTTGTCAATGTCGAGTTTGCTTATCTTGAGCAAACCTGTTGGATGAGACATAAATGACTCAGGGGCCCAGCGAGCCACCTGTGGTGGTGATGAGCTTGGTGAGGGTGTGATGGAAATTTATTTTCTGGGTAGAAATGTACTTTCTTTTATTTTTCGTGGAAGGTTTTTGCACGTGAGTAGACATGGTCTTGTTTTTTCAGATGCGCTCTGTTGAGGGAGTCAGAACTGGAAATGGGGTCCAAACCAGGGATTGCTCTTTCAAGGGCAAAGTCAAGGCCCTTTCCGGACACTGGGAACCCGGGGGCACGCGGGCACTTGTTTGGGGGGCTCTCCTCCCGGCATCCCAGCAGCAGGCAGCCGTCGGAGTGGGCCCCAGACCCAAGACCCTTATGAGGACTCTCAAGCGAGTCGTGTCTGCCATCTCATCGGGCGCTGTCTTTGCGTTCATCATGAGGGTCACAGGCAGATCCTGGACTCTCGCTCTCAGAATGAATGCGAACTTGACCCAAAGAGAATGCTACTCTTTCCTACCATGACATTGATGGGATCAAGTGGCACAGGAAAAAATTAAGGGTCAAACCACACAGTCCCTAGGAATTGCTGAGTAGACTCGTCCCTTGACATCTGTGAAGAAAGAAAGGAAAACAAAATCAAGGACATAGAAGATCTCATAAGAGTCCTTATGCTCTGAGCCTGTGTTTAGAGGAGAAAGCACGTGAAGGGTGCGTCCCACAGGTGCGTACGCCAGGGATACCACCTTACGTCATTAACAAACCATTGGCTGGCTACCAACCCGCATCTCTCTATGCGGCACCTGCTACATAGAAGAGACAGGACAAGAAGAAGCAGGGCATCACCATATCTAATACTCTCTGGAACGTAGTTTACACTTTAAATAGTAAAACATTTCTCATCTGGAACCTTGCTGTGTCTCAAGTAGAATCCCTACACTCCATCTGTGAGCTCAGATGAATTTAAAGCTTTTTGGTAAAAATTTAGTCAAATATTATTAAACAAAGGGGGCCAGGAAACCCTCAGAATTTATGTCTTAAGGAAACTGATCCCTGACTCGCCCCTGAGCGGGGCACAAAACACTTTGTGCTTGTCCTGTCCGGCCGTTATGTTTCAGGTCTCTTCATCCCCATGTTTTTCCTTTATGTCTGACCCCATCCGGACGCCTTTATATTCTCCCACACTGTCCCTTCCCCAAGGGTTTAATGGATCACACACACACACACACACACACACACACACACACACACACACACACGGTAAGATGCTGGATTCCCAACCCCCTAAGGATAGCCAAAAGGCATCTATGTAGTTACTTACTGGGCTGTCGATGGGTATAAAGGAAATGTATTCTACAGATACAGGAAGATAATATTTATGTGCGAGAGAGGTGATCTGGATCTGCTACCTAGAGCTCTTCCATTCTCTAGTCTTGCTCGCTTTTCAATTCTCTTCCATCTCTTGGCTGCTGAGCTCCTCCTCTTCCCTCTGTCTCTTCCTACCAACCCCAGCTCAGAGCCCTCCATCTGATCATCCTCCGGGCGGTGGTGGCCTTTGGGGTTGCAGCCTAGGTGTTAAGTGAGCGATTACTCGTTGTGATCTCCAAGCACGAAAGCCCTCCTCTCCTTACAGAGACTCCACTCCCTAGAGAACCGTTTGGCAGCATTTCCTCAAAGTGGGGTAAAAAAAAAATGCAGCACATTTTTATTAAAAAACAACAACCCACATGGCATCTCTCCAGAGACTTTTGATGCAGGTTCCATTTCTGTGAAGAGGAGATGCGTGTTGTGGTGGGAAAATCATGAACTGGGACTCAAGAGAGCTCCCTTCCAGGCTGGCTCTGCTGCTTGCTAACTGGGGGATCTTGCACAACTCATCTACCTCTCTGAGGGCCTTAGGTCCCCGGAGTGAAACCAGAAAACGGGGCCAGGAGATATCCAAGGCCCTTCCAGCTCGCACACTCCCTGAGTGCAGGAAGTGGGGTTCCCGGACACCAAAAGGAGGCTTGCGTCAAAACTAGGATTTGATGGCTCCTGAGTAAGTTGTAACTCAGGCTCCTATCCTTCTGGTATTTTACCTTCAAATCACAGAAATGTCGCCCCCTTTGCCAAGGTTTCTCTAGAAAGAACATCGAATAATCATTTATGCCTGGCTGGCATGGCTCAGTGGTTGAACATCGACCTATGAACCAGGAGGTCATGGTTTGATTTCCAGTCAGGGCACAGGCCCAGGTTGTGGGCTCCATCCCCAGTAGGGGGTGTGCAGGAGGCAGCCCATCCATAATTCTCTCTCATCATGGATGTTTCTCTCTCTCCCTCTCCCTTCCTCTCTGAAATCAATAATAAAAATATATATTTAAATAACAATAATAATAATCATTTAAATTACATTCTTCCTTTGCGGGGGGGGGGGGGGGAGGGGGCAAAGCCTATAGAGTGAGATGCAACAGATTTTTTTTAAAATGATCCCCTTATCATTGTATCTACTTTATTGATGACTACTACAAAATAGGCTTATTCTGAGAAATCACTTTAAAAGGAAAAGATTTTTTATTTTGAAGCTACAGTAAGATCAACCCATAATTATGTCTATGTATCTATCTACCTATATGCATATTATATCATTCAAAAAATAAAATTAGAAAACTGTCCTTTTCTCTTGTCTCTGTAAGTGTTGGGAAGCGTTGCATATTGGGATGCAGTTCAGGTATGCTTGAAAAACTGCAGAGCACGCATGTCAAGCTCAAAGGCTAACACGGGCCAAATCAACGAGGCATGCGGCCCGCGGGCTGTGAGTTTGACGTGCTTGCTGTAGGGGATCCAGAACCCAAGAGTGAGCACAGCTGCTCCCTATCTGCACGGGGAAAGGAAAGAAAAGAGGAAAGGAGGGAAGAGAGAGGAAGTAAGGAAAAGCAGACAGGCATGGCCAATTGCCCTTACCTGCATTTGTGCCGATGTCAGCAACATCCATGTTCCCCGTGTTGGGGGGCATGTCCATTACTGCCCCTGAGCTTAGAAACTGCAAGAGCAAAGTGGGGGAACCACGGTGCTTTCCTACCTAGCACACTAGAAGCATTGTGCCCCAATTATATGAAGTCGCCCAGAGAGCCCTTTAAAAGTATCGTTTGATGGCGGATGCTTAGGGAAGTAGAAGTGATTTAGGACAGCGTTTTCCCCATCTCCAGCTCAGCACAAAGTAGCACACCAGGAAACCCTCTCTAAGATGTGCGTACATGCCCTGGCCGGTTTGGCTCAATGGATAGAGCATCAGCCTGCAGACTCGAGGGTCCCGGGTTCGATTCCGGTCAAGGGCATGTACCTTGGTTGCAGACACATACCCAGTGGGGAGTGTGCAGGAGGCAGCTGATGGATGTTTCTCTCTCATCGATGTTTCTAACTCTCTATCCCTCTCCCTTCCTCTCTGTAAGAAATCAATAAAAAAACAACCATATTTTAAGATGTGGGTACAAGCCAAGCTCTTCCCAACCTACAGATGCCTGTGTCCCCGAGGCTCTCCCTTCTCCCATCCATTAGTCAACCCGCATTCCTGGCTGCCCTACCAGAGCAGGCCCCAACCCAAAGTCGGGCTGCTTGCAGCCTCTATTTCACTTTCTCCCTGGACATCGTCTCATTGCAAGCCCGCTCCCTGCCATGGCAACCCTTCCTTCGCTTCTCACATTCCAGACCGCGTCCTGGCGCCTCCTCCTAGGGCCGTGTGTTCCCTCCTTTGACCGTTGATTTGGTCAGGAACACGCTCATCCTGCCCTCCCTACATGGGTTACATAAAATGGGAACATTTTCCAGTAAATTAAAAAAAAAAAAAAACCCACACATTTGCAAAACACTGGACTGTCCTACAGAGCCCAAATCCACCTGAAAATAACATTCATCATGGGCAGGCCATCCCTTAGATCACTGGTTCTCAACCTTCCTAATGCCGTGACCCTTTAATACAGTTCCTCATGTTGTGGTGACCCCCAATTTCATTCTTACAAATTGAACATCATGAAAGCATAGTGATTAATCACAAAAACAATATGTAATTATAGATGTGTTTTCCGATGGTCTTAGGCCAGTGATGGCAAACCTTTTGAGCTCGGCGTGTCAGCATTTTGAAAAACCCTAACTTAACTCTGGTGCCGTGTCACATATAGAAATTTTTTGATATTTGCAACCATAGTAAAGCAAAGCATTCATAATGAGAGCATTTGAGCAGAATCTTGGGGGAAGATCCGACTGCAGATTAATAATTTTGATATTTATTTTATATATTTAAATGCCATTTAACAAAGAAAAATCAACTTAGGCGACCCCTGTGAAAGGGTAGTTCGACCCCCAAAAGGGTCGCGACCCACAGGTTGAGAACTGATGATTTATACCTCTTTCCACTCAAAACTTTCCAAGGTACTAGGGGGCTTCCGGTGCTTACACTGTTATTAGAATCATGCAATTTAAATCTCAACCCGGATATCATACAGATTTTGAAGTTACATAAAGAAGCTAGTTTTTCAGCTCATGGTAATTCCCTAAAGTTATAATAATTCAACATCTAAATCTATGGATTTGATAGCCAAGCTTATAAATTACTGAAGTGACCTTAGCTGTAACTTATGGAGGATTTACTCTGTACGAGGCAGTGTGCTAAGCACTGTCTGTGCATTCTCTCACGGCATTTTCTTAACAAACTTAGTCCCACCCTAGTAAACGATTTGCCCAAGATCACACAGCTAGTAAAATCTCAGAATAGGGGCCAAGACCTGACACCTAAAACAATACTTTTAATCATTCTACTAAACATGAAAATATGTAGTGTAGATTTCTTAAAGGGGCTAACTGTAGTTTGGGAAAAAGCTTGGCTTGTACCCGTATCTTAGAGCAAAAATATGGACTTTGAAGCAAAGCATTCATCATGAGAGCATTTGAGCAGAATCTTGGGGGAAGATCCGACGGCAGATTAAGAGGTAGTCGATTCTGGTCTGCATGGGCACAGTGGTCTCACACAGAGGATGGTAAATGCTATTCATACACTGGAGGGGAACAAGTGGATATTTGCTGGAATATGAAAGATGTAGGTTAAGTATATAAAGTATTTTCCCATAGTAGAGAGTTGTGAGATGCAAGAATGCATCTTAAAAGTGACAGAGTCTGTTTCACTGCAGCCCTTTAAGACACAGGATGGATTTTCCTTTGAGCAGAAGTAAAGATCCAAAGGAACGGCCCAGGCCTCCTTTGCACAGGATTCTGTAGTCATCGCACAATTCTAAATAGTATCCTGGCCTTCCATTCTTTTAGTGACAAGTCATTTGAGATACATCATGTGGCCACATGTGTGCAGACCCCAGTAAGACGAGCCTGGGAGTCAAAATTGGGTGAGATTCCATGATTTCTGAACCTTACAATGACAGTTCAGACAAGAAATGAGTCATTGCAGAAGGACGGGCATGAATCAAGTAAGAGGATCTTACCCTGGTTTAATATTTGCTAATTAAATACAAGTTGACCCGTCGCTTTCCTATTCTGGAGGCTCAAGATTAAATCCTATAAAGCTTCTGAAAAGAGGAGGAAAAATCCCCCCTTTTCATGGATCCCATAGAGGAAGCAATTTTTTAAATCATTGACCAGCCCTTAATTTTATAGCTCTATTCCGAAAGCTTAAGACATTTTAAAAAGCTGCTCTTTGAAACAATACATTTTTACTTTTTAAGGAATTAATAATTAACCAAAGGAAAAAAAATCTTTCCGTATGCAGCAGATGAATTAGGAATTCAAGATCTATTCAACTAACATCTGTGGAAGGTATAGTCCAGCCACACTAAGCAATCTACTTTGTTAACGTCATAAGTTTGGGTACTTCGGAGGGAGATGGCGTTTGAGATCAAGTCAGAGATAAATCAGTCTGTGGAAAGTCAGGATTTTAATAAAACCTGCAACCCTGATCCATAGAACTGTTTTCTGGTGATTTCGTAAGGCTCGAATAGCTTACTCTAAAGAACAAAATAAACTGATGAACAACAACAACAAAAATAGATCATTATTTCGACACTAACAAACATGGGAAAACCAGGGAAAGTCTAGTGGGCTGGACTTTGCTTATGACCCATCAGGTCTAGCTTTTACATCTAATTTACTAGAAAAGATAATCACTGTCTTTTTTCTTTCAATCATGGGAAACATCATCCCCTGTGTGCCTTGGAGGGAGCTAGTCTGCTCTTTTAAGAAGCAACAACAACAGTGTCCGAACACCCCTCGTGCACTTCAGTCTTAAGAAAAATATACATGAGCTCTGGATTTGAGCAAAAATCCATATTTAATCCAGATTGTAAATTGCACAATGGGTTCGGAGAGTTTGTTTTTATTTTGGTGCTTAGCTCTTCAATCCGTCCCCTGGACTCTCGTCGGCGGTTCCGATTTGAGGGTACCTCCTCAATATTTTCTTTATTAATTTAAGCTTGTAATTTGAGGTTTGAGACTGATTATCCAGCTTTTTACACAGCAGTACATCCCCCCCCTCCCCCCGCCCCGTTTAACACATCACAGAGAACTGAGTGTCAGGCTTCTGTCTCATATGTTCCACAATTCTGTGTTCTGGTTTGATGCCGGCAGAATTCAGATGCCGCTCTCCTTCGAGACAAACAGTGATCTCTCCAAGTTTCATAAAACAAACGCTTGTGACTTATAGGAATTAGAAATGCAAATATTGAAATGCTTTAGAGGAGCCCGTGGTCACTTTTTTTTTAAATTGCGAGGCGTGGGGAATTAAACTGACCTCCCTACACATTGCAGGTAGCATTCTAGATTGCCCAGGAATGCTAGGAGAATGAGGCCCTCAGATGGAGGATGGAGAGAGCGAGAGAACGGCCACCACGCTGTCGGTTTCCCGTTTGGACAGATGAGCACAGCGCTCACACGGCCGTGCGTGCTTCTGCGTCTGTCCATCTGATACTGAAAAAATAAGGCAACATTTAGGTGTCTGGAAGCATCACTGTCGGCTGTTGAAGTCTCCACTGTTAATGCCAATTGTGTTTTCCCACATGGCCTCCAAATCTGTTTCAATAAAAATGTCAAACACTCATGGTTTCTGAAGTTGTGGGGGGCATTTGAGGTGACGTACATAGGCGGGGACAGCATCTTAATTGTCTCTTATCCCCCACAATGCCTAGCACAGGGTTCTGCTCAATCGTTATGGGTTTAACAATGGAGTAAATGGATGCATCTAGTTCAACTGCTATCCCAACGCAGACACCCCTGCTTTGCATCCCTGACTGTCTCACTACCTTCGTTTATTGTTGCTTACCTACCTCTAACGGCTCCAAAGTTCCCCCTGAGGGTGAGCCAAAGCTGGTCCAGCTGTGATCTCCAGCTGTTAATCCTGATCTGCACTTGGGCGAGTTGTCTGTTCCTTTTCCTACAGGATATTCCTTCTAATCTTTTAAGGCAGTTATCATATCTCCCTTAGCTATCTCCAGAATGTGTCCCCATTCCTCCTGCCATTACTTGCAAGGGAGGGAGTGTAATAAAGAGGAGATTGCTAGGAGAGTGCCCAGGAAACTTACATTTCTGTCTCCCCCAACCCCCCGGGTGATTTATGAGTGATGTGACATTTGGTGAGTCACTTAATCTCTCTGGGAATTTATAGATTCATTATAAACAGCCTATTAATATTTATCTGCTTACTTGATAGCATTGCTTAGGGGATCAAGCCTTCTGAAAATTATAAGATGTTATGGAGACATAAGAAATTATTATTAGTAAGAGGTAGTTTTCAGGTACTTCAGCTATCTGTATCTGTCCTGTGGCCATACCTATCGTTTGTCATTTTGTTCCTTAAAATGTAGTGACCAGAATTGAATTCACTGTTCCATCCATGACGGCCTTGACCAGAGTACAACAGAGGTTGAGAGGAGGAGAGAGGAAGAAGTGACCTCACATTATTAAAACTTACAAGTGCCAGGTCCTTCCTTCTTTATTTCTTTTGATAACTCTTTCAGGCATGTATTATATAGGTAAATAAAGAAATCCTTAAACATTTAAAGTAATTTGCTCACGTCACCTAGATCAACTTGACTCATGCTCCTTCTATTTTGTCATGTTGTCCATAAATCCATTGTACCCATAACTGGGACACTCTACTTCTGTGATTGGAGCATTAGATAGTGACAACTTTGTTTATTTTATTTTTTTTTGCCCATGGCTGGAGCATAATGGTAACTCATGTTAAGGGTGCAGTAGGCTAAGGGCTTTAGCATCTCATTTTTATTTTGTTCCACATCTATTTATATACACCCTGTACTCAGAGAACAGGTTTGGAGGAACCCAAATTCAGGCTCTTTCATAGCTCCATTCTGAGCTTGACGTGATTTCACATTCACAACCTCTCTCTGTTTCATAATTTATTCTACATTTTTATTGGGGATAAATATCGAGATTACCAATTTTTAGTTTTTCTATTTCTTGTTATCCTTCCTTTTGAAAATAGAGACATTTGTCCATCCATCTTCTCATTCTTGTCTTCTTATTTTCTCTTCTTCCCTCTGTTTTCCCTTCCTTCTTAAGTGAATAATACATGTAAACCCCTCAGAAAAGTGTCACATACAACATGCTAAAAATGTTACTATTATTATTCAGTTAACAAGTCATGATTAAGCATTTCCTATGTACTAAGGGATGTGCAGGTGCTGGGTATATGTTGGTGAAGGCCAGTGTAGGGAAAGTTAAATCCTCAGGGTAGTCAAGGAACATTCTTTGAAGACATGATACTGAAGCTATGACCCGAAGAATGAGAAATCATAACAACATAAGAAATTTCCTGGCAGTGGGATCCTGAGACCACACCTGCCATTTCTCCTAGGACCTGAGGTGCAAGTTTAAATTCACACACAAAAAAACAAAAAACAGCTAAACACACAATTAGTAGTTCCTCACTCCACTTGGTCTTTGTTGATGTGTTCAATCATTTCAAATGTGAAGACCATTCTCCCTTTTGGAAAAACTAGAAGCCAAATAGAAATGAGTAGTTCCATTTTTTTTTTCCATTGCTTAGAAATAAGCCAATCCCTTCTTTCTATGTTCACCATCTCTCTCTAAATGTGGCCTAATAAGCCGTTTCTGTCATCAGCCTTCTGCGGTAGGCTGAATAATGAGTCTCAAAAATGTTGGGTCCTAATCCCTGGAATTACTCAATGGAAAAAGGGACTTTCCAAATGTGATTAAGGATCTTGCGATAAAGAAATTATGCTGGTGAGCCCTAGCTATACTCACACATGTCCTTCGAAGGGAGAGGCTGAGGGAGATTTGACAGATGGAAGATGAAGAGCCAAGGTGACCCGGCAGAGATGACGGTGGCGTGGCCATGTGACAGTGAGTGGGGACAGTCACCGGAACCCGGAAGAGGCGCGGGATGGACTGTCCCCTCGAGTCTCCAGAGGGAACCCAGTGGCTGCTGACACCTCGATGTCAGCCCAGTGATACCAATTTTTGGACTTCTGGCCTCCAGAACCGTGAGAGAGTCAACTTCTGTTGTTTAAAGCCACCAAGTTGGTGGCTATTTGTTATAGCAGCCAAAGGAGCTACTACACTCCTCATATTTTTTGTTGTTGTTGTTAATCCTACATAAGGATATTTTTTCCATTGCTTCTCAGAGAGAGAGAGAGCGAGAGAGAGAGAGAGAGAGAGAGTAGAAGGGAGGGGGGAAGAGAGAGAGAGAGAGAGATCACTGGGTGTAAGAGAAAGAGAGATATCAATGTAAGAGAGACACATTGATTGTTTGCCTCCCACACTCATCCGTACCGGAGGTGGGGAACCAACTACAACCCCGGAATGTGCCTTTGACCAGCAATCAAACCCAAGACCCTTTGGGGTGCAGGCCTACGCCCTTATCACCAAGCAACATCGGCCAGGGACACTCATATTTTTTTTTAAATATATTTTATTGATTTTTTACAGAGAGGAAGGGAGAGAGATAGAGAGTTAGAAACATCGATGAGAGAGAAACATCGATCAGCTGCCTCCTGCACATCTCCTACTGGGGATGTGCCCGCAACCCAGGTACATGCCCTTGACCGGAATCGAACCTGGGACCTTTCAGTCCACAGTCTGACGCTCTATCCACTGAGCCAAACCGGTTTCGGCGACACTCATATTTTTATATGTTCCTAAAACTCCAGTCTCCTTGGGTTGTGTGTTCTTCCTTCCTTTTTTCCCCTCAGATGCATATTATTTATGTTTTAATAAAACACACTCCATGTATTTTCTTTTAACATCTGAGCTCACCAAACTGCTATCCTTGCTTCACACTGGTTTCTTTAAAAGTCAGAAAAATAAAACATTGCTTGGGCAGATAACATAATGGTTTTCCAAAGTCTTGCTTCTTGGTTTTTCAGATGTTGGTGGCACAAGAATGTTTACCAGTTATTTTTAAAATAGGAGAACTTTTGTTCAGTTAGTTCATAATGTTGCACCAGAAGTTCTATTGATGCCAGGAGATGCAATGAGCTAACACCTGGTGGGGGTGCTGGGAGGGAGCTGGGTCAAGCATGGACCCACAGAGAGCTCAGCTCCTGTCCTCCAACCCCTGTGAGGTCCCGTGGGAACGGCTGCCTTTTTAAAGGGACAGTCAGTGTCATGCCTCTTGAATAACCCCTATTAGGTGAATCCCAGTGTAACAGCGGCAGAGAATTCCTGTTTACTTATATCCCTATTCCTGTCCCTTTTTATTTGAAAAAGACATTTGTTATCACTGCCCGTCTAAGGTTCAAAATAATCAAATCTGAGAGAAGTGACTGCAATTCAGAAGAGCCTTGAGCAGCCCATCTATAATGAATGCATTCGCTCTGCGGACAAGGTATCATACATTGAAACTACGTAGAAAGGGGCAGATAGAGGGAAATAACGCATTGCCATCACGTTTACTCCATTCTGCCCTTGGAGCGTTAGGGCTACTGGCCACATCTGGATGTGGGACAGGGGGTTTGGGTGGGAAAGGAGAGGAAAGCAGCTGGAACAGGCAGTGAGTGGGGAGGAGGTCGCGATGGAGAAGGAGACACAGAGGAAAACGGAAGAAGGTTTGACCCAGATTCCCAGCTGCCCCGTCTTTGAATATCAGAACCCAATTAAGTGCTGTTGCGGGGAGGGGCGGAGAAGAGAAGTGTTAGAGGCGTGACGATCAAGAGTCCACATTTCCGATTCTATTCCTTTTCGGAGCAGGGACCCCAAGGCCCGCTGAGTGCCCACGTCCCACTTTCGGATTCGCCTGCTCTTATCTTCAAACAGGGAACGTCTTCCTTCCTTAGTGAGATGAAGCTAATTTATTCCGCCACATGCCTCAGAGACACTTAACCTTGTTACTCGATAGCCGTGTGCTTTCACACCCAGGTAGGAGGAGCTGTCCGACCCTTTTCACTGGGAAAGCGATGGATTGTTTGAATGGAAAGGATCTCTGACTGTTGCGAGTGGCAGATTTGGGTTGTTTTGTTGTGTTGTGTTTTTTAATTATGTTTTTATTGATTTCAGAGAGGAAGGGAGAGGGAGAGAGAGGGATAGAAACATCAATGATGAGAGAGAATCATGGATCGGCTGCCGCCTGCACGCCCCCCACTGGGGATAGAGCCCGCAACCTGGACATGTGCCCTGACCAGGAATCCAACTGTGACCTCCTGGTTCATAGGTCAACACTCAACCACTGAGCCACACCGGCCGGGCGGGAGTGGCAGATTTGGAAGTGATGAAGGGGTTGTTCAGACTCCCCTCCAAGTGACCAGGCCACAGGAGAGGTGCCACTGCCCGGCTCACTCTTCTATTGATGGGCAAGAATTCTTCCTGATTCCTGCTGAGCTAACCCTCACTTATTCACGGAGAGCAGTGGAGTAATGTGAGGGGGACTTTGTCTATTTCTCTTACATTTTCGAGGATCAGCATCCCTATCGTTGCATTGTGATGTCTTCTCCGAAGTGTCCATCACTGTCCAGCTCTTCGGTTCCATGTTGTTCCTGGGCCTTTATTAAGCATCTACTGAGCGGAGGGCAGGGTGTGGAGCCCCGTGAAGAAATCAGCACAGGAGCCTGGGTCCTAGGAAGGGGACCCAACACCCCCAACCTGCACATGACAAGGACATACAGCCGCATACTCCTGACGACAGAGAGTTCGATCCAGAGGCTCTCGGCTCCGAAAGCCTGCATCCGGGACCTTCGCAGGAGCAGCAGGTGGGAGAAGAGGTAACCACAGAGCAGGGCCAGGACTGGGGCAAAGCGAGGGAGGCATTTGCCTCTGGTGCAAAGTTTAAGAAGTGCCAAACACTCAGGAATCAAGACAAAGACTCTTTTGACGCAGTATTTTTAACAATCCCAATGCCAACATGTTGATAACGAACAAAATGGCAAAATCTTAAAGAAAAACAGGATTGGTATTACAGGGTTTTCCCTTTTTCTCCGGCTTTGGAATGGCTTCACTGAGGACTGTTACTGAACCTGTGAGTAGTGGGCAGAGGAGATGGGGCAGCCTGAGTGACACAGACGAAGATACTGAAAAAGGAGTGGAAACTTCACGTGAGGCTGTTACAGAGTTAAGCTTGGCTGGGCAGGTCTAAACAAGGGGATGGAGGGTGAAATGGGAGACAGATATGAGAGTCATATCTGAGGGTGGGATGAAGAATCACAGTGAGGCCCGGCGGGCGTGGCTCAGAGATTGAGCGTCGGCCTATGAACCAGGAGGTCATGGTTGGATTCCCAGTCAGGGCACATGGCCGGGTTGTGGGCTCAATCCCCATTGCGGGGTGTGCAGGAGGCAGCCGATCCATGATTCTCTCTCATCATTGATATTTCTCTCTCCCTTCCTCTCCTTTCCTCTCTGAAATCAATAAAAATAAAATAAAGAGTCACAGTGAGAACTAACAGGTGAGATTCATCATAGTGAATTGTCAAAACTGCGGAGACCGTCCCATAGAATAATGCTGTATCTGTAGCATACAGGATGGATGGTGATGGGCAAAAACTGATTTGGGGGGCCAGTTAGGAGAGAAACAGGATGCGCAGATGTCTGCGAAGGGGTAGTTGTGGCAATCAAAAGGAAACATTTCTGAAAGATGTTGTAGTTAAAGAGAACTGGCAGAACCCATCACTTGGATGTGGGGATAAAGGAGAAAGAAGCAGCAGAAGAGATGAGCCATCTGCCAGGCCTCTGGGTAGATGTTAGCCTGCGCGGCCCATGGGGATATCTTGGCAGCAACTGGCACGAAGAGCCGGGAGTAACACGAAAGGGCAAAGTCGGAGAGACAGACTTGGGGGTTGGGTGTTTATGGGAGATTTGACCCCCGTTGAAGCAAAGTGCTCAAGAGTAGGGGTCCAGAAACAATGACTGGGAGGTCAAGAGATTGATTTCCGTGTTTCTCAACAGTCGAGTGCTGTTTGCATTTTGGCGTAACAAGTCCTTGTCCTTTGGGAACTGTGCTGCGTATCCCCTCCCTGCACCTTCCTCCCAGTAAATGCCAGGATCCCTTCACAACCCCGGGGACCCCACACGTAGGCAGATCCTCCCCAGGACCATGAAGAATCCCTCTGGGGAAGAAGAAACTGTGGATTCAGGGGAAGAGATGCCAAGAGATGATAATGTGCAGAAAATCCAGAGGCAAGAAAGGTTCCCAAAGAAAGGACAGTCACTGGTGTCAGACGTTAACAGAATGATCGATGAATACGGACACCTTGAAAAACAAAAGACAACTGGGGAGGTGCTCCTTGTAGCACCCTTAGTCATTCCCAAACAGCCCGGTGTTGTCTGACACGGTAAGTGATTGGACAGCTGCATTTTTTCAGGAGGGCCCTGTGTGTAAGCTTCATTACTGTTATACAATCTCGGAACCTAGCTCTATTTAAAATGCCATGTAGCTAATGTATGTATTATTGGTATAGATGCATACGTCCATGTCAGATGGATGACTCATAGGAAGGAGTTGGTTTTTCTCATCGAAAGTGTTATCTCATTGTTGTGATCTGTCCATTAATGCCATCTGTGCAGCTATTCGTGGGACGACAATATGCAAATATCAGGAAGCTTAGCTAAAATTTTCCTTTTCCTCCTTCCTAAATGTAAAGAGTATCCTTGTGGGTGTGCATGTGGAGACAAAAGGGCAGCGTCGCCCTTTAAAAATGAACTTGCCCAACGACACCTGGTAATTTTTATAATTAAATGCAGCCAGGGAGCTGGTTGTGGTCTCTTCCGTGTAAAGTCCAACACCTGCAAACATGTTGAGCTCTTGACCTGCATTTCTCTGTGTCTATAGTTTCTCCTTGAAGTGCCATACAGGTTTTGTTATGGTTTCATCTTTTGGAAGATTCTCTCTTGGAAGGGAATTTTTACTTATTATCTTTTAATTCTGTTTTGGTCTACTCTTGCCATTGGACGTTTAGTTTGGCATATGGTCTTTGGAATGATCTCAGTTGTCCTTTTCCACAGAGTGCTGTTGGTTGTCCTGAGTCAAATCAGATTAAGTTTTGTGAATTTCTACTTAGCATTCGGGTCTTCTCTCAATTACAGGTTTTGGAGTGCTTTATTATTCCTTCCGTGCTAGCCACCGTGTTCTCCCCAGATTGGAGAAGGATCTGTGGGGTGATATTTCTAAACATAAAGCACTACCTTTAAAGGTTCTTAATTGCTCTTTCCAAATCTCATATTGTCAACAGAGGTCTTTTTTCCTTCTCTTCGTGTTCAAAATTATCTGCCCTTTTATGAACGCCTTGAGACCAGCACACAAGGCTAACGGCGAGGGACCAGATGCCTCATTCAACTCCAAATAGAAGGAAATCTGTTGTCTCAAATAATCCCTAAATTCAGACACTTTCCGACAGCTATTATCAAGAGACCACATTCTAAGAGCAGATGTGTTATTAAGGCTGAGAAATGTGATGAGGACTTCGTGATCTGACAAAAGATTTCAATCTATGTAACATTCCAACATTTCGTCTTGTAATAAATGAGAGATTAAGAGATCCATCTTGGGGAGACAAATTGTGGAAGGTAGCTGGGAGCTGGAGTTGTAAGCGATACTTCATACCAAAACCTCCCCCAAATTACGCTGATAGGTCCCTTTCTTAAAGAAAATCTGTTCGTTCGACAAGAGCAATGATGATGTATTTTCATCTCCAGATTCAATCCTACAGCTCCTTGCTACGGACAAGAAATGTAGCTCCTGCCTGAGCCTCGCAGTGAGGACTGAAAGACAAACACAGCCAGCCTTTGGCTCCTGCACCTATGCTCCATCATTTCTTCATACCATTAGGGTTACCTTGACGTGATCACTCTATTTAGAGCAGTGGTTCTCAACCTTCCTAATGCCGCGACCCTTTAATACAGTTCCTCATGCTGTGGTGACCCCCAATTTCATTGTTACAAATTGAACATCATGAAAGCATAGTGATTAATCACAAAAACAATATGTAATTATATACGTGTTTTCCAATGGTCTTAGGCGACCCCTGTGAAAGGGTCGTTTGACCCCCAAAGGGGTCGCGACCCACAGGTTGAGAACCGCTGGTTTAGAGCCTGTTTGGTGAGGCAGTTCTGCTGAGGACTAAATACTCTTCTGAACTTCTTTTTTTTTTTGGAAGGTGCAAGAGAGTCCTGTACTCTTCAGATTGAAGACGCTTCTGAGTTCCAGGGAAGGGTTTCCCCAGCCCTGATCAGAGTCACAACAGCATACATTCCTCAGCACGTTCAAGGTGCTCATTACCCAGGGTGGGACTTTGATCTCCCGAAAATACCTGTGGTGCCAGGAGAGCTTGGGGATAATCCTGTCATTGTCAAATGTAATGAAGCTTAGATCCAGGTGAGCGTCAGTGACTGTAAATAACGCCCCAATTCTCTCCAGCAGCGCTGCCCCCAACTGGGCCCATGTGGGAATGCACATTCCGCCGGCTTTGCAGAAGGCGGACCACACAATGGCCTTGACCGGTTTTCTTTCATTATCTGGATTTGCTTGCTCTCCCGGCTCCACACTGGAGGATGCGTCCCCGGTTTGAAATTTGGAAGCAGAAGTAAATCATCTGATATTCCCCTTACGATGGGTACTATTTTTATCTCAGACCTTCAGGACCAGAATTTGACAACCAGATTTGAAAAGCGAATGATACTAACATTGTAATTTAAAAACGTGTTAACTTGTCAAAATCCTAAATATGCAAATGTAGCCAACAGAAAGAATGGAGTCCCACAGTTGGGCCGAGGGGCAACTCTTCTCTTTATTTATTTTTAAAATATATTTATATTGATTTCAGAAAAGAAGGGAGAGGGAAAGAGAGGGATACACACATCCGTGATGAGAGAGAATCATGGATCAGCTGCCTCCTGCTCGCCCCACACTGGGGATCAAACCTGCAACCCAGGCATGTGCTCTGGCCGGGAATTGAACTGTGACCTCCTGGTTCATAGGTCAACGCTCAACCACTGAGCCATACCAGTCCGGCAACTCTTCTCTTTCTTGGCAGCCTATAGTCCATGGCAAAGCCCACTCTGACGGACTGAGCTCTCACCAAAACAGTTCTGATTTCCACCCTGAACAAATTTAAGCTTTATGGCTATCACCATCCAAAAGTCATTTACTCATTCACTCACTGAACATTTATTTAGCTCCTTCTATGCACAACATGAAACAAAAGTGTTTGAAAAGCCTTTGGGAAATAGACATTTAAAGAAACTGGCTTCAGACCACAAAATGGTATCATCGTGACTCGGTTGCAGTAAATTCTTTGTGAATACAAGACTTGTACCAGGAGTTGAAAGAGCGCTAACATTTGTGGCAACTCTGCCATTGGTGAGCTTTGTGATTTAGGCCGTGTTTCTAAGACCTTCCAGCCTCAAATTCCTAATCTCTCTAAACTCTGGTGACTAAGTTAAGTACCTACTGTGTACAGGCACATGTTGGGCACTTTTGAGAGGACAAAGATAAACCTGATACTGATTCTGACCTTGTGCAACTCCCAGGAGTTATGAGAGCAGACACACACGTAACTACGGCACAGAAAGGATGCATGCCGTTGGTAAGAGAGGCACAGATGCTATACAAGCTCAAGAAAGCAGTGACTCTCTGCATCAGGGGAAGGAAATACATTTGATTTGGGTGTTCAGGAACAGGCAGAATCTTACCCCAGACGGAGGAGGCACAAGAGAAAGCACACAGAGGTGGGATGAAGCATGGGTGTTAGGTTCAAGTTCAAAGGAAGCGTTTGTTTCGTTGTTACTTGCTTCCCTGATTATTTTTTTGGTGTGAAATACCCTTGACGTCATTTTGAGGCTCAGGGGCATTTGTCCGAGAAAAGATGTTGAAGATGTGTTGAGGGAGGGCGGGGAAAACAAGGCCAGAGTGTCCGGCACCAGGTGAGGGGCATGGGCCGAGGGGAGGGACCGACGCTGTGGAGGAAGAAGGTGAGGCCAAGCCAAGAACAAGCATACGCAGAGGTTCAGGCGGAGCTCAGGGAGCTGGAGAGGCCACCATCAAGGGCACTTGTGTTCCACGACAGGTTTGGCATCTGTTGGGTCAAATGAGCCAGAGGGTGGAGAACGAGATGATGGATGAAGATTTGGAAGCTCTGATGAGATGGGTAAGGAAAGGGGCCAACGATGGTTATATAGGGGAACGGCTGAGCAGAGGAGCCAACAGGATGGTGGTTTCTTCTAAAAAAAAAAATCGGTGTGGCTCAGTGGTTGAACATCTACCTATGGACTGAGAGGTTATGGTTCATTTCCCTATCAGGCCATCTGCCTGGGTTGCAGGCTCATTCCCCAATGTGGGGTGTGCAGGAGGCAGCCGATCCATGATTCTCTCTCATCATTGGTGTTTCTATCTCCCTCTCCCTTCCTCTCTGAAATCAATAAAAATATATTTTAAAAATAAATAAATAAAAATCTGAGGAGGGGAAGACCCAGGGAAAGGTATTGTGTGTAGAGTTGATACTGTGTGTAGAGTTGAACAGCCCTTGCTAACCCTCATCCAATCCTACTTGGTTCCTCATCTCTGGTGTTGTGAGAGCCTTGGCCTGGGCTCATGCTTTTGCTCACAGCCTTCTGGCTGAGATACGAGGACAGCCCAGGAAGGCTACAGCCACACGGATGACGTAACAGACAAAAGTAGCACATGACCCTGGTCCTCTGCGTACCCAAAGGCAATCCCAACTTATACTCCTGCAAAGGGTGTTTTGAGGGTTCAAACATAAATAGTCTTTCTAACTAAGAAAACAAACCGAACATATTAAGAGTGTCAGCAAAGGCCATAATACATTTAGAATTTGGCACTGAGTTTATTTTTTTATTGATTTCAGAGCGGAAGGGAGAGAGCGAGAGAGATAGAAACATCAATGATGAGAGAGAGTCATGGATTGGCTGTCTCCTGCACGCCCCCACACTGGAGATGGAGCCTGCAACCTGGGCATATGCCCTGACAGGGAATAGAACCGTGACCTCCTGGTTCATAGGTCGATGCTCAACCACTGAGCCATGCCGGCCAGGCATACTGAGTTTATTTTAAAATGTATCTTGAAAAGCCTGGGCTCCAACTTTTCCCATGGACTCACATATGATGAGAATCTGTCTCTTTATATTTAGCTGCAGGCCACCTAACAAGTTCTTAGGCAAAGCACATTATTTTGCTGGTACAAGAAGAATAAATACTGTATTTGGAAAGTTCCAGTGTTCTTCTTTAAAATACTGCTGTTTCCATAGCAATAACATAATGTACTAAAGAGTAGAATAGAGTTTCTTTAGAAACCACGTGGATATGCCTCCATGAAGGACTTTGAAGTATCTCACCTGCTTGTGGTCCAAAGTGGAACAATAGTTCATTGAATCAATCATCATCTCATGAAATGGAACTTGGCCAGTATTTTACCGCTGGGTCAAAGGTCAGCCTTCAGCTTTAGATCATACGTACACTACTTTGTTAGGCTCTGTGCCCTCAGGGGTGAAGAATAGATTTATATTCATTTGCAAGAATAGAACATTAAAGAATCACATAAGGTAAGGAATAAGAGGAAAGAAAAGAGAGAGATAGGGGGGTAGGGGCATTGTAACCAACAGAGTCATTACCAGTTGTTCCACCAGGGATTCCAGAATGAGCCTCATTGTATTAAAAGTAGCAATGGAGCCCTGGCCGGTTTGGCTCAGTGGCTAGAGCATGGGCCTTCAAACTGAAAGGTCCTGGGTTCGATTCCAGTCAAGGGCACATGCCTGGATTGCAGGCTCGATCCCCAGTAGGGAGCGTGGAGGCAGCCAATTAAGGATTCTCTCTCATCATTGATGTTTCTATCTCTCTCTCCCTCTCCCTTCCTCTCTGAAATCAATAAAAATACATTTTTTTAAAAAGTAGCCATTGGAGAGTGTACAATTCAAGTATTACAAATAAATATGCGGATTGAGGGAATGAGTCCCCTGTGAGTGAGAGCTCCGTGGAAAGATGGGGTGAACCTGTTAGGATGGGCCTATCACCGCTAAAACTCATACTAGGTTGCAAGACGCTCTCTAAAGACCTACCCCCTCTTCGTTCTGACTGGAGCGGGTGCCTTTGTCTCCCTGTAATTGTCATTTATTTTGCCCTGATGAGCCCCACCCGGCTCTGTACCCCGCCCCCCGCTGGGACTCCCAAAGCTGGAGGAGCAGAGGGGTGGCAGGAACGTCACAGGAAAGGCCGCCGGTGGCTGCGTGGCATCTGGCAGAGGGGACGCAGGTCACCGATGTCCCCGTGCAGGTCATCCCTATTCAGAGAGAGAACAGTGAAAGGAGCAGCGGGCCCCACCCCCGCCCCCAGGCCACGCATTTCTGTCCCCTACACAAGGCAGCATTGTGCACCCAGGGGCCAGACCTTGAGCTCCTTAATGTCTTCAGAAACCCGTGTCTATCTGCCATGGGCGGGCTCCTTGGTGCCACCGTCTTGCCGGTGCCCTGGTCACCAGCCCGCAGCCACCTCTTGACTCTGCCAGACTTTGAAGGGTTTGGCTAACTGTCCACAGGCTCCCGAGATCGCCGACAGGTCTGCAGCTGTCGTGGGAACAGAAAGAGCTCACAGGCCAGATGTGCGGTCACCGAGTTAGAAGGCCTCCCGGGGTGGCCGCCCCGGCTTCAGCCTCAGACAGGCTGTCCGGCGACTCCAGATGCCTCCGCAGACCCTGTAATAAATCAGTGAGCAGCGAGGTCACGGGGAGAGTGGCTGAAATGCAAGCCCATCTTTTCAAGTAAAGCATTTCAAAGTTTTGCTGTTGCCCCCAGCAGGGCCAGAAGTCTCAAGTGGGGGGGGGGGGGGCGCGCGGGAGAGGGGAGCAGGAATCTAACTCTATCAAGAAGGTGAATTTTTGGTTGCCAACCAACCACCCAATTCTTTTAACCACTGTGATTCTATCCAGATGTTCTTTCTTAAATGCAAAGGCCTCATTTTCTTGCCAAGAAATGGAATGATTGATCAAACCTTCTTTAAATCATTTCATCTTATCCATTTCCATCTGAAGGAGCAGCTATGGCATTAATATTAATATTCTCATTGTCTCCCCCCCGAGAGAGACATGCCCCGGTAACCCCCTCCCAATTACTGCCGACACCACAGGGTAGGAAGTGAGAGGAGGGAGCTCTATGCAGGCAGCACAGCGCTACAGATGTTTTCTTAGCAACAGCTGGTGGCAGCCCCCGGCCATATATTTTTTTTTTTAATGCTGTGCTTGTCAAATCACTTCTTAGACTGAATGGCAAAGGTAAGAGAGGCACAGGCCTATTCCGGCCTATGCTAGAGAGGTCACATTCAGAAGCCGATTAAGGGCCTCGCAAAAGAATATCTGCTCTCAACGTTGTGTAGGTAACACTGGAGCAATTAGACAAACAGATTGAGTAACTGAAACCACCTGTAGGATCTGAAAAAAACACACACACACAAAACCCACTCTGTCTTCCCTTCTCCTTCGCCGAGACACTTTGATAGGGATGGAAATGTGGGCCGCACATGTCCGCCGTCCGTCCTCCCAGGCACGGCGAGCGCGCTGATGATGAGGGCGGGGCTGGCAGCGCCAGTCTCCGTCTAACCGTGTTGGAAACGGCTCACCATCAAAAGGAAATCTGTGCCATGTGCCCAGCGGAGAAATAAATCTTCCTTTACTCGCGTCGGCCTCGCCTCGATCTGAGAAGCCCACATGGACACTTTCATCTTGTTTCGTGTTCGGAATTCCAGGTGGCACGCTCAGGTGCACTCTGCTCACATGTGGGATGTGTGCTTGACAGAAAGTTTTGATGGTTAAACATGTGTCCTGTGCGAGTGTCGCTATTTCAGTTATTTGTCTGAACCTGATCAAAACGGAATGCTCCATAGATATTCAATTATTAGCGCAGGCTATCCTCTCAGCCTTATGCAACCATTCCGAGTTTATAAAATATCAGTTGTGTATCGTGCAAATAATCTTAAGGACTTGCATCTGAAAACATGTTATAAGTATTAGTAGAAAAGTGCATGGTTGAGAAATGCATTGCTTTTTCTTTTTTTAAGAGAGGACTGTCTTTTGTTGATTAATTTTAGAGAGAGAAGGGAGAGAGAGGCATTGATTTGTTGTCCCACTTATTGATGCATTCATTGGTTGATTCTTGCATGTGCCCTGATGGGGAATCAAACCCACAGCCTTGGTGTATTGCAGTGATGGCGAACCTATGAGACGCGTGTCAGAGGTGACACATGAACTCATTTTTTTGGTTGATTTTTCCTCATTAAATGGCATTTAAATATATAAAATAAATATCAAAAATATAAGTCTTTGTTTTACTATGGTTGCAAATATCAAAACATTTCTATATGTGACACGACACCAGAGTTAAGTTAGGGTTTTTCAAACCTCAGTGGCCTGGAGTCTTCCTCTGAGATGGTGCACCCTCCCGAGTCAGCCATCGTCCCTCTATGGCACCCAGGGCACCACACACGGAAGTCACCAGTTGGAGAACTAAAGAGAAAGCAGGAGGGAATGGCTCATTCCTGATAACCTTATGTGCGGAAGAACACACATTTTGGAATTTAAATTGTGGCTCTGTGATTTATTTGCTGTATGTCCTTAGACAAGGCAATAATTGAGCCTCAGATTCTCAGTAAAGTGGGGACCATAAACTATTTGTCATAGGTTACTGTGAAAATTAAATAAGATAATTCACATGTGTGATTTATTATTGTGCCTGGTCCAAACAAATGTTCAATAAAAAGAAACTTATTAAGAATGAAAAAAAAAAAAAGTTAGGGTTTTTCAAAATGCTGACATGCTGAGCTCAAAAGGTTCGCCATCACCGGTGTATTGGAACGATGCTCTCACCAACCGAGCTACCCGGCCAGGATGGAAATGCATTGCTTACTCAAGTTCATAAGTAATGACTATTGGGAAGAAAATGGTTAACATAACCCAAACGTGGATCCAGGATGTGTCTGCCTCCCGGGGAGAGAGACCAGAATAAAGCCAGTGGAAAAGCATCATGGCTGCCCTCCCTGTTTCGTCCAAGACATACATTTCTCCCCTATGGGTCCAATCCTATATAATAAAAGGCTGATATGCAAACCAACCAAACAGAAGAACGGGTTGCTATGACGCGCACTGACCACCGGGGGCAGACGCTCAACACAGGAGCTGCCCCTTGGTGGTCAGTGCGCTCCCACAGGGGGAGTGCCGCTCAGCCAGAAGCTGGGCTCACAGCTGGCAAGTGCAGCGGCAGTGGTGGGAGCCCCTCCCACCTCCGCAGCAGCACTAAGGATGTCCGACTGATGGCTTTGGGGGCCTAAGCCGTCAGTCGGACATCCCCCGAGGGCTCCTGGACTGCAAGAGGGTGCAGGCCAGGCTGAGGGATCCCCCCCCCCCGAGTGCATGAATTTCATGCACTGGGCCTCTAGTATTCTTACAAATAAAATGTTCTAAATATAACAGTACATAGAACCATGGCTTGACACTGCGGTGGAATCTCACGAACAGCAACAATAGCACCATTTGGACTGTGCGGTCTCTCCCTAGGCAGTGCTGTGCACCCCCTTTTCACGGTCAGGTCAGAGGCCAGGTCACTGCAAAGGGAGCAGGTGCCCTGCTGGGGCTGCCCGGTCGGCCTATAGGATAGTTTAGTGGGTGCTGATCTGGGGCCTTCATTTGCTTCTTGTAACTTGAAAACCCACTTTTTCAGGAGGAAGAGTGCACCGCAGCCTAGATGACTGTGGGGAAGTTATTTTTAGAGACACTAAGAATTCTCGTCGTAGGCAGAATAATGGCCCTGAAAGATGCCCAAGCCCTCATCCCGGAAACTCAGAATAAGTTAGTTACCTTGCACGGCAGAAGCGACTTTGCAGAGGTGATCACGTGAAGGGATCGGAAACGGGAAGGGGACCCTGGATTACCCAGGGGGTCCGATGTCGTCACAAGAGCCCCTACATGTGGGAGAGGGAGGCCGAGGAGTCGGAGGGAGATGGGACTGCAGAAGGGTCAGACCGATGCAATATGGGGGTTAGCTCCGTGTTGCTGGCTTTGAAAATGGGAAAAGGGGTCATAAATCAAGGAATGTGACAGCCTCTAGAAACAAACCAAAAAAAGGCAAGCCTTAACCGGTTTGGCTCAGTGGATAGAGCGTCGGCCTGCGGACTGAAGGGTCCCAGGTTCGATTCCAGTCAAGGGCATGTACCTTGGTTGCAGGCACATATCCAGTGGGGGGTGTGCAGGAGGCAGCTGATCGATGTTTCTCTCTCATCGATGTTTCTAACTCTCTATCCCTCTCCCTTCCTCTCTGTAAGAAATCAATAAAATATATATTTTTTTTAAAAAGGCGAGGAAATGGACTGTCCACTACAGCCTCCAGGAAGGCATGGAGCCCTGTGGACACCACTATTTTAACCCCGTGAGATCTGGGTCAGACTTCACTTCTCCAGAACAGTAAGACGACAGGTGTTTTTAAGCGCTGAGTTTTTGGTAACTTGTTACCGCAGCCATGGGAGACTAATACATTTGTGGCACATGCTTCTTTTAGTTTTTATTTGTTTTTTTAAATATTATTTTTTTACTTCAGAGAGTAAGGGAGAGGGAGAAGGAGATAGAAACCATAATGTTGAGAGAGAATCATCGATCGGCTCCCTCCTGCATGCCCCACACTAGGGATCGAACCTGAAACCGGGGCCTGCGCCCTGACAGGGAATTGAACCATGACCTCCTGGTTCAAGGCCAACGCTCAACCACTGAGCCTCTGGCCAGGCACTTGCTTCTTTTTGTTTCTGAGGGTTCTACTTGGTTAATGACTCTGGCTGCCTCCAGGACATTGTATCAGAAAAACTCGCCAAGGTCCAGACTCAGACAGAGAAGAAAGTGGATATGGAAGGGTGAGGATGTGCCCGAACTGAGTACGTCTAGCATCTATTCATCATTTCAATCATGTTTCCTGACAGTCCCTCAGAGGAAGCTGTGATTTTAGTTTGAAGAAATAAAACCCTTTGGGTTGGCATTACTGATATTTGGCTTTATTTAGAATTTCTAGAGAACGGCGACAGGTTCGCCACTTACCAAGCAGTGATACACAATCTGAATCGAGTGCCTCTGTTTGTGGTTAACATGTTCATCTCACAACAAGCGAGGCAGAGAACAGCAAAACCAATATCTTTAATGTTATTCAAGGGCCATCTTTTAAACCGGTGGGAGGAGTCTTGATCAAACGGCTCCTTTTTTGTTTCATTCTCTTTCATCAGGGAAGCTAGAGGTGGGAAAGACTCACTGATCATAAATTAATGATCCTGTGTTTGTGCAGAGGTCCCCACTAATTAATAAAGAAAAACGAAATGCAAAGCATGAATATATCTAAATTCCTTTCAGTCTGGGAGGACGATTAAAAATTCTTTTCCTCAGACTGAGACAAAATGTGTTTATGTTTTACACACACACAGAAAGTAGGCCTATCAAATCCTGACCCTGAGTCTTTCAGTGACTCTTTTTAAGCAGATTTTAAAATATATATGTATTTTTATTGATTTCAGAGCGGAAGGGAGAAGGAGAAAGAGATAGAAACATCAATGATGAGAGAGAATCATGGATTAGCTGCCTTTTCAACGCCCCCTACTGTGGATCAAGCCCACAACCCGGGCATGTGCCCTGATCAGGAATTGAACCGTGACCTCCTGGTTCATAGGTTGACACTCAACCACTGAGCCACGCCGGCCAGGCTTAAGCAGATTTTTGTCCCAAACTGAGGGCAGGCACATCGGGCAGCATCAAAGCAGACAGAGGAAATTCCCATGATGCCGTGTCACTAGACAGTTGAATCACCTTTACTTATTGTAGGAGGTGGCTACACAGAGACTCACGGAAGACCCTCTTAAAGGCTGACCACCCCACCACAGGTTCTCTTCCTTCAAAGACATACGGTAAGATGGACTTCAACCTACAGAAGTGCTTCTTTGAGAACTGGAAAGTTTACCTAAAGGAAGAATTGATATTAATCCTTCTCAAACTCTTCCCAAAAAATGTAAGAGGAGGAAACACTTCCAAACTCATTTTATGAGGCCAGCATTACCCTCACACCAAAACCAGACAGGGACAAACACAAGAAAAGAAAATTCTAGGCCAATATCTCTGATTTCGCACAGATGCGGACATCTTTGACAAAAACTTAGCAAACCGTAATTCAATGGTACATTAAAAGGACCATGCAGCATGATGGAAATTGGTATGTGTTCCCCTTCACTGGTATGTAAACTAGTACAGCCACTGTGGATAACAGTATGGAAGTTCCTCAGAAAAAAATTTTTTTTTAACCTACCATATAATCTAGGAATTTCATTTGTGGGTATTTACCCGAAGAAAATTAAAACACTAACTCGAAAATATGAATTCACACGCAGAGTCACTGCAGCATTATTTAAAATTGCCAAGACATGGAAACAATCTATGTGTCCATCGATGAATGAATGGAACACCTTTCAGCCACAAAAAAAGAACGGAGTCTTGTCATTTGCAACAACATAGATGGGCCTTGAGGACATTATGCCAAGTGAAATAAATCAGACAGAGAAAGACAAATACGGTGTGATTTCACTTGTATGTGGAATCCAAAACACAAAACAAACACAAACTAAACAAAACAAAGAAAAGTAGAACCAAGTTCACAGATACAGAGAACAGATTGGTGATTTCCAGAGAGGAGAGGGCAGTGAAGAGGGTGAAGGGGTTCAGAAGGTACAAACTCCTAATTATAAGATGAACAAGTCCTGGAGATATGACGGACAGCGTGGTGAGTACAGTGAATAATACTGTGCGGCACATTTGGAAGTGCTAAGAAAGTAAACCTTACAAAGTCTCATCATAAGAAAACATTTTTTTTAACTCCGTGTGGTGAGGGATGGTAACGAGGCTCACTGTGGTGATCATTTGGTAGTGCATACAAATATTGAATCATTATGTTGTTCAATTGAAAGTAACATGAGGTTATATGTCAATTATCTCTATATATAAAAGCCTAAGCAACCATTATGACCAGCTGGTAGATATGATGCACACTGACCACCAGGGGCAGACGCTCAACACAGGAGCTGCCCCCTGGTGGTCAGTGCACTCCCACAGCCAACCTCCCGTGGTCCCTGCCCCGCTGGCTGGCCCCAATCGGCCCTGATCACAGGCCAGGCCAAGGGACCCCACCCTCGCATGAATTCGTGCACCGGGCCTCTAGTACTTTGATGAAAAATGATGCTAGGAATATCAACCAACCCCTCTGAGCATTAACTACCTCCTTGTAAACAGGAGAACAGTAATTTTACAAGATTACTATGAGGATTAAATGAAGTTGAATGAAATAACCCGTGAAACTAACTAGAACCCATCACAGTGCCTGACTCTAGTAGGTGATCAATAAAATGTAACTAATATGCTCAACACGATCAGCCAGTTTCTTTTACTCTGACTGTATTCAACAAGCAACCTTCTCGTGCTCATGTAATTTCTCAAGAAGTCTTTTGGACTGGAAATAACAAGTGCTAATAACATGATGTTCAGTGTTCTCTCATCTTAAGAGTAAACATGTTTCCATATAATACTTGATTAAAATTAATTTTTCAATGTGTTTGATTATGATGAGTCATTTTCTAGAGACTTGGCCTCCTAGGGAACTAATATAAAAGAATCAACTTTCTTGACCTACAAAACTAAGGACCAGACCTGGGCTTGGGATGGCTACATCAAGGCAGATACCGTCTAAAGCTCAGACTCAAACCATCAGCTGGTATTTCTCCCTGCCCTTCACTCTCCACCCCGAAGCACTGAGCCCACAAAAGAGGTGGAGTGAGACCTAAGCCTGGACAGTTAGCTTAGGTTCACTCATCCATTCAGCAGAAATTCACCGAGCATCCGTTGAGTACCAGGCTCTGTGCTGGGTCTTAGTAGTTAAAGACAGAAAAACGGGGCCCCTGCCCCACAGAGTTCACACTCAGGGATGTACCTGTAGATGTTTGGAGAGTCTGTCGGGAGTCTATCTAGTTTACATCATGCATGAACCCCCCAAACAGAAATTAGCTCAACGTGGGAGATTGCGTACCTGTATTTGTTTACACGTACATGCGTGCACACCAGCATGTCGTGGGAGGTCTTGAGCTTTATAAAAATGGCATCACAGCAGTAAGTTGACTTACGTGGTTGCTGCGAGGTAGGCTTAGAACATGACACATTGGAGGTGCTACCTGGTTGTCTGATCTGGAAGATGTGCATATTTCATTCATTCACTCATTCATTCACTTAGTTAACAGTTATTTATTGAGAGCCTGCTGTGTCTGGGGAATTACCCTGGGTTCCAAGACTAAGTGGGCTCCACTGATTCAAATCCTCCCCATCGCCCGAATCCCTGCTTCAAGTTCACTCTCTCCATAATGTAGACCTGACCCCGGAATTCCTGTACTGAGGTCTAGGTCACCTTTGGATGATTAAATAAAATGGAATTGAAGTTTAAGATACATACAAAAAGCATGCCTAAGTTTACATTATTACAGCGGAATGTGCTCATGTACCCATCACCCACATTTATTAGTAAAACAACAACAACTAGAATGCTACCAGCACCCGCATCCCCTTAGAATCGCTACCTCCCACCCTCCAAACACGGCTAATAACTGTCCTGACTTCTAACAGCATAGTTTAGCTTTGACTGTTTTGTACTTTATATAAAGAGAATCCTATCTTTTTTTTTTTCATCTTTAGGCAGTTATGCTTCCTGAGCTGCTGTATTATATAAATTTTGTGTGTGTTTCTTAAATAATGAGAATGCCAGTTTCTTTATGTAACTTCCTGGTAGGAAAAAAACAGAACCTGGAACAGTGTCTTAGGCAGAATACATTAAACTGGGTGCTCCTCATCCTGTTTAATTTGCCTGAGCTTGTGGAGATGTCGACTGGAGACCTTACCTTGAACTTGTCAAGAATGGGGATCGAGCTTTATATTCTAGTCATCATTCCAGGACACCACTCTGAGTGTGTGTGTGTGTGTGTGTGTGAGTGTGTGAGTGTGTGTGTGTGTGTGTGTGTGTGTGTGTGTGTGTGTGTGTGTAAAATTATTCGGGGTCAATTTATCCCTGGCTGCTTTAAGCAGCATTTCTGAAAATGTGCATGAGAATAAAACATTCACTTTTCCCTATCCTAATAGAAGGAATGGAGTTAACTTTACTGCTGACCTTTTGGGTTTTTCCAAAACGCTATGTCTTAGTGTTTCTTGTCGTTTCCTTCCGGGGACTTGATTGATCGAAAGGAGAAGAGGGTCACCGTGTCCCATTAGCGATGGCGTGGCAGGTGGTTTATCTTCCTCTCCGACCCAGGAAACTAGGCCCTACACCAGTGATGGCGAACCTATGACACTCATTTTTTTGGTTGATTTTTCTTTGTTAAATGGCATTTAAATATATAAAATAAATATCAAAAATATAAGTCTTTGTTTTACTATGGTTGCAAAGATCAAAAAATTTCTATATGTGACACGGCACCAGAGTTAAGTTAGGGTTTTTCAAAATGCTGACACGCCGAGCTCAAAAGATTCGCCATCACTGCCCTACACCCGTGACCTATTCTCACTTTCCGTTCCGTTGTTCTTGTTTGTTTGTCCGATAGATTTATCAGCATTAACTCTTGCTAACAGCCAGGCAGGTCCTTTGTCAGAAAAGCAACACGCAACCCTACTGAGAGCATTTTCCTATACACTTACTTCATTTCCAGCCTTGTCATAAGCCTTCTCCGTCTTCAGTATTCTGGTTGGCATTGACCTCTACTGTACACTCAGGACCATAGCGAATGAGTTGCGCTGAGAGATGAGGAAAGAAGTCCTTAGGACAGAACTTCCTAATGGAGCCATTCTGGGAACCACTGACCTAGCAAATGGCCCCCGTGTGTTCACTGTGGATGTCCATCTCCAAATAGCCACAGACAAATGCAGCAAAGTCACAGAAGGGCATGCTGCTTAAAGGGCACTGCGGGCGTAGGAAGACAGTGGTTGGATCATCGGGACCCAGCTGACAGATGCCCGCAGTGCAGGAAGCAAGCCCCAGGTCATGGGGGGGGGGGGGCAGAGCTTCCGATCTGCTGACCCTGAAAGTCACCTCCAAGAATTTCTGCTCTCTGCTTCTATTATTTCTATTGTTGCCAACTCAGTGTTAGACGTTATACCAAACTCGGGACTGACGGCCCACATCGAGGTCATTGAGCCATCTTCCAACATTGCATCAGGACTTACCCCTTTAGAACTTTATTTCTACCCTGGCTGGTTTGGCTCAGTGGATAGAGCGTCAGCCTGAGGACCGCAGGGTCCCGGTTCGATTCCGGTCAAGGGCACGTACCTCGGTTGCAGGCTCCTCCCCAGCCTGGGCCTGGTCAGGTTGCATGCAATAGGCAACCCATCGATGTGTTTCTCTCTCATCGATCAGAATTTCTCTCTTCTTTCTCTCTGTCTTCCACTCTCTCTAAAAATCAATGGAAAAATAACCGCGGGTGAGGACTAAAAAATAATAAATAAATAAGTAAATAAATAACTTTATTTTTATAAGCAAGGCCTTGAGACTGTCACTTCAAGATTCACAGACTATTTCTGACCTTCTGCCCCTTTTCCTACACACCAATATGCTTTTGTGTTAGTCTTAAGGCAGCGGTTCTCAACCTGTGGGTCGTGACCCCTTTGGGGGTCGAACGACCCTTTCACAGGGGTCGCCTCAGACCATCGGAAAACACATATATAATTACATATTGTTTTTGTGATTAATCACTATGCTTTAATTATGTTCAACTTGTAACAATGAAATTGGGGGTCACTACAACGTGAGGAACTGTATTAAAGGTTCGCGGCCTTAGGAAGGTTGAGAACCCCTGGTCTTAAGGAGTGATGTCATGAAAGATGCTATTAAGCAAGAGCACTAACAAACCCAACCGCCCTTCCAGGCCCTTGGTTCGTATTTTGTTGCATCCATTCGGTTCGAGTGGCAGTTTTCCCACTTTGCCAACAAGGTGATGGGAGGGGAGTGGGCCGTGGGGAGCCGAGAGGCAGGTTCACAAACACCTTGCATTCTCGTTCGCCCTTGTGGTGAAGGTGGCTGTCAGGGCCAACACGTGACCTGCCCACTGTCCCTAGTTGCCATGGCGGTGACTAACGGGGTCTCCAGTCTGACACACGGGCTTTCTACCATTTCAACGAAGACAGTGGGGGAATGTGTATGTTTTCTTGACCTTTTTGCAGGAAATCCTGCCCACTGCACACAGGAATGCAGCCCTTCCCCGACCGCTGGTGCTCAGGCCTACACTTGGGGGTGGGCTTGAGTGACCCTGGGAAATGATGCTCACATTCTCACTGGACAAGGAAACCTCCAAGTCATCGCCCAGGGCCGGAGGTGCTCACAGGCAGCAAAACCTCAGCACAGACAAGCTGGGCCTTTAGTCCATGAAAAAACAATGACGTTTGTTTCAAAATAGACTAAAAGGAGGTTGAGTGTACCCTTGACCCTGACGTTGCCCGTTTTCCCGGCTTAGTTTTCGGCTTCTTACAGAGTTTCCACCCACCAAGGGCAACGGGGTAAGAGATACGAGTTGGAACAAGAGGAACGGGAGGTGTGTTTCATGTAGAAATAAGTGATTGCTTAATATCTTTATCCTAAAAGCCAGGGCCTCTCAATTAAGAGAAAAATTAAAATCCCAGCGCAGTTTCCTTCCCTGGGCGCTGCTGGGGGTCACAGGAGCGGTCATGCACAGCTGTCTCCTCCGCACTGACCCTCTCGGATGGCGACACAGCAGAGGAGTGACAGCGTCTCCAAATGAAAATAGTGAAACATCTGTCTCCCTTTCCCAGGCAAATGGCGCTTAAGGTTCTCATTTGGGGCTCATCAGTGACCCCACACACAACTTACCCCACACCCCCACCCCCCTCAAAAAGCAGCTTCAGTGTTAACCATGTCTCTTTCTCTCTCTGACTCTGTTGACCACGCTTCCCTTCCTGGGACTGTAAGATAGTTTAAAGACAGACAATCACAAAACCTGTGCCGGTGTCACCCCGGAGGGTGAAGAACAGAGAGGTAAAGGCTCCAGTGGGATGGAGTGCATTCCGTGGGAGCAGATAAGCCTTCATTTTTTAAAAAAAGAAATTAGGAGAAGCAATGAGTGAATGAAGAAAACGAGCGTTGGGGAATACTTGTATCTAACGTAGCCTAGAGGCAACCAGATCCTGAGTGGGATGGTGTTGGGAGTGGTGCTCTCTCAGGGTCAAGGGTAATAGGTCAAATACGAAGGACCTGCCCATGAAGCTTTCTCGTCCTTTTTTTTTTTTTTTTTTTAAATATTTATATTGATTTTAGAGAGGAAAGGAGAGGGAGGGAGAGAGATAGAAACATCAGTAATGAGAGGTAACCATTGATCGGCTGCCTCCTGCACGCCCCCAGTAGGTCCGAGCCTGCAACCTGGGCATGTGCCCTGATGAGGAATCGAACTGTGACCTCTTGGTTCTCAGGTCGATGCTCAACCTCTGAGCTGCCCTGGCTGGGCCCTGGTTTCTTGGGCCCATGCACACTCCCTGGCTCACACACAGCTGCGACTCGCTTTGCTGTGGCGTCCAGACAATGTCCCGGTGTCCCCGAGCTTACAGGATGGCACGTGGTCTGGTAGCTCTAACACAGTGAGCTGGAAACAGCCTTCATGCTCCGCCGGGTTATTTTAGAGGAAGCTGTGCCTAAGGAGACACCATTGTTTGTTTGCTGGGGCGTCACATAGAACCAAGATCATTCCGAGCTGGAAGCAACTTCAACAAGCAAGTGGTTCAGCCCCCAGATTTTCCTAATGAAGGACCGAGGCCCAGCGAGATGCCAGTGTGGGGGGCGGCTGCCGGGGACTCGGTCTCATTCCTGGCGTCTCCCCCCTCTTCCCAGATCGCTCAGCTCTCTCGCTTCTCTCTCCACCTCCTCAGGCATTTCACATCCATTTCCTCCTCCTCCTCCTCCTCCTCCTCAGGCATTTCACATCCATTTCCTCCTCCTCCTCCTCCTCCTCAGGCATTTCACATCCATTTCCTCCTCCTCAGAGTGGCCCCTGACCTCTTCCCAAGGCATTCTGCTGCTGCTGTTTGGAAAACAAACAACACAGACGCAGCGAGTTCTGTAGCCATAGTGGGGCCCACAGACCAGCAGGTGTTGACTCACAGGAGTGGGACAAGCACACGGGGCAGGTATAACACAGAGCTTCGAGAGGCTGTAGTTCTCCCCTGGTCCCCCCAACCCCTGCCCCAGTCAAGGTCACCATGGCCCGTTCCCTGTCCTCTTAGTCACTGTAAAAAAAAAACAGGTCTGAACACACCCAGACCTTTTAAACATTCAATTTATCAATTGGATTAGCTCATTAAAGTGGGTTAATTAATTAACAGGTAATTAAATGGGTAGCTATTGAATCGGGTTAAAGGCTGCCTGAAAGGAAGACCTGAAGAGTAAACCTGAGTACATTGAAATTTATTCTGGTTTTGGTTAGTATTACAAATTGATGTTCGTTCCATCCATTCGTCCATCCAACCGGAGTTTGTTCATCCACCATCTCATTCAAAAACAGTTGTTGTTGCGTGCATTCTACGTGCCAGGGATGGGGTATTTGAAGTCATATTGAACAGCCTAGTTAGGCAAACAGAAGAGTATTAAGTAGTGATTACATTAGGGTAGGATAGATACACATAGATCCAACAGTGTGTACTAATGACAATGGTTTGTGCAAGGCTCTTGATTGAACACTATAAAAGACACAATAATAAGTAATAATAGTCCCTGCCCATTAGGGGCTTTGAGTAGCAGAAACAATAAGACACAAAGAATTTTAATGCAAAGTAGAATGTAGTGTCATTTACTCTGAATTTCTCTGTAATTTATAGCTTCTTAAAAATGAGGGGCAGGCCCTCGCTGGTTTAGCTTAGTGGATAGAGCATTGGCCTGCGGACTGAAGTGTCCCGGGTTTGATTCTAGTCAAGGGCACATGCCAGGGTTGTGGGCTTGGTCCCCAGTAGGGGGCGTGCAGGAGGCAGCCAATCAATGAGTCTCTCTCATCATTGATGGTTTCTATTTCTCCCACCCTCTCCCTTTCTCTCTGAAATCAATAAAATATATATTTTTAAAAAAATTAGGGACAGAAGCGTCCTATGTAAGTATAAGAAAAGATGCAGAAGGGGTTATTGTTATTTTAAATAAACAGGAAAATATCTTTAACCCATGATTGATTGTTCAATGTTCGTTTATTTTTGCTTTTACTTTTGGCCAACAGTTCTTTAAGCAAATACTTTTCTCCAAATTATGTTAAGCAAGTGTCTTGACAGGGAGACGAACATAAATTTCAAATTTGAACTTAAAATAATTTTGAATTATTTTAAATAATTGAGCACTATTTAAGGCATTAAAGAGCACAACGTAAAGAAGGATAAAATCTTAAAAGAGGTACAAGTGTTTGACTACGTACATCGCCACAGTGAAATAGTGAAGGTGGGTGATGAAAACAGCACTTGGAGAACTGAACCTGCAACGTGCAGGAACAGCTGAGCTGAGCAAAACTCTCCTCCTCAGACCGAGCCCATTCGTTATTTAAGGGCCCGTGAATAGATCATGAATAAAATCCATGTGTGGTGGTTTTAAAACATGGCTGCCAATTCCTTGGCACGCTTCCCACGGAGAGGTGGAGTCTAATTCCCTTCCCTTGAAGATGGGCTGGCCTGACTGACAAGCTTCCAACAAAGAGAATGGAACCAAAAGAGAGCTCCGAGGCGAGGCTAGAAGGGCAATGCTGCTTCCAGCCATCTGTCTCTCTTCTGGGGTGCCCACCCTCACAACACAGCTGCCGTACGGTGAGGAAGCGCAAGCCACAAGGAGATGCCAATAGCTGAGGTCCCAGCTGTTTTAATATGTTCCTGGGATTGCCCTGGCTGGGTAGCTTAGTGGGTTAGAGCATCGTCCCAATATACCAAGGTTGTGGGCTCAATCCCTAGTCAGGGCACATGTAAGAATCAATCAATGATGCATAAACCTTCTTTCTTCTTTCTTCTTCTTCTTCTCCTCCTCTTCCTCCTCCTCCTCCTCCTCCTCCTCCTCCTCCTCCTCCTCCTCCTCCTTCTCCTCCTCCTCCTCCTAGTTCTCCTTCTTCTTCTTCTCCTTCTCCTTTTTTCTCTAAATCAATCAATAAATAAAAATCAATCAATTAATCAATAAAAAATAAAATGCGCCCAGGATTCGTTTTAATCAGGTGTGGTAAGACACGCAGACATGAAGGTGACTCACGAAGAAGAGGTTTTCTATGCACAGATCCCACAAATAGGAGGACCACCCCGGGGAGTCCCAGAGTCTATCAGGAGGCAGAGGGAGTGAGGGGGAAACCCGGGCAAAGGCCTCTATTGTGGTTCCCCCAGGAAGAAGCATGAGGCGGGGTAGGCAGCTTAGGGTTGGCTAGTGGTTCTGATGGGTCCTGGATGTAGGACTTGTCTCCAGTTGTCTGCTGCCTGACCCGGGCGCTTAGGGCAGGTGGAAAGGGGCCTCGAGTGAGAGAGCCGTGAGGGAGGTGGTCAGGTGTGGGCTCTGGATCGGTTGGCTTGTGTAGGAGGGTGTTTATAGCTCTAGGAATTGGCTAGCCCTGGGCGGGGCAGCCCCCAGAGCCAGCAAGGCACCAGAGGTCAAAGTATCAGAAAAAAAAGGTGCTTCATCCACCAGCGATGGCCAGGGTCCACTACGGGACGGGTGAGGGAGGAAGCCTTTGGGATGACTCCAGAGTCTGATCATAGTCGATTGAGAGACCCTGAGTGAGGACTGCCTGCCTGAGCTGGGTGAACACCCCAATCCCATATGAGACAATAACAACAACAGCAATAAATTATTATTATTGTTACTAGAGGCCCAGTGCATGATATTGTGCACTGGTGGGGGGGGTCCCTCAGCCCGCCTGTGCCCTCTCCCGGCCCAGGACCCCTCGGGGGATGTCCGACTGATGGCTTAGGGGGGCAGGCCTAAGCCAGCAGTTGGATATCCTTAGCACTGCTGTGGTCTGCTTGCACTCGCTAGCCGTGAGCCTGGCTTCTGGCTGAGCAGCGCTCCCCCTGTGGGAGCGAACTGACCACCAGGGGGCAGCTCCTGTGTTAAGTGTCTGTCCCCTGGTGATCACTGCCTGTCATAGCAACTGGTCATTCTGCCATTCGATTTGCATATTAGCCTTTTATTATATAGAATGTTTTAGGCCACTAGTGGGTGGTTCGTTATGAAGAAGTAGATGACCAGAATATCCTGTTTGAAGAAGTCACATTATCGCATAAATCACTTTTAGATGCCATTGCCTATCGTTTTAAACATTGAAAAACTTGAATGTACATGGCTAATGTTATGCATCCTCACATATAAGAAATTCTCCCATATAAGACATTCTTTTAAAAGCATAACTATGACATTTCTAGAGTCGGTTAAGCACATAGATTGGCCTATCAATTGCAGCTTCCATTTTGAAGCAAATTACTCTCAGCAGTGGCTATCTACAAAGTAAGATGTTCCTGTTAGTGACGCTCATTTTAGGTAAGAACAATTGTCTGCTTGAAGTCGCTAAAATTATGGAGCAAAAGCTTTGATTGGGCTCCACCCTAGAGAGCAGTGATAACATTATTTTCTAGGAACATAAGAGGCGATGGTAGCTCCCTTTGGGAGAGCCATTCGGGGCTACAAGGTTTTCACTTGGGCTTGCTGGGAGATCGGAGAGGCTCAAGTCCACACCTAATCAAACATTTATTCACTCTTACCAAGAGCCGTCTCTGTGGTTTTGAGGCCCATTCATCAGCCTCCTTGTAATCCACTCTTCGCTAATCCACTCCCCACACAGAAACCTGGCCCTGGAGACAAGATGGCTCAAGAAGGTTCATCCTTCGAGCTGGTGCTCACGTGGGTGATGCTTGTGCAATAGCAGGTTCCAGAGGTTTCCACGCAGGAGGTACTGGCACTACCCAGCACCTCAGCAGAGTCAAGGCGGGCAGCCTCTGCCACAGAAAGGGGGAACCACATACTTTCCTTGTCCCCCTCTCTACGCGTCTCTGGAGGAGAGGACCTACAGTAGATCAGGTGTGGATGCTGCAGACACCCTGGTCCCCCTTCCAGCTCCTCTGGCTCCCCCCTTCCCAGGTTTCTTCCCTCCACCCCCAGGGGCCCCTATCCCAGTCTTGTCCTGTAGATTTCTTATTTAAACGGGAGCTCATGAGGCAACCTCAGCCTCTTGGACCCTCAGTTGTAATAGGGCAGTGGTGAAAAGACAGGTGAGAACGGGGCATTCGGGGCAAGGGACCTATGCCTACCTCACCGCTTCCGACCAGATCAGACCAGCTATCGCCCCCTCCGTGTGCTGGGATAGCCCCAGTTCTACTTCTGCTGTGTTAAAAAGCCACCTGGGAAAATGTAGCTCAAAGCAGGTCAGGAAACATGATTTTATTTTTTAAAATTTAAAAACGTGTTTTCAAATTACAGTTTACACTCAATGTTATTCTGTATTTGTTTAGGTGTACAGCGTAGTGGTTAGACCATCACAGGCCTTACAAAGTGTTCCCTGTCCCCACCCCCCACGCCCGGTATTTCTAGTACCCACCTGGCACCATTGACTCTATTCCTGATACTGTCCTTACATCCCCAGGACTAAGTTGTAACTACCAATTTGTACTTCTCCATCCCTATTCCTTTTTCACCCCGCCGGCCATCCCCATCCCTCTCTGGCACCCATCAGTCTGTCCTCTGTATCTCTGAGTCTGAGGAAGCCTAATGTTACATGCCACAAACCAGAGGATAAAATGTGTGTGTGTTTTTTTTTATCCTAGGATGCCGGCTGATATTAACATTTTACTAAGTTGTTCTATACACATTTTCCAAATAAAACCCCCGAATTATCGGTGAAACCGTAAAGGAAATCTCTTTTTTTAAAAAATACATATTTTATTGATTTTTTGCAGCTAGGAAGGGAGAGGGATAGAGAGTTAGAAACATCGATGAGAGAGAAGCATCGATCAGCTGCCTCCTGCACACTCCCTACTGGGGATGTGCCTGCAACCAAGGTACATGCCCTTGACCGGAATCAAACCTGGGACCCGTCAGTCCCCAGGCCGATGCTCTATCCAGTGAGCCAAACCGACTAGGGCAAGGAAATCTCTTTGGAGGCAAAGTCAGGAGATCTTTGGGTCCATCTGCGTGGCCTGTAAGGTTCTGAGTCAGCCCGTCTCCCCATTCGTAGCTACCGGGGCGCTCCCTGTTGAGTGAGTGAATGGAGGGAGAGAAAGAGACATGGTGTCTTTGACACGCAGAGGCAACGTATGCACTCAACCAAGGAGATCAAGTATAGAGGGCTGCCTGGGAGGCATCTAGGCATTTTCTTATAATTATTGTCAATTGAACTCAGAGCATAGGCAGAGCCACGCCCTGGGAACATGCTTCCCCAATAAGGTTGGACATGTTAATCAGGCAGGGGCGGAACTAGATATGTAAATCTAGGCCTTTAAAATAAACCTGCTGTGTGGCTCAGCCCGTTTTTTGCCGCCTCTCCATCAGAGAGGATGGCGCCCACCTGGCCCCAGCTTAAACTCTATTTCTGCTTCTTGGTCTTTCTTTAATTTCTTAATCCCCAGCTCCTCCACTCAGCAAATGGACTGTTTCCTTTTCCATGCGGGACATGGAGAAGAGAGAAACAGCCCCCCACAATCAAGGATGACTGATACTTCTTCTAACACCCAATACTGGAAGAGAGAACTATTTGACACAGAATCTATACCACTAATTAAATTGACAGCGGTAGCCAATTGTGCCTGAGTCTGGCTGCTCCCTGATCAACAACTTCCACCCCCATCACAGACACACAACTTCCTGCCAAGTGAATAATCTTCTCGTGAATTCAATTAAGCTGTTTAGAAATCGGTGCCTTGTTAGATGCAGGGGCTGTTCCTCTAGAAAGCTTCAAGGCTCTATCAGAGGGACTCCTCCTTCTGACATAGGTTAGGGTTTTGGTGGGAGGAAAGCAGTTTTGATGACTACCTGGCCACTTCTTGTCTTTTAATTTATGGTAAAATGATTTCAGCATTTGCTACCTGTTCATTTGGAGATTTTCCCTTCATGCAATGGCTGCTATTTGTGATGAGTCTATAACTCACCGCAGGCTACAATGCAACCTCCTGAACAATGACTTGCATCTCCAGTAAATGAAAACAGAAGCATATCTCCATGTATTCACAAAGAATTCATTTAAATAGTCAATAGCATTCCTGAAAGATCCGGGCTACAGATGCAGGCAAAACCCACTGGACGTAAATGTGTCCAGTCAGCGAGAGAAATGCATCGTGCGACACGGGTTATGCGTAAGTGTCCCGAAAACCAACACTTTCAAAAAAAAGGAAGAAAGGGAATGAATACGTACAATGACCTGAGCAAAACAATTGTCTCCTGGGCTCCTCTACGTTAGGAACTGAAATAACTATTTCATTACTTATAAACCATGGGCACCTTTTGAAAAAGGGAGGTGATTTCAGCAAATTTTAATAAAAGCATAAGTACAATAATGTCCCAAGCCATTAATAAAAGAATAAAGAAAATCATAGCAATAGCCAAGAAGAGGGGGAAGATCAGGTCAAGAAATCCCATTGAGAAAAGTTATCCCACCTGAGCTTAGAGGTTGGCTGTGTGTTTCCTGTTAGGCCAGGCATTCTTGGTTATGTAATGACTAGAGGCCCGGTGCACAAATTCGTGCATGGGTGGGGTCCCTCTGGGTGGCCTGCAGGGATTGGGCCAAAACCCGCAGTCCAATGCTGCCTGCAGCTCCTACCTGCCATTCCTGCTCATCCCGGCCCCACTGTGCCTGCTGCAGGCTCGTGCCCAATCAGTACCAATCAGGAGAGGCTCACACTGCCACAGCAGCACTCACTAGCCTTGAGCCCTGCATCTGGCACCCTCCCAAGGAGAGTGGCCTGTGTGATTGGGCTGAAATCAGCTCTCTGACATCCCTTGAGGGGTCCTGAATTGCAAGTGGGCGCAGAGCAGGCTGAGGGACTCCACCAGTGCACGATCGGGCTGGGGAGGGACTGTGGGAGGGTTCCAGGGTGTCCGGCCCATCTTGCTCAGTTCCGATCAGCCAGACCTCAGCAGCAAGCTAACCTACCAGTCGGAGCATCTGCCCCCTGGTGGTCAGTGCACGTCATAGCGAGTGGTTCAGCAGTCTTAGCATATCATTAGCATATTACACTTTGATTGGTTGCTTGGTTGTTCTGCCGTTCGGTCTATTTGCACATTAGCCTTTTATTATATAGGATGTTGAGCTATTTCAGGCGACCAAAGGAAAGAAACAGTAACACTACACCATTTTTTACCAAATATTTACTGAGCACTCAAAAAACAATGGCGAACAAGTCATTCCAAGTGCCCTTCCTCCTTGTCATAGTATTTCAAAGCTTTCATCGGATTCATCAATCAAGAATCACAAAGCATCTTTCAAGGCAGCTGAAATACACAGATAACACGATGTAATGCTTAGTGGCCCCTCAGATGGTGACAGCTTCCTACTCTGAAGGGTCGAAAAGACATGGCTGAGGAACTTAAGATCTTGTAGGAAAAATAGGATTACCAGGACCAAAGGTCACAGATTGAATTTACAAAGGCTTTGCACATACTTTCATATCCCCTGAAATAAAATAGCACCGCAATTAATGATTGTTAATGATGTTTTGCATTGTCCAAATTAGTAATAATAAATATTGTGAAATTATTTTTATCTACAGTGCATTGTTGGCTTGGATTTTCTTTCCCAACACTTAAATCGCGTGGTTTTCATATCTCTGTTGCAAATAATAATGATACTAATTATCTATCTGATTCTCTGTTCAAATACACAGATTTTTAAATGGTGTCATTTTGACTTCCACATTCCAAGTTTTTCAATGTTTATAGAAATTAGGATTTTTGAATGAGAAAAAGCTTTATGCCACTTCCCACACTCCCCACAACACACCTGCTATATTATAGGGTCATAACACGGTGGTGAAAAAAACTACAACCTCCTAGACACAGCCCAATTCTCTCCTTTTCAACAGAAAAAAAAAATCTAGTTTTAAGAACCTGCTTTCCGTTCCCTCAGCCTTTCTTTCCTAAAATTTTATTGCAGAAACTTCTACTCATACAACTTTGTTTTAAAAGTTGAAGCTTAATTTTCTTATTTTCTAATTATTGTTTTACCCAGTGACTCACAACTTTAATGTGTTAGAAACAAACACTTACCATCGTTGAAGAGCTATTCAGAGAAAAAAACATGTGCTAGAATGTATTTAAAATGAACTTACTTGGGCATGATGAACTGTAGTAATTGCCAATCCTGAGAACTCTGGAAGTTGGTCAGGATAGAATGAACATGTGTGAATCACCTCTCATGAGTCAGGCACTGTAGTAGGCATCGTACATGTGTTATTTCCTATCATTGCTACAACTCTCTAAGCTAAGTGTTATTGCATCCACTGTACAAAAGAAAAATGGAAGAAGCTCAGAAGGTCAAGTCCATTCGCCAAGGCCTTGCAGCTGGGAAAGAGTAGAGCTGCAATTCAACTGTATTTTTCTCTGGTACCAAATTTCCTTAGATTTCTTTGGAATCTTTTTTTTTTTTTTTTTTTTAATACAGAAACCACAGCAAAATGGGCATGTGTGCCAACAAAACCATTTTTGAATACTTGAATCTTTCCCCGGCTCATTGCCTTAATATGTTGTTACATGGGATAGATGAAGGTGGGTAGTTATTCCAATGTATTTGACCATTTAGAACAGGTAAAAATATAGAATTGGAAGTTTGGGGTAGACGTGAAGAATTCAGTATTAGTCCATCTGTGTGTTTCAATAGTGATAATTTTAGTGACCATCTTTGACACGAAGGGACAGACAGTAGGATGGTGACAAGTATAGCTTTCTTCTTTAATAGTTGTGTGATCATGGGCAAGTTTCTGTAACCTCTCTATGCCTCAGTTTCCTCTTTTATAAAACATGGGTAGTAACAGTACCTATCTCATAGGGTTGTTAAGAGGATAGAAGAGTTATATAATGTTCTTCGAACAGTGCCTGGTACTTGGTAAATTTTGTCTGGATCTCTGTCAATTTTTTTTTTTTAATTTGCTCCGGGGTGATGTAATTTTCACAGTTAAGACTTAGAAGAAGAAAAAAATGAACCATAAAAACTCAAAATAAAATCTTTTTTAACATGTACACAGGCTGTTGTCAAGAAAGGGACGATGCAGGTCATTTTAGTCAAAACTTGGTGAGTGTAGAATGTGAACTGGTGACCTCTTGCAAGGTCCTCGTGTGACCAAATGGACATGGAAACCCACCCGTATCAGACAACCAATTTCTTCTTTTATGTCAATGCAAAACGTTGGTGAAAGTTGCCTCTATTATGCTGCCAATAACTGACCCTCTTTGACCTCTAAAAAATGGAGGGTTAAAATGGTTCAAGGTAATATCAATGGCTATGAAAGAACAATGTTCATTGAAAACGAAAATCAGCTCTAACCGGTGTGGCTCATTGGATAGAGCATCGGCCTGCGGACTCAAGGGTCCCAGGTTCGATTCCGGTCAAGGGCATGTACCTTGGTTGCGGGCACATCCCCAGTGGGAGGTGTGCAGGAGGCAGCTGATCGATGTTTCTCTCTCATCGATGTTTCTAACTCTCTATCCCTCTCACTTCCTCTCTGTAAAAAATCAGTAAAATATATTTAAAAAAAAAAGAAAGAAAGAAAATGAAAATCACTTCTGAGCTTACACTTTGCTGAGAAGAAATGGCTCAGACACGGGGACCTGAGGGGATTTCGAGACGTCCCTGTGTTTGCCTTTCAAGTCTGAATAGAGGGAAACACCCCCTTAGAGTTGCCACCCCACTTCCCGGAGCTTCAGACAAAATAGAACACTTTTCATTAGTCTCGACTTGGCCGGCTCCAGAATGTCAAGCCATCGGAGTGGTTCAGAGACGGACCCCGTCACTGATCGCCACGGACGTAAGAACAAGTCCACGTTCACGGGAACACAAACATCGTGAGCGTCATACTGAGCGGTGCCACGTGAACAGGGACCATGTCATGAGAACTGCATGCCGGTCGCGGCGCTAAGTCCCGTGCACACACAGGCCTCTCTGAAACCCCTGTCCCGACGAGGCGCACACCTCAGACACAAAACCAGACAAGCCACCAGCAGGTCCCGGGCTGGGCTGCCTCCCTGTAAGGCTCTTCCGGGCGCACGTCCCCCCTCCCTGGCCCATCTGAACGTGGGCCCACCTGCTTCAGAGGCTGCTCTGGCCACACCCAGCGCCCCTTTTCTGCAGGAAACCGCTCCCAGAGAAGAGCAGGACATGGTGCTTCACTGTGAGCCGGGAAACTGAATGTCTAGGTGACCTCCCACGGTGCATAAAGGATGCACAGTAAATCCGCACCCCCGCTCCCAGCTAGCTCTCCACGCCCACGACAGGCCCCGAGCCACATGCAGGAAGAGGCAGGAGGGGAAGGAACGCAGCGTTGGGTGAGGCAGCAACGATGCTAAGTAACTATGGCTACGGGATGCCCAGCAGGTGTGAGGGCTCTGCCCGCACCTGAGGCCGCATCTTCCCAGCAAAGCTCTGACGTGGGCTCGATTGTCACCTTCAGTTTATTGATGAGGAGAGCGAGGCGAAGGGCGGGTAAGCTGAGCCCCTCTGGCCTGGGCACGGCTTTTCTTGGCGCCTCTGTTTCCAACCTCCCCTCTCCTCCACCGGCTAGCCTCTCCCGTGCTGTGACGCCAGCCGATCGTGGGAGTCCAAGGTGATGGCCCCCACAGGTGCCCACGAGGGAAGGCGAGAGCCGAGGTTTTACCCAGACATGGACGAGGCGTTCTTATGTGACGATCTAAGCACACGCTTCCAGGCCGCATGTCCCCCAGGCTCCCACCTCCTCCCAGGAGACGCTGACGGAGCTGTGAGGGCCCCCATCCGGCAGATCAACAGCAACACGGTCCTAATATTTAGCAGCTGTGCCCTCCCCCTTGCACAGATGCAGACCCTGAAGCAGGAGGGATATGGTACCGGGCTGACCTGGGGTCGCACACAGCCCAGCAGGGATTCCAACCCACAGACTGAATTTTCAGCCAATCGCCGTCGATCTACCGTCCATGTGGCAGTGAATGGGTGCCTGTGTGGCTGGCCTGCTGGAGGGCGAATAGACTTGATATGCTTTCTTTTTTTAAAAAAAAAATATATATATATATATTTTATTGATTTTTTAGAGAGGAAGGGAAAGGGATAGAGAGTTAGAAACATCGATGAGAGAGAAACATCGATCAGCTGCCTCCTGCACACCCCCTACTGGGGATGTGCCCACAACCAAGGTACATGCCCTTGACGGGAATCGAACGTGGGACCTTCCTTCAGTCCGCAGGCCGAGGCTCTAACCACTGAGTCAAACCGGTTAGGGCCTGATATGCTTCTCAGCCACCATTCCCAGGGCGGCGTGGAGACAGCCCGGACCGAGCGTTTCTCTCCCAGGAAAACTCAGCGAAGGAGACGGACTCGAGGAGCCCCGGTCAGAGCAGGAGGCACCGCTCCCTCCAAGACCCCCAGGCCATCTGGGTGTTCTGTGCTTTGTTACTGATCAAGGTGTGGGAGTTGGAGACCACAGGTGGGGACTCCTTCATCTTGGGCTGCCCCCCCTTCCCCGGCTCTGAGCTGTGCAAGCAGGAACCACACCCCTCCCCCTCCGGGAGCCACTGTTCTAACATTTCCAAACCCCACTCCTCCTCAGTGTGACTAAGCACAGAGACGCCTGGGGGGGGGGGGGGCACGGGAGAGCGCCTTCTCTTTGCAAACACAGTGAGCGAGGGAGCATCACCGATTCTGAGTTCTGTCCCCTTTGCCACAAAGCCAGGGGGGATGGCCATGGGTTTGAGTTCCCATCTTGGCCCAAATCAGTGCATCCTCAGCTTGGAGTACATCACAAGCCGGAAACTTACACATTTGGGGGGCGCTGTCCCTGGTGGGGCCCCCTCCTCCTGCCAGAACCTGAGTCCGTGTGGACGTCCTGCAGGAATGGGTCGAACTCTCCGCAAGCACCGTGTGGAGGGGGCCCCTGGCACCCCGGCCCCCCACAGGGTAGCCCTCTTACTTCCTGCTACTTAAGGGGGGGTTCTAAAACACCAGGGGGTCTCAAACATGATCTGTGGACGGCCACACGTGGCCACTGGCTTCATATGCTGATGGACTGCTAACGTGCGTAATACTGCCTGAATATGTCGATGGAATTCGTCACTCGCTTACATCTACTAAATTACAAGCACACACACAGCCCCTCAGCCTTGCCTTCCGTAAGGCTTGGTACCGTGTCTATAGTCCTGATGAGATGACTTGCTGAGAAGGCGGGATCATGGCAGAACAGAGGTCTGGGGGTTCTCTTTCGGGCCTTAAAGTTTTTAGAAGCATAAAACGAGTAGAGCACGCCCTAACTGGTTTGGCTCAGCGGATAGAGCGTCGGCCTGCAGACTGAAGGGTCCCAGGTTCGATTCCAGTCAAGGGCATGTACCGTGGTTGCAGGCACATCCCCAGTGGGGCGTGTGCAGGAGGCAGCTGATGGATGTTTCTAACTCTCCATCCCTCTCCCTTCCTTTCTGTGAAAAATCAATAAAATATATATTTTAATTTTTTTAAAAAAGACTAAAGCACAATATCAATGTGAACATAAATAAACATTCAAAGATGGTTATCAGAAAAAAACAGAAGGCCGTAGAGTCACTTCTCTAGTTACTATAACCCAGGGCTCCCTAAAATCGTAAGTCGGGCAATAAACTTGAGAGGCCTCACTCGGTCAAAGGGTAGGGGTCAGAGGGCCCTGCTGGTAGCACACGTGTCACCCATTGGTACTTTCTAATGTCACTGTAAATCGGAGCAGCGCACACCTGACAGGAGACTTGAGATTTGGCCCTTGGTGGAAGGCTTGGGATCAGAATCTTCCAGGGACTCAGTGGAGGAGATTGGTGACATCCTAATGGTGGAATTGCAGAGTCCAGGGAGTGGAAAAAAAAATCCAGGAATGATAGCATTGACCTAGCCGGTGTGGCTCAGTGGGTAGAGCATCTGCCTGCGTACTAAAGCGTCCCGGGTTCGATTCCGGTCAAGGGCATGCACCTTGGTTGCAGGCTCCTCCCTGGCCAAGAGGCAACCAATCGATGTGTTTCTCTCACATCAGCATTTCTCTCTGTCTTTCCCGCTCTCTTCTACTTTCCCTAAAAATCAGTGGGATAATATCCTTGGGTGAGGATTTACAACAAAGTAATGACAGCATATAAGTTTTGGGACTTTGTCAAGAGACCAATCCCTTTCACAGATTTGGGAGAACCTTCTGTGGTCACAAGAATGTGATCTCATTGTGCCTCATCATGACCGCGGCCAGAATCAAGTCCATTGTTCAACAAGGTCCTCAGGAGACCTCAATGGACTTGCTTGGATTGGGGAGACAGTTGTTTCTTTAGTGAATCAGTTGTGGGTTGTTGTTTTTTTAACCCTTGGAAGATGTGGAATTAAATATTTAAAGGTTGAAATAAATCAAAAAATATATTAAGATTTTAGCTAAACTGGGAAATAATGTGTGTATACTTGTTTTATTGAATATTTGGAATGTTTGAGAGAAATAAGCACATTTCAATACGTAACAGAATGTCGTTCTAATTTCACACTTTAATTTAAAATATGAAATTCAGTCAATTAACTTGACTTATGATTCTAGTTGAAAAATATAGTAGATTATTACCAAGGTTGTAAACAATATAGAAACAGTTTAAAGGGCGTAGTAGTTGTAATATGTATGTTTCTTTTTATTACATTTAAAAGAGCAATATAGGCAACTAGAGAAAATTTTGTGTGTTAAACAGTTGAAGTATTTTAAAAAGTAATTGAGCCCTGGCCAGTTTGGCTCAGTGGATAGAGCAGCAGCCTGTGGACCGAAGGGTCCCAGGTTCAATTCCAGGCAAGGGCATGTACCTCAGTTGCAGGCTCCTCCCCAGCCCGGGCCCTGGTCAGGGCTCATGCAGGAGGCAACCAATTGATGTGTTTCTCTCACATCAATGTTTCTCTCTGTCTTTCTCTCTCTCTCTCTTCCACTCTCTAAAAATCAATGAAAATCCGGGTGAGGATTTAAAAAAATAAATTAAATTTTAAAAATTAAAATAAAGAGAACCAAGATGGCGGCATAGGTTAATGCCGGAGTTTGCTGCTTTGAACAACTACTTCAAAAGTGAAACCAAAAAACGGAAGGGACATCACCCAGAACCACAGGAACGCTGGCTGAGTGGAAGTCCTACAACTAGGAGGAAAGAGAAACGCATACGGACACTCAGAGGAGGCCCAGTGCTGAAGTCAAATTCTGAGGTGCGGAGTGCGAGGAGCAGGCTGGCGGTGGAGGGCGCGGTTGTTGTTTTCAATCGGGCGGGAGTCACAGACTCTGAGCTCCAGATCTGGGCGAGTCTCTAGGGACCCAGACTCAAACGGGAGAAGTGGGACTGTCTGGCTTCGGTCAGAGCGAGGGCAGCTTTCTCTCCGAGCTTTGCAGCCGGTGCTGGGACTCAGAGAGGCAGAGCCCCTTGGGACAGGACTGAGAGCCGCCATAACTGCTCTCTCCGGCCCACCCTGTTGATCCTGTGCGACCCGCCCCGCCCAAGCCCTGCACAGAGGCATTTGCCAGATAGCCTCAGGCAAAGGCTAAATTAGCACCTCCCTAGAGGACAGAAGTTCTCTCACTGCTGACACAGCTGATTCTCATAGCCACTTGGCCTGGAGGTCAAACCCTCCCTGGGATTAGCTACAACAATCAAGATTTATCTATAAGACTGCGAACAAAGACCACTAGGGGGTGCACCAAGGAAGCATAACAAAATGCGGAGACAAAGAAACAGGACAAAATTGTCAATGGAAGAAATAGAGTTCAGAACCACACTTTTAAGGTCTCTCAAGAACTGTTTAGAAGCTGCCGATAAACTTAATGAGATCTATACGAAAACTAATAAGACCCTCGATCTTATATTGGGGAACCAACTAGAAAGTAAGCACACACGGACTGAAATAACGAATATTATACAGACACCCGACAGCAGACCAGAGGAGCACAAGAATCAAGTCAATGATTTGAAATGCGAGGAAGCAAAAAACATCCAACCGGAAAAGCAAAATGAAAAAAGAATCCAAAAATGCGAGGATAGTGTAAGGAGCCTCTGGGACAGCTTCAAGCGTACCAACATCAGAATTATAGGGGTGCCAGAAGATGAGAGAGAGCAAGATATTGAAAACCTATTTGAAGAAATAATGACAGAAAACTTCCCCCACCTGGTGAAAGAAATGGACTTACAGGTCCAAGAAGCGCGGAGAACCCCAAACAAAAGGAATCCAAAGAGGACCACACCAAGACACATCATAATTAAAATGCCAAGAGCAAAAGATAAAGAGAGAATCTTAAAAACAGCAAGAGAAAGAAAGTCAGTTACCTACAAGGGAATACCCATACGACTGTCAGCTGATTTCTCAACAGAAACTTTGCAGGCCAGAAGGGAGTGGCAAGAAATATTCAAAGTGATGAATACCAAGAACCTACAACCAAGATTACTTTATCCAGCAAAGCTATCATTCAGAATTGAAGGTCAGATAAAGAGCTTCACAGATAAGGAAAAGCTAAAGGAGTTCATCACCACCAAACCAGGATTATATGAAATGCTGAAAGGTATCCTTTAAGAAGAGGAAGAGGAAGAAAAAGGTAAAGATACAAATTATGAACAACAAATATGCATCTATCAACAAGTGAATCTAAGAATCAAGTGAATAAATAATCTGATGAACAGAATGAACTGTTGATTATAATAGAATCAGGGACATAGAAAGGGAATGGACTGACTATTCTTGGGGGGGAAAGGGGTGTGGGAGATGTGGGAAGAGACTGGACAAAAATCGTGCACCTATGAATGAGGACAGTGGGTGGGGAGTGAGGGCGGAGGGTGGGGCGGGAACTGGGAGGAGGGGAGTTATGGGAGGGGAAAAAAAGGAACAAATGTAATAATCTGAACAATAAAGATTTAATTAAAAAAAAAAAATAAAAAAAAAAAATAAAAATTAAAATAAAAAGTAATTGAGTATATTATTTTTAAGTGCAGCTTAAAATATTTATGGGAATTCAATTAAATAGTAACAGGCTTCTTAAACGTGGTTGTAAAAATGTAGTTGTAGGAATAGAATTAGAAGATTTGTACGTTGAACCTAAGTGCTTAAGGTTCAACCTCAAAATTCGGTTTTAGAACTTTTGAATTTTTAATTTTAATAAATCAAGTATTAATCTTTAAACCCTGAAGCCCCTGCAAGGACAGGAAAATTCAAATGGAGAGTTGCAGCTGTCCATGACCCATCAGCTTTTTCCTTTTTGCTGTGAGTTCCTTGAAGATAAGGGTCAAATCTCTGAAATGATAATTTTTTGATTAGTATGGTTTTTCCATCAACTGTTTCACCTTTTGATCAACTGGATAACCTCCTATTTCAGTCTGCATTTATACAGAGCAGCATTGACTGTCAAGTTAATATCAGCCTTCTTATTTTATTCAGGTAGCTTTAAGGACACAAGTGGTCTTAAAGCTAGCTTGTTTTAAGAAGTTGGCTCAGCCCTAGCAGTTTGGCTCAGTGGATAGAGCATCAGCCTGCGGACTGAAAGGTCCCGGGTTCAATTCTGGTCAGGGGCACATGCCCGGGTTGCAGGCTCAATCCCCAGTGGGGGGCGTGCAGGAGGCAGCCAGTCAGTGATTCTCTCTGATCATTGATGTTTCTATCTCTCTCTCTCCCTCTCCCTTCCTCTCTGAAATCAATAAAAAGATATTTTTAAAAAATTAAAAAATGAAATAAAAGGTTGGCTCAGAAATTCTGGGGAAGTTTTGTGTTTTGTTTACTTTTTCCAGATTTATTGAGATGTAACTGACATAAAACATTGTGTAAGTTTAAGGTGTACAATGTAATAATTGGATACGCATGTATGTTGTCAAATGATTAACCATAATAGGTCAGTTAACATATCCATCACCTCACATCATTACATGTGTGTGTGTATATGTGTGTATGATAAGAACGTGTAAGATTTACTCTCTTAACAGAGCAACTTTCAAACATACAGTGCAGCCTTGTTAACTATGGCCTCCACGCTATACCTTAGAACCTAAGGCTTAGATCCTCAGAATTTACCTTTTACCCCTTCGCCCCCACCCCTGGCATGCTCTCTGTTTCTATGAATTGGGGAATTTTTAGGTTGCACGTATGTGTCTTTCTCTGACTTGTTCCACTCAGCCTAAAGCCCGTAAAGTCTGTCCCTGTTGTCACAAAGCCAGGATGTCCTGCCTTTTTGTGGCTGAATGGTATTCCATTGTATACGTCTGGCACTTCCTCTGGACGGACGCTTGCGTTGTTTTCATGTCCTGGCTGTTGTAAACAAAGCTGTAATGAACACGAAGACGCAGCTCTGTCTTACAGGTCATGATTTGACTTCCTCTGGATATCCCAGAAGGGCAGTTACTATCCTCACATGGTAGTTCTATTTTTAATTCTTTTTAAGGAAACTTCGTATTGCTTTCCATGGCGGCTTCATGCATTACATCCCCACCAGTGATGCCCAAGGGCAGAGCTGTGGGCTGGGCCTCTGCTCAGGGCGCATTGGGAGCAGGAACGTGGCCTGAGCACTGGTTTCTGTCCGCTCTCCTTCCTTCTCCATCTCTGTCCGACCTCCAGTGATGGAGCCACAGATTTTCCCAGGAACCCCCAGGAGGTGAGACCCTCGTGGGCCTCTGGGGCAGCATCCTGCACTGCTCAGAGGGCTAATGTCCCCCCGTGGGCTCTGTTTCTCCCCGCAGTCTGTGCTGTGCTGGCTGGGGGGGGGAGGCGATGTGGTCAGAGTGTGGCTGCTCCCCTTCCTCTTCTAAGGGGTCCTTCTCATTCTCTGGTCCAGGGGGCCTCTGCCTCACTCCCGGGGCCTGGGATTTTCACGGCGGCGTCTTGTCAATGGACAGTGGACAGATGGCCTCTCTCTGAGTAGAGCTGAAGTTAGGAATGACTGGAGTTGTCATCTTGATAATGTCATTTCCTCTCGGGAAATATTTCCAGTTCAATACACTAGGAATACAATTCTTTTTAAACATATTTTATGGATTGCGGAGAGAGAAAGGGAGAGGGAGAGAGACATAGAAACATCAGTGATGAGAGAGAATCATGGACCAGCTGCCTCCTGCACATCCCACACTGGGGATCAAACCCGCAGCCCAGGCATGTGCCCTGACCGGGACTCAAACTGTGACCTCCGGGTTCATAGGTTGACGCTCAATCACTGAGCCACACCGGCTGGGCTAAATATAACCCTCAATCCTGGAGACACTCCTGTAGAAGCAGGGTCTGTCCTGAAGCCTGAAACAGACATAGAGTCCATGGAGATTATTTCTATCCCATTTGTAAGTTCAGCTCATTATGCTGGAGTGAGCGAAAACGGAGTTCATTTTCCGGCCCTCTCGGATGACAGGCCCCTACAGCCAGCAATTCGCACAAATTATGTAAGATTTTAAATGGTCAGTACGTGCTGTTGTGCAGCCAAAGAGCTGCTGACGAAGGGGCAGAACCGGTCATGAAGGCGAGGTTGCATCTGAAGGAGCTGCACCAGGACATACACACGGAAGGTCCCGGCAGGCGAGGAGGCCAACGTGCTCCCTAAAAAGTGTGCCTCCTACTGGCCCGTGGCTCATGAGAGCAGATTCCGGGGTGACAACTCTCCATTAGATCGCCCCGGCTCCCCTCCCCCATCTCCCCTGCAGTCCGGAGCTACCTGCACGAGGTCCCTGCTCAGATGAGCCTTTTGGAGTCACAGATCAAGTGCGGGCAGCCGACCAGCCTAGTGGGCATCGCCGTCATGACCCGGGCCCAGGAAATGCTAAACAACTGGCAGAGGCAGCGGCCAGGGCTGGACATAAGACAGGGTCTCAGCGGTCAGCGGGGCGTGGCTGAAGCAGGACCCAAGGGCGCTGGCCCAGGCTGGGCTCTGTGGGCAGGATGTGTGCGGGGCCCAGCAGCTGCTCGTGCCAGGCAGGTGGGACAGCTGCAATGAATGGGCCACAGAGCCACCTCAAAGGCACGCTGTGCCCCGCCTCACACACATGGCCTCGCCGTGGACAGCTGACAACAGCAGCAGCAGCAGCGGCAGCAGCAGGAGCCGTAAACAGAGCGCTGACCCCGGCCCTGGGAGGGAGGGCAGAATGGCTCCCCATTGTGCGACGCGGGCCAGCAGGCAGGGTTGCCCAAAGCTGTCGACAGCAGCTGCGACCAGCAGCCCCACGTGATCTTTACGTGTGAATCATTTGATGGGCCTTCTGGTCACACGGGAGTCCTTTCTTAGCTCAGACAGGAGAGGGGCGTCTCCAGCTCCCATCAGTGTGTCTGTAAAGGGATCCAGGCCGTTCAGCTGTGGTCCTCCCCTACTCGACTCCACCACGATGCTTCCCAAGGCTGCGAGGCCCTGTGTCGCTGTTAACAACCTCAGGCAGGCCTCTCGCTATGGCAGCTGCCAGCTTAGGTCTAGACCCATGGTCAGCAAACTGCGGCTCGAGAGCCACATTCGGCTCTTTGGCCCTTTGAGTGTGGCTCTTCCTAAGCCTTAGGAGTACCCTAATTAAGTTAATAACAATGTACCTGCCTACATTGTTTAAGTTTAAAGAATTTGGCTCTCAAAAGAAATTTCAATCGTTGTACTGTTGATATTTGGCTCTGTTGACTAATGAGTTTGCCGGCCACTGGTTTAGAGAGGCTGCTATATGCCCTCCTTGAGCTCTCCCACGGTCTAGTCCACCCCACTACATTCTGGCTTCTGTCCCCAAAGTCAATGTCTCTGGAAGGATTGAACAGCACAGACAGATCCATGCTATTTATTTCCCCTCTTCCTATCTCACGGGGGATGGTGGGAGTTTGTGGGAATAAGACATATCGGTGCCCTGCCACCAGAATCTTACTTGGCACTTCATTGGTTCTCTCTAAGTGGCTTCCCACCCTGCCTCTTGTCCCCACGTTATTTATACGAACACTCACAGCTCTGGCCCCTGGTCCTGGAAGGGCTGGAAGGCTCGCTGTTCTTCTCCAGGCCCATCAGACCATCTCCCTCATCCTCCCCATGTGTCCTTCCCCGACGTCACCACCAAGGGTGCCAACTGTGGTTTAGGGCATATTTCTTAAACTGAAGAATTGTCTTTATATCAAGGATGATTAGTTCCAATCTCACACTCCTGTGATATTTAGATGTACTCAATACTGTAACACAGTGGTTCTCAACCTTCTGGCCCTTTAAATACAGTTCCTCATGTTGTGACCCAACCATAAAATTATTTTCGTTGCTACTTCATCACTGTAATGTTGCTACTGTTATGCATCGTCATGTAAATATCTGATATGCAGGATGGTCTTAGGTGACCCCTGTGAAAGGGTCGTTCGACCGCCAAAGGGGTTGCGACCCACAGGTTGAGAACCGCTGCTGTAACATGTGACATTCAGCCATTACACACAGGCCCAGAGCGTTTAACGTGTCAGTGGGTAAGAGGGAATCATTGTTTTGGTACAAATACCCAATTTTTTTGCATGGATTATGATTTGCTATCTTGTATCCTCAGTTTTGCATTATGTGCTAGTTGAAATCCACATCAGATATGAAATACATATTCATCTTTAGAAATTATCAGAGTAAAAAAATAACCAAACTTACCAATAATAACTTTTCTTTGAGTTGGAGTCATAAGATAAGAAAATTTATTGTTATTGTAATAACTATGTCTGATGTCAGGTGGGTCCTAGGCTTTTCGAAGTGATCATTCCATGAGTTATATGATTATCTAATCACTATTGTTATGCACCTGAAACTAATACACTATTGTATGCCAACTCTCATTGAAAAGTTGAGTGAAAAATTATTATTTCTGAATTCAGGGATTTTCTTCTCCAAAGTCATGTCAGACTCCATATAGGTAATTTTTTCACATTTTTGTCTACCTTCTTTTTTTCTTTTCTTTTTTTCAAATACATTTTTATTGATTTCAGAGAGAGGGTGAGGAAGAGAGGGATAGAAACATCAATGACGTGAGAGGATCATGGATCGGCTGCCTCCTGCATGCCCCATGCTGAGGATTGAGCCCGCAACCCGGGCATGTGCCCTGACCGGGAATCGAACCGTGACCTCCTGGTTCATAGGTCCGTGCTTAACCACTGAGCCACACCGGCTGGGCATTGTCAACCTTCTTCATCTGCCTCCTCTCCATCTCCTTCCCACCTTCCTCCTTCCCCACTTCCCTTCTCCTGCATTCTGCACTCCTAGCAAATGGGGAGCTGTGTATATTTTCTTGATTCCCTTCTCCATATGTAACTCTCCTAATCTGGGAAATATAGGCATATCTGAGGCTCATTCAAAGTCAGGACTATCGTCTGGGGAGCTTTAGGCTGGGCTCCAGTCAAAGAAAAATTCCCTCCAGGAAGGAAATGGAGAGCTGTCTTAGCAGTCTGTAACTTCAGGCCCATTGGGTGCATGGCTCTTGCTGGAAATTCAGCAAAGTTTGTCCAGCAGACAATGTAAAAATTCACTGAAAGTGGTGAAATGAGGTAGTGGGTTCTCAGACATGCACTTTTCCTGTTAGTTTAGCGAGCTGAAGACAAAACCTGTTACAGGTGGTCTGTCTCCCTGGTGAGGACGGTGGCCTGTCAGGGCCCAGCGAACCTTCGTGCACTGGGATTGTCAGTGAGCAGGTGGGCAGCGCGTGAGAATGGGGAGGAGGGTTCGAGATGAACAAAGCCAGTGATATCCAGAATAGGGATCTAATTCCAAAGCTCTGCCTAATTTGGAAGTCACAATTCTGGCCCAAATTCAGGGCCACCAGTCATGCATTCCCTACCCTGTGCCTAAACTCAGGCCTGTCCCCTATCCATACTTCTGGCTCTGACCCTGTATAATATAATCACATGCAATAGCTCATCATTCTTGAACTAGGATGGTCCAGACACTATTTCACATTAACTCCATGAGAAATTATGTTAGTTTCAGACCCAATCTCACCCAGGAGGAAACCAAGTCCTGATGAGATTTGCATACCTATGGGTACACAGCTCCTGAAAGGCCCCGGTAAAATCCAGGCCAGGTCGTCTCACTCCAGGGCCAACTCTTCCGATCCATGACCTTCATTGTGATTGGAGCCCGGTCTCCATGGCTTGTTACTTTACAGTTTAAAGGCCATTAACAATGGTTCCCTGGCTGTCTTCGAACTGCAGAGCATTCATCGGTTTCTCTGGGCCTTTCTCTGATGACTTCAGCCTCATGTTGATATCCCCCCCCCAAGTCCCTGTGACATGGCGAACCTACTCGGCAGAGATTGTTAACATTTGCTTGATGCCAACGCAGTTGGTGTCTGTCTTTGCAAGTTTTCTTGGTCTTGGGGACTTCCTATCAGTCTATGAGCCCCGACAGAATTCTGATAGAAACATCAATGATGAGAGAGAATGTGCCCTGACCAGGAATCAAACCGTGGCCTCCTGGTTCAGAGATCCATGCTCAACCCCGCGTAGGTGCTGGGAAGGGGACCCACACTGGGTCAGTCCTGTCGGCCCTCACTTGCTCCAGCGCTGGGCACACAGTGCTTCTTGAATGAATGACTCTCTCATTCTAGAGGTCACCTAAAAACGTCAGACAGGCAGCTGAAGGGAACACTTGTGATGAGCAAAGCCACACTTCTCAGAAGGGAAGAAAATGCGTGAACTTACTTGACCCCCAAAGTCCTTTTCCTTGGCTTGCTCCCAAGACTGGTCTGCAACCAGAACGGACTGCTTGCTTACATCTCGCCCCTCAGTCTCCCTCCCTGCCCATCAGCTTGGACTATCACATTGAAAAGCCAGCGGCAAAGACCTGAAAACCACTGAAGTCTCACCACACTCTTCACTCACCAAGTATTCTTAACTGTGGAATAATGAAAGGACCGGCCCCAAAGCTTAGTTCCCTGAGCTCACTTCCTAGAGCTTGGTGGGAGCATTTTGTGCATACGTGTGCATACGTGTGCACATGTGCATATGTGTGTGCTCACATGCACCGGTGGGCTTCTAAAGCAGGGACAATGAAGTTACTATGATCTCATCTTTGCATTCCACATACAAAAGCAAGTGATTCTGTCTCTTCTTAGAGTCAGAGAAAGAAAATCGCATCAAGGTTAAGGGCAGCCCTTTGACCTATCGCTTTGTGGGTGGCCCGAGTAGAGACCATGACCCAAGGTTTCCCAGAAACCCAGGGGATAGGCAGGACGGTTGGATGCCTACGGTGAACTTAAGTCAAGGCCCTCCAGAAAGAGGCCTCTGACGCATATTTCTTCCTCGGTTCATTAAGCGTGGACAGGGAATTGATGGGGAAATGTGTGGCAACCAAAGAGCCATTTCCCATTTTTTCTTACCTATGGCCATGGTACAGGAATGTGGTGGGAGCAGGGCGCCCATAAACAGTCTGGCGCTGGCTTCCCAGCGACCATTCCTTTCACAAGCACAGCTTTCGCATGTGCTAAAGATGACAATGCTATCCATGTCGATGGTTCCAGGGAGACCCTTCATTCCTCGTCACAGCCATAGAACCGCTGGTGGGTGGTCCCCACTCCTGGTTGTCTTCATTATCATTTCACTGTGCTGTGCGCGGCTCAGCGCTCTTTGGAACTTGCCGGCATTTTAAAAGCCTTTCATGCACTGGAGTGGCTTGACATTCATATTCATAGGTCTTGCTGGCATGGCAGCAGAATCGCTATTCTTGAGATCCTCGTCCTTTGTGCGTTCAAGGTCACACCCCATCCAAGTGGGAATGGCAACGGACCCTGAGAACATCAAGCCGTCGTAACTCAACTCCGCTGCCCAGATGTCTCCTGGGTGCTCAGAGCTCCCTGCCTCTTGATGCAAAGTCAAAGTGAAACCTAGAATAAGCTTGTACAATTCAGATGTTTGAGTTTGCCTTAGCAACTTAAAAAACGTTTACTTTGGAAAGTGTTATATATATATATATATATATATATATATATATATATATATATATCCATATCCTTTCGATGTGGCATTTGTAAACAAAAGTGGGCTTGTCTACATTTGAAACCTGGGCATCACACCCAACTCCTTTTCCCATTGTATACAGTGGGTCGTGGATTCTGGTCAATCCCATTGATAAAGTATCTCTCAATCTCACACCTTCACCCTCATCCTAAACCTCCAGTCATGTTCCTCTTTCGTCTGTCCTCTGTGATGTTACCAGAACAATTGTCTAGAAGATAATCTGATCGTGCCACATTTCCCCCAGAAATGAATGAATGAATGAATGTCCGCATCCCTAGTAGAGCCCCTAGTACAGGCGTGGGCAAACTTTTTGACTCGAGGGCCACAGTGGGTTCTTAAACTGGAGCGGAGGGCCGGAACAAAAGCATGGATGGAGTGTTTGTGTGAACTAATATAAACTCAAAGTAAACATCATTACATAAAAGGGCACGGTCTTTTTTTTTTTTTTTTTTTAGTTTTATTCATTTCAAACGGGCCGGATCCGGCCCGCGGGCCGTAGTTTGCCCACGGCTGGCCTAGAAGGACCTTCACTGCTTTGTCCCTCCCTGCCTCAGCTCCTCCCAGGTGTCCACGGGCACCCTTCCCTCCAGCCCGATCTCCGGAAGTGCCTCCTCACTCCCTCACACATCCAAGTCCAGCATCTGCTCTTTCAGAGCCCGGATTTCATTTCTGCTCCTCTTCCCTTGGCTAAGTTCTACTTCTCCTTGAAAACTCAGCTTAAGCACCTTTACCTTTACCCTGACCTGCACCCCCTATGTGCTTCCCACACAGCATGGCCCTCAAAATTGTCATTGTTGCTTTGCTGGTCTGGGTTTCTCACCACCATGAGCTCCCTGAGAGCAGGAACTGTATCTTTTCTTTCTCTGGGTCCCCAGGGATTCCACAAAGTGACCCATAGGGAATGGACAAACGACTGTTGAATGAATATCAAGTAAATATTGCTAAATTTCAAGGGAGTGGCATACATCAAGAGTCTGAACCCGTCAGAGTAATAAGTACGTTCTTATCACCCCTTGACATTACAGGAGGAGCAAGTGAAATTCCAAACAGGAGGTTGGAAGAGATGCGCGTGGGAGGACCGTGGAACGGCAAGGCAGAGGGCAGGTTGTGGCCTCGCATCTGTGGCTCATGGGCACTGTTTGCCGGGCACATGTGGGTTGATTGGTTTGTTTGCTCTTACCATTAGTTGACCATTTCCTCATAAGGAGATGAGCTACGGCGTCAGGCTTCTTCTCTCCTCCAAGGCCAAGGTTCACGTGAGAATTTCATACCAAGTGGCAGAATGAGTCAGGAGACCCTGCACACCAGGCGGAAATGGTATATCCACGGTTTATCCTTTAAAACAGAACTCCCGCCCTAACCAGTTTGGCTCAGTGGATAGAGCGTCGGCCTGCGGATTCAAGGGTCCCAGGTTCGATTCCGGCCAAGGGCATGTACCTTGGTGGCGGGCACATACCCAGTAGGGAGTGTGCAGGAGGCAGCTGATCGATGTTTCTCTCTCATGGATGTTTCTAGCTCTCTATCCCTCTCCCTTCCTCTCTGTAAAAAATCAATAAAATATGTTTAAAAAAATAAAATAGAACTCCCCAGTGTTCATGGAGGTGTTTTCATCGGTTGCCTTGTCAAAATCAAAAGGCGTTCCTCCTCGCTTCCCAAGATGAGGATGAGGGTCAGGTGGATGAAGAGACGGGAGTGAGTGGAGTTTCTCAAAGCCCAGATGGCCTTTTCCCTCTGCACCCCCACTCTGCTCCCGGGACTTCCGGGTGGACGGCCCATAGGTGGCCTCCGTTTCAGCATCAGAGGGAAGTTGGCAGGATGACTTGAGCGATTTCCCACAATTTACTTTAAGCATTTACTGCCGGTGGCTTCAGGAACTTAAGTACAATGTGAACTCCAGGCCACCTCCCTGAATGCACCATACCCAGCATTAGTTTCACAGACTAATAAAAGGGATACGCATGGTTCTTGAACAGCCGCCAGCTCCCCAGAAAGGCCCCAGGTACACCGGAAATGCCTTAAAGGGGCCCTTCCTCCTGCTGTCCAGAGCGGCCTTCCTTCAGAGCACGGCCCCAGACCTGTTCTTCCCCCCACACCCACACTCGGGACTCTCCCAAAGACCCTTCCCAGGGCACCTTTCATGGATTCAGTGGTGGAACCTGAAAGAATCTGAGAGTTGGGTTTAAAGCCCAAGGATCTGAAAGGCCAAGTCTCCCTGCAGAGCATTGTGCTCCAGCTCCTGGGCTGTAAGCAAGCTCTGACTCACTTCCCCTCCCAGATAGGATTTCCTCCTGCCCCGACTCCCTGTGCAAAGGGATTCTTTGCATGCCTTTGCCATGACCCCTGCTCCTTCAGTTTGAATTTCTCAATAGTCTAAGCCTTCCTGAAGGTGTTCCGAGCCACATGACACCACCTCCACAGCTTCTGGAATGACCCATCCTGGCCTCGCCCCCTGGGGGGGGGGGGAAGGAGGGAGGTCCCTGGGGATTACTCACCCAGCGCCTCCATAGGCGTCACTGTCTTACAATCAAGGAAGCCCCGTCTCAGAACTCATGCTCCCCCTCGCCCTCCCACGTGGCAGGCAGGCCGGCCTGGAGCAGCCCCAACACGTGCAGAGTCCGGTGTCTCCAGGAGGCACCAGTAACATCTAGCGTCAGTCAGCACAAAAGCTATCCTTCGGAAAGTGAGCCCACCAGATTGATACAAGTTCCTGGGAATGTACCCCGCCTGAGCGTGTCCTTTAAGTAGTCTCACGGGACCAATGCCAAGTTCAACTGTAGACCTCACTAAAGTCTCTCAAAGAGTAGTCACTACCTTCCAAACACCTGTCCTTGCTAATGTATCATCTAGAAATACAAAAGATCTCAATTATACCATACATATTTATAATAATGAAAGGGTAATATGCTAATTAGACCAGCGGTCATTCCAGATGTCCTTCCTGACTAAGCTGGGGCCCGAGGGAAGCAGCCCAGGTCCCGGGTGCCTGCAGGTGGCCGGAGGAGGGAAGGAACCCGGGTCCTGGGTGCCTGCCGGCATCCAGAGGAGGAAGCCTGGGCTCCGGGTGCCAGAGGGAAGCCAGGAGAAGGAAGGCCTACTCTTGCATGAATTTTCATGCATCGGGCCTCTAGTAAACATATTATCAATGATCTAATCATATTTCACCCTGAGTATTGAAGGGTGGTCCACTGGGTGTCTTTTGATGTTTTCATTCATGTGAGAATTACTGATGAGAAGGATAACACTAAAGAAATATGGTTCTCTCATTAAACCATAGAGCACTTCTCTGTGATAGATGGGAAGAAACATAAGCTTAGCTTGTAGTCTCTTAGACTTCTTATATTCTCATTAAGGAAGACAGGGAGAAACCCTACAAAACAAACAAGCATGCAGGTACTTCTGGGTGCCCTGAGGTAAAACAGGACATTCTGAGAGAGAGACCTGGGGATCGGGCTGGAAGGCGGGCTGGGCTTGAGCAAGCGCATGAGGAAGTCCCTCTGAGGAGGGCCATTGGAGCTTGAGGCCTGAATGAGAGAGAGGTCCCACACAAGGGTCTGAGGGATAAGTACTCCAAACTGTCAGGACAGCAGGTGCAGTGGTCTCAAGATGAGGATGCTAGTGGGGCTGAAAGGACCATGAGGTTGGAGTATAGACAGCAGCAGGGAGAATGGGTCCTAGGGAGGTTAGAAAGGAAGGCAGCATCCAGGCCACTTTGACTTTCATATTTAAGCATAATTGAAAGACATCGGAGAGCTTTAGGCAAGTGAGTGGCATCATCTGACTTATGCTTTAGAAAAATTACTTCCTCTGCCCTGTGCCAGGTGGCCAGCAGGGGGCAAGAAGTGAGGCAGGGGACAGTCCAGATGAAACCTGATGGGACCTTGGACCATAGTTGTAGCAGTTGAGATGGTGACACTGTCAGCTTGGGGGATGTAGTTTAGAAGTAGCACCAATGGGACTTACTTATGGATTGGATGTAGATTTTGCAGAAAACAGGAAAAAATCAATAATGACTCCAAGGTTTCTAGTCTGAGCAATTGTGATGTCATAAACTGCAAGGGGAGAGCTTGGCGGTGATGGAACAGAAGTGGCCTGGGGGGAGGGGGGAAGTCAAGAGTTTAGTGTTGCCCTAACCGGTTTGGCTCAGTGGATAGAGCGTCCGCCTGCAGACTGAAAGGTCCCAGGTTCGATTCTGGTCAAGGGCATGTACCTTGGTTGCGGGCACATCCCCAGTGGGGTGTGTGCAGGAGGCAGCTGATAGATGTTTCTCATCGATGTTTCTAATTCTCTATCCCTCTCCCTTCCTCTCTGTAAAAAAATCAATAAAATATATATTTTTTTAAAAAGAGTTTAGTGTTGGCACTGTCGATGGTAAGGTGCCTGTTCGCTAACTGAGTGAGGATGTTAAGCAGGCAGATGAACATTTGAATCTGGAGCTCAAAGGAATGTCAGAGCTGGACACATAAATACAATAGTCTAAACTTAAGTCTTAAATCCATGAGACTGGATAAGGTTGCCTTGGAAGAACATAGATAAGTTAGAAAGTCCTGGATCACCCCAACATAGAGAAGTTGAGGGGAGGAGCCATCCGAGGAATGTAGCCTCGAGCCAATGAGGTAAGAGGACACCAAGCTAACATGCTATCCTAGAAGCCCAGGGGGAAAGTATGTCAGAAGGAGGGGTAACGACCCCTACCCAATGCTGCTGAAAGGTCAAGGAGGAGAGGTCTAGGTCAGAGAACTGATCCATGGCTTTGGCATTGGTTACCTTGAACAAAGCCATTCCAGTGTAATGGAGGGGACAAAATTTTGATTGGACTTGTTTTAGGAGAGATTGAGAGGTGAGGAAATGAAGACAATGAGTCATAACAATTATTCAAACAATTTCCTATGAAAGGGAAGCACAGAAAAGTTAAACATAGAATGGGAAGAGGTGTCAAGGGACTTTGTTTTTAACACGGCTGCTATTGATTCCTGCTTGTATGCTGATGGAAATGAATATAAGAAATTAAGGAAGAAAGAGAGGTAATCATTGCAAGAACAAAGTCCTTGAGAAGAACACAGGGGATAAGATTCAGATCATAAATAAGAAAAAGCAGGCATGCTTCCATTTAAATGTGATTTCAGCTCGGCAACTTTCAGCCCTTGAGTCCCAGCAAAGAATTCGTGAGTAGGTCAGTTGAGCAGGTACTGAAATTTTAATAAGCATGCATGATCAAGGTGGTAAGGACACTTGCAAAGGACTTCCCCTGCTGGCCCAGGCATCTAAGCTAAGAAAGGACGTGAGAATGCGTGTGTATCCATTGTCATTTGTCCTGCTGGTGTCATGGCACTATTGGAGGGGATAACAGAACATGAACAGAAAAGATAGGACATGGTGGTCAAAGGAGCAAGATGCCTAAACTTGAGATGCGGGGAAGTTTGTGTAGATTTTTGTGCAGCTGTTGTTAATGACCAGGTCAAGGTTATGGCCACGGAAGTGTGTCGCAGACCTCTAGAGGTCTTTGGAGCTACAGAGATCAAGGAACTAAGAGGCCATGATGATAGCTGGATTATCAACAATCACCATGAAGTCACATGAACGATGACAGTAGGAATAGGGGTCAGGGAGCAAGGGGTCAAGGTCACCTCTGAATGACTGAGACCCTGGGAGGTCAGTAAGCTCAAGAACCGATGAGAGATATTTATTGCAAAGGAAGGGGGTTTTTTTTTGGTTTTTTTTTTATCAATGAATATTCATAATTTTTTTTTATTGCTTAAAGTATTACAAAGGGTATTATATATGTATCCATTTTATCCCCCCGCCCTAGACAGTCCCCTAGCCTCCCCTATCACCCAGTGTCTTATGTCCATTGGTTATGCTTATATGCATGCATACAAGTCCTTTAGTTGATCTCTTACCCCCCTACCTCCTGCCCCCCAACCCTCCCCGGCCTTCCCGCTGCAGTTTGACAATCTGTTTGAGGCAGCTCTGCCTCTGTATCTATTATTGTTCAAAAGTTTATAATGGTCTCTATTATCCATGAATGAGTGAGATCATGTGGTATTTTTCCTTCATTGACTGGCTTATTTCACTTAGCATAATGCTCTCCAGTTCCATCCATGCCGTTGCAAATGGTAAGAGTTTCTTCCTTTTTAGAGCAGCATAGTATTCCATCGTGTAGATGTACCACAGTTTTCTAATCCATTCATCTACTGATGGGCACTTAGGCTGTTTCCAGATCTTAGCTATGGTGAATTGTGCTGCTATGAACATAGGGGTGCATATATCCTTTCTGATTGGTGTTTCTGGTTTCTTGGGATATATTCCTAGAAGTGGGATCACAGGGTCAAATGGGAGTTCCATTTTCAGTTTTTTAAGGAAACTCCATACTGTCTTCCATAGTGGCTGCACCAGTCTGCATTCCCACCAGCAGTGCACAAGTGTTCCTTTTTCTCCACATCCTCTCCAGCACTTGTCGTTTGTTGATTTGTTGATGATAGCCAGTCTGACAGGTGTGAGATAGTACCTCATTGCTGTTTTGATTTGCATCTCTCGGATGATTAGTGACTTTGAGCATGTTTTCATATGTCTCTTGGCTTTCTGAATGTCCTCTTTTGAAAGGTGTCTATTTAGGTCCTTTGCCCATTTTTTGATTGGATTGTTTATCTTCCTTTTGTTAAGTTGTATGAGTTCCCTATAAATTTTGGAGATTAGGCCCTTATCAGATATGTCATTGGCAAATATGTTTTCCCACACAGTGGGTTTTTTCATTGTTTTGTTGATGGTTTCTTTTGCTGTGCAGAAGCTTTTTATTTTGATGTAGTCCCATTTGTTCATTTTTTCTTTAGTTTCAAGTGCCCTAGGAGCTGTATCAGTGAAGAAATTGCTTCGGCATATGTCTGAAATTTTCTTTCCTTTGGATTCTTCTAGAATTTTTATGGTATCCTGTCGTACATTTAAGTCCTTTATCCATTTTGAGTTTATTTTTGTGTATGGTGTAAGTTGGCGGTCTAGTTTCATTTTCTTGCATATATCTGTCCAATTTTCCCAACACCATTTATTGAAGAGACTATCTTGGCTCCATTGTATGTTCTTGCCTCCGCAAAGGAAGGTTTTGAAGAAGGAAAGAGGAAGTGACACCCATTGCACCTCCAGGGCTTGTGATATGTAAGGATAGCTTCCCCATGCAAGAGCGTTGAGGCAAGCAGGGCCTCAACACCAGCAGGTGTCAATGAAAGGAAGTCGATGGGAACTTTCAGGTGAAGAAAGAGGAGAGGAAACTTAAACAGGTTTCTTAATGTTTGCTAAGACACAGTCCAACCTTTTGCTCCAGTCTTATCAGGGTTGTTTGCCTCCGGCCTCAAACCTCCACAACATTCTTCGGATACTGCCTTGCTTATGTTAGGTGAGTCCTAGGATTAGGGACCAGCAGCATCAATGCCTGCACCACAGTAGAGATGATAAACCCAGGAGAGCAAATGATTCTAAAAGATTTATAATTGTAACTGCACCACAGGCTGCCCACAGCCTATCATGTGGGCCTGATATCGCACAACAAGCTCACTCAACCAAAGGCTGCCTGTGCTGAAGGGCAACACTGTGGAATGCTAAGGCCCTGACAGCCACCTCTCTATCCAGATTTCTCTCCTGATCCTAATCACCTTGACTCACATATCATGTTTTCAAAGAATCCCATTATTGACAAGAAGAAAGCCACAAGCTATTAGGTTTGAGGCCAGAAAAGCTCAATGTTCTAGAGAAGTCTTGGGCTCAATTAGTCAAGAGGACACTTCAGTCTTCGAGATCATTCCTCTTCTGGTTTTGTAATGTTTTTATTAAAGTAGTAATAAGTCACTGCTCATGCTGAAATGAGGAATCTTACGGCCAATGTGCTTGGATTCTGATGCCTTGATGAGGCCATGAAACTAGCTATTTTTCAATAATAAGCTGCAGTGAAGATTTCATTATATTTTAAACTGACATAACATTTCCAACTACATAAACCAAGTGGCAGGATTTTGAGGAAGTGTTCACTCCTAGACCAAGTATACAAAGTTTTAGAATAAAGGAAAATATTCTACGCCGAAACCGGTTTGGCTCAGTGGATAGAGCGTCAGCCTGTGGACTGAAAGGTCCCAGGTTCGATTCCGGTCAAGGGCATGTACCTGGGTTGCGGGCATATCCCCAGTAGGAGATGTGCAGGAGGCAGCTGATCGATGTTTCTCTCTCATCGATGTTTCTAACTCTCTATCTCTCTCCCTTCCTCTCTGTAAAAAATCAATAAAATATATTTAAAAAAAAAAAAAAGAAAATATTCTATCCAAAGGTATTAGTTTTTTTTAAAAAAAATGGGCTTCAAATGAAAGTGATTTCAATGCTATGGCTGAATATGTATACATAATTGGTTCTGTTTTCTTAATTAAAATAATTGATGCATTCAGGCAAATGAGCGGTCAATTCAGTCAAATATTTGATTTTTTTAAATCTCTGATTATTTGATTCAAAAGATTTGATCACTTGAGTCCAAATAAACACATCATCTTGTAGATTCTGCTTGCTCAAAAGAGATAAAAACTTTCATTTACAGTAATTAGATTAGACTTGCTGAGACTAATTGAGGGAGTTTAATGCAAGTTTATGAGAACAAACTTCTGCTATTTATACTAGTAGAAAGTGACAAAATACCAGAAGTGAGAACTAATGTGAAAGTAATGGGCAACTGACATTTGTAATGCTTTTAAAAAGAAAAATAAGAATCAGTGATATTAATTAACAGTGTTCTTTGCCCAAACCAGTTTGGCTCAGTGGATAGAGCATTGGCCTATGGACTCAAGGGTCCCGGGTTCAATTCTGGTCAAAAGCACATGCTCAGGTTGCAGACTCCATCCCCAGTAGGAGGCAGCCAATCAATGAATTTCTCTCATCATGGCTGTTTCTATCTCTCTCTCCCTCTCCCTTCCTCGCTGATAGCAATAAAATAATTTTTTTTAAAGTAACAGTGTTCTTTGACCAAGGTTACCCCAGATATGAAAATCTGGCAGAGAACTGGACCGACACACCTAATGCTACATTGCACATTTCCTGCCATTAGTTGGTCCTGCCTCTGTGGGAGTGATGCCATCTTATAGACTTTTGTGGGTTTTGTTACATGCACAACAGACCACAATAAATACCATATTTGCTGGCCGAGCCCATGTCTACTTCTGGGCATGTTAGAACTTAATTTTCTCAGTATCTCCAGAAGCCTTTAGCTCAAGTAAATAGATAACTTTGGTGACTAAAAGACATGAAATATATCATCTGAAAATTTCTCCTCTCCTAAGGCCCCTGGGTATACACCAAGAGGCTCTCAAGGAGCCGTTGGAAAACAGGGGTGAAGGAAAAGCTGTGTGAGGTCTTCTAAGAAAACCCAGCTTTTCTGTATTAGAGACAGAATTGCACCCATTATTCTTCAATTGCACAAAAAGGGATCCTAAGTTTTGACGAACTGAGGTCACCGTCTGAGTTCTTTGTGCGTCTTTTGAGAGCAATCTGCCATATTTTTTATAATCCCAAATAGTGTTTAGGAAAGAAACTTGTTTATTTTATCAGTATGTGAGGCTTTAATATATGCATGTATCCTTTTTTAACTTCATGTCTTCCTTACTTGAGGGCATACAGGAAAAAATAAACAAATGGTGTTCTAGTCTGGATCTGTTTCATAGCAGGGGGAGGCAACAAGCCTGCCTGAACTAGGCATAGAAAGGTTGAAACCCTGTGGAGTTTACTTTCACTTATTAAGTGAATCCATAAGTCAGGATTTTTTTTTTTTAATGAGGATCATCCAAGATAAAACAGGTCCAGTCCCTAACACACAGTAATCATTCAATAAATATAGGTATTACTAGCATCGTTATCTGAAACAGAATTGCATCCACTAGCCGTGGCCAGCAAACTGCGGCTCGCAAGCCACATATGGCTCTTTGGCCCCTTGAGTGTGGCTCTTCCTAAGCCTTAGGAGTACCCTAATTAAGTTAATAACAATGTACCTACCTATATAGTTGAAGTTTAAAAAATTTGGCTCTCAAAAGAAATTTCAATCAGTTGTACTGTTGATATTTGGCTCTGTTGACTAATGAGTTTGCCGACCACTGCTATGGCAACAACCTTCTAACTCAGCCGTGGGCAAACTACGGCCCGCGGGCGGGATCCGGCCCGTTTGAAATGAATAAAACTAAAACAAAAAAGACCGTGCCCTTTTATGTCATGATGTTTACTTTGGATTTATATTAGTTCACACAAACACTCCATCCATGCTTTTGTTCCGGCCCTCCGGTCCAGTTTAAGAACCCATTGTGGACCTCGAGTCAAAAAGTTTGCCCACCCCTGTTCTAACTCGTTCACCCTTTCTACTCTTACTCTTCTACAGAGTAGCCAGAGTAACACGTTAACAACATACGAGTTAGCCCATGTTAAGACCACCAATGGCTTCCCCTTGCTCTTAGAATAAACCCCAATAATTTCGCCGTGACCCAGGGATGCCGTACCTCCTGTGTGTTCTAGCCCCTGCTTACCTGCCTAATAGCTCTCTCACCTCTCCTCTCCTTGCTCTCTACTATAACATCTACTGCCTCTCTGTTCCTCAGCTGTGCCAACGTCATTCCCACCACAGGGCCCTTGCCTGGGTTGTTTCCCCTTCCAGAATCACTGTTCTCCCAGATCCCTGGCTCCTTTCATTGTCATCTGGGTCTTGGATCTAATGTCACTTCCTTGCACGATCCTCCCCAGTCCATCTGAAGTAGGTCTCTTACCCCACAGGCACTCATCAGCCAAGGAGTGCTCTATTTTCCGCATAGCACAATTATCAAATCAATTAACAGGATCACTTAGATCCTGTTAGGAATCTCTGTTGTTTTGAGAGGGACTAGGAATGTCACATGTAAAGAGCAGAAAAGAGGTTGCATGGCCAACTGATCCTGTTACTTGATTTGATAATAGTTTAATGTCCCTCCTTCCCCCAGTACAATACTTTTTTTCTGTTTAGCAAATAATAGGTGTTCAATAAATAGCTCTTAACGAATGGATCCATGAGGGAGTAAATGCACTCAAGAAATAACACGAAATTCTTCTACGAATCCTTCAAGTAAATTATATTTCATTGAGATAGGGTGTGCACGTGTGTGCAGAACATAGAGTGTTTTAGTGGCTCCAAGTGATTTAAAAAATCAGCCGTGACAAGGCTTCACAGAGCAAAGAAGATTGAATGGCCTTTCCCTGGAGGCCAGAGCTCAGGGAGCCCTAATGCAGGCGATCTGGCTTTGCCAGCTGTGCTTCATTCAGACTAGGCTCAGGCATAACGCTCACCCTTCCTTCTAGCCGGGGTACAATCCCGTGCTTGTGTAGGCAACAGTATGGAACCGGAGGGAAGGTGAGAGGACCCTCATCACATGTGTTCATCTCCTCCAGCTCTGACTCCTGGAAAAGACAAAAGATATGGGAGGTTTTACTGATGCGAGGAAGTCTGAGCTCGCCCCTATTTCTGTCTCTACAGCCTCATCCTTAGAATAGGAGTCTGCAGAAAGACACATGGACACGTGTAGAGCCATCTTCCCCATGCCACGTCTCCTGCTCACACATACACTGACCTCGGCCTTTTCAAAGGCAAAAACCCGCTCCATAAATGTTCTCCAGTGTGGGTTTCATAAAGCATTTGGATGGGCCCTTCTTCACAAATGAATAAAAATGAGTCAAGTCCTCAGAAGCAAAGGAAAGCCAGGACTGGCTTCCAGAAGCACGAGGCAACCCAGAGAGTCCATCTGTAGCCAAACCATGCAACAGACCCAGACACAGCTCCGAGGCTGACAACCAGCCTGCCGCAGGCCCTGCCAAGGAGCCAGATGCTATTGCTTCCAAAGCTTGGCACCCGGGCCCCTGATTGCCATCCAACAAAGAGGAAAAATAGGAATGATATAATGTGGTGGGATAAAACACATCCCACCTCAACCTTTTTTATTACTCGCTGGGAAAAAAAAGATGGAAGATATTTATGGGAAAGTACCAATGTTTTTGGAAATATTGTGCATACATTAGCGACAACACCATTTTTGCCAAACGGGAAATGTATTTAAGACACGCAGCCCGCGTCTGCCTAAAAATAAATTGTCATCTTTTCTGATCAATGTATATGTCCAGGATATGGAAATGACTCTGCTAATTGAGGAGGCTGTCAACCCGTGCGCTTGGAAGTTACCAAGAAGCGAAGTCGTGAAGAAGTCTGCCTGGTCTCTGCATAAAATAGCAATTGATGTTGTTGTCAGGGGAAGTGAGCTGAAGAGAGATTGGGCTTCGGAAAGGGAGATCTACGCTGAAGGTGGAGTGTTGACTTTCATGGTTCTAGAAAGTATCAGGAGTTATGCGAAGTTGGATGAGATGAGATGTTTATGGGAAAAGTAGAATATGGCAAAGAATGGCGCTGGCCAAGACTCCGGGGTGGCATTAATCACCCGCTCTATGCCACACAGTGCTGTGTAGTGCAAATGCATTGTCATTCCTCTTCTTCTGGGTTTTAGCGAATTAATGTCGCTTTCGATACTGCTTGTGAAATCTCTGTTGTTTTGAGAGGGACTTGGAATTGCACATCGAAAGAGCAGGAAAGGAAGGCAGAAAAGAGGGTGCACGGCCGACAGAGAAGCGAGCTGAAAGGTGTAACCGACACCCACGTGCCTCTGTTTTCTGTGGGTTTGCCCTCACCTGGCAGACAGTCCGCCCTCAGAGTCACTGCAGGCCTTGGCCGCCAGCAGGGGCGGCTCCAGGAGGCTCCGGCTAAAATGCATGCTGCCTCTGCCCATCACCACCGCCATGCTGTCATCTGAGCTTGTCGACAGGCATCTGAAACCCGGGGGCAACCTGGGGGGGAGTAAGGACACAGGTCATCAGGTAGAGCCAGTCTGGAGCCTGGTACTGACTGAGGGGCGGGGTTCGGGGTGGGGGAGGGAATCCCCATCCACCACTTTGCCGGGTCAGAACATCATCTCATTTTCTGTCTTAGATCTGGGAATCTAGGACAAATACCTTTTAAAAGATTTTGGCCTGAAACACAGCCGTTTCCTTTCTGTGTGATTTACATGTGACTTAGTACAACTCAAATATTATTTCCTAACCCAAATCCTTGGGTGCCTCCTAGGAATGGAAAAAAAAAGGCAATAGATTTAAATAGAATAGAAAGATCATTCCAGATACTTACTGCTCTCACATGTCACAGGAACGAATGTGATCCAAAGACATAGTGTTTCCATGTGGACCTCCATAGACCTCCCCGAGTCCCCAGACCCTGTCTCAGAGAACACGACTGTATTAAAGGGCAGCCTGAAGAGGCCAGGGCTCCCGGCCTGCCCCACTTGTGGAACACATGCATGTACACACAGACACAGATACATGTCCACAGGAGCCCCCACACACTGCAAATAAAGACCCAGGGAGAGATTAACAGATTCTTCTTGATTTTCAGATTTGGAAGGACCAACCTACCCAGTCTCTCTTCTCCTTCAGAGGGATGTTGATTGTTGGAACAGGCAAGTCTGAACTAATCTCTGGCTCTATTCTTTCTGCTAAAGCAGTGGTTCTCAACCTCCTGGCCCTTTAAATACAGTTCCTCATGTTGTGACCCAACCATAAAATTATTTTCGTTTCTACCTCATAACTGTCATGTTGCTACTGTTATGAATCATCATGTAAATATCTGATATGCAGGATGGTCTTAGGCGACCCCTGTGAAAGGGTCTTTCAACCGTCAAAGGGGTCGCGACCCACAGGTTGAGAACCGCTGGGTGCCAGGTCAGGAAACACTGAGAAAGGGCTTGTATCTCAAGTTTGACCTTCTCACTATTTGAACTGCTTCTCCTTTGTCCCCCCAAGAAGTGGCAAAGAGGGCCTCATTGTAACACCCACGAAACCAAAGAGACGGTCAGACACGGATGTCCACTCCCTTTCCAAACTGGAGCCGGAGGTCAGGTTGGCTCAGTTAACAACGTTATGCTGCTATAAACACAGATTCGTCGCTGTTACAGTTGCAGATCATGCGTGCATTCCAGAGTGTCAGGCAGGGGCCGTGACTAGTGTCACTGCAGAGGAGAATAAATCACCAGTGAAGACACAACAACCAGAATCACTGCCACCGTGTAATAGATCATGATCGCCCACATCTTCTCCAAGCGTCAGTTACCGTGATGGGGGGGATGGGGGCGAGGACCACGGCGCACAAATGGCCATTCATCTCGCCTCTCCAGGCCTCGGCGGCTGGGCTGCAGTCTCTCAGAGTCTGCCCGTGGCTTCCAGCAACGCGATAAGCTCCAGTTCTGTGCAGTCTGTCCAGAAGGGATCACATAGAAATATTTCCGAAAAAGAACGCGTTTCAAATGCCATCCATCACAGCCTGAGAACGCTGTCACTGGCTCATGCTGGAAAGGATCGCGGGGTGAGCATTTGTTCCAGAAAAGACTCGCGGAAGTAAATGAATGAGACCATATTATGGAAGGAAGAGGGGGTGGTCAGGGGGGGACTGGACAGAATCAGGGCACAGGACGCTGCAGCAAAGAGGCTTTTCTACCATCTGGCTGGCGTGGCTCATTGGTTGAGCATCGACCTAGGAACCAGGAGGTCACGGTTTGATTCCCGGTCAAGGCACATGCCCAGGTTGTGGGCTCAATCCCCAGTGTGGGGCAGCCAACCATTGATTCTCTCTCATCATTGATATTTCTGTCTCTCTCTCCCTTCCTCTCTGAAATAAAATAAATAAAAATAAAAATTTTAAAGGCTTTTCCACCATAAAACCGGATGCATGAACTATAATCACAGCCTATAGTGTGCCTGCTATTCTGTCTTTATACACCTTGGTTTCCCAAATGTACAGATTAAAAGGGTGCTAGGACCCCTGACATCCAACATACGGCCTCCGATCAGGGCTCTAGTCACACCTTCTTAGTCCCTACCCTTACTTCTGGGTCTCAACCCCACTCCATACCACACACCTATTAAAAAGGTAGCCACATCACACATTAGAGGGATTTTTATTTTGCTATAAAAATAGATGTTGAAGTTGTCATTTTGCTCCTGAAATCATTTGGCTATGAGCAATTTAAATCATGAGTGCAGTGGTTTCCTGACAGCCCTTGTGTCTACACAGGAATTCTTATAAAGAGAAAATCCATACACTGTTTTCATGCGGTGTATGTTTTATGAATACTCAATTTAGCGACTGAAGAGAGGGTCATGTTCTGCAAATTGAATATTTATCAACTTCAATGTTGGGCTAATGCATTTGCAGTTCTCATATATTTTCTTGGGCCCCTAAATACTTTAGACCCCTAAATAACTGGTGCCTAATGGATGGAATGGGTTGCCCCAGGCCCTCAAGAGAAAAAGCATTATGGCCCCAGCCAGTTTGGCTCAGTGGGTAGAGCATCAGTCTGCAGACCAAAGGATCCCAGGTTCAATTCTAGTCAGGAGCACGTACCTCAGTTGCAGGGTCCTCCCTGGCCTGAGGATCTAGTTGGGACTCATGCAGGAGGCAACAAATCGCTGTGTTCCTCTCACATCGATGTTTCTCTCTGTCTTTCTCTCTCTCTCTCTCTTCCTCTTTCCCTAAAAGTCAATGGAAAAAACATCCCAGGTGAGGAGTAACAAAAAAATAAAAATAAAAAAATAAAAAGCATCGTGTGTGTATATGTGTGTGTGGGGGGGGGGGTGCGGGGGGGTCCATTCATTAAAGCTGCATCCCATTGACCTCCGTTCGCCCAGCTCTCTGGTTCCTGTGGAGTTCTCTCTCAGTGCAGCACACAGAACTCATCCAGGTGCCCAAGGAAGCCACCTGTGGTGGAGGGGACACGGGGGCCCAGTCTACTGTAGATCTGTCACAACTGTGGCTCCAAAGATGCGAAGAACCACCGTCCCTCTTTGTAATGGCCCAATGGTTTATCTCCTCTTCAGTTGACCATGAACTCTTGAGTTGATGGTTTCTTCTGACACCTCCATCCTTCTGTCTTTCTAGACCCCCGGCGTGCCCCTGAATTTACATCCTGTCTTTTGGCTCAGCAGTGAGTTTCCCGAGGGTTTAGGCCTCAGACACAGTGTTTACTCCATTTCTAACCTTGCTAGGGACTAAGAGATTGTGCGAACCCCTCCTGCTCGGCTCAGTTTCAGGGAGTGTCTCTCTGATTTGTTCTCCTTCCCAAACAGTGTGAGAGATATCCCCTGAGATGTGTATTTTAGCTGCACCCTCAGTTACAATAGGCAGAGCTCGAGGTTCCTCCTTGTCTTATCTTGTCTTTGGTCTCACTGGGGGTGCCATTCTCCTCTTCTGTGCTCTTGAGGCGCCATCTTGGATCGGATCCATCCTTCTAGCCTTAGGCTGTTGACTTGGCTGTGACTCTGTGCAGATTGACCTCTCATGTCTCCCAGTTTCGCAAAACACCTCTTGGGTTTGCATCACTCTTCTCTCTGGGCACTGCTACACTCAACCCAGCTGCTACATTCATCCCCAAAGCCTTCCACAAAGCTATGGCTCCTGATGACCAAATCGCGGTCAGCATTCTAAAGGCAACCCTCAGTGATTTCTACCATGACTTCTTTTTCAATTACAGTTTGCATTCAATATTATTCCGTGTTAGTTTCAGGTGTTCAGCAGAGTGGTTAGACAATCACATAGTTTGCAAAAGTGATGCCCCTAATAATTCCAATCCTCATCTGGGACCATCACATAGTTATTACAATATTATTGACTCTATTCCCTACACTGTACTTCACATCCCCGGACTGTTCTGTAACTATCAATTTGTACTTCTCAATCCCTTCGCCCAGCTCCCCAACCCCCTCCTCTCTGGCAACCATCAGTCTCTGTATCTATGAGTTTGTCCGTTTGATTATTTTGTTCTTTAGATTCCACATAAAAGTGAAATCACATGTCTACCTTAACTTTACTTAAGACAACAATTTTATATCTTACTTTCTCTTGGTTTTCCTTCTACCCCCCTGGTCATCCCTAGTAATTCCCCTTGTCCAACTATCACATTCTCAAGGAAGCCCACCCTGGCAACATCAACCTTCACCCCCACCTCCCAGTATCCCTGCTCCTAACCTTGTTCTGTTTTTTTTATTTGTTAAAGCACTTGCCACCTTTGAATTTACAATTTAATTTACTTATATTTTGATGTTTTATTGCACTTTTAAATATATATATATATATATATATATATATATATATATATATATATATATACACACTGAGTGGCCAGATTATTATGACCACCTGACATTTGTAGGCAAATTAGTTATAATTTCTAGCTGAAGTTGCTAGAGGGCCAGACCATTATAAATAGGGAAGCAGGTTGTTTACCCCGACAGTAAAAGTGATTTTTTTCTGAAGATATGGGTAAACAATGTGATTTAACAGCCTTTGAACTTGGGATATATATATATTATTGATTTCAGAGTGGAAGGGAGAAGGAGAGAGAGAGACACATCAATGATGAGAGAGAATCATTGATTGGTTGCCTCCTGCACACCCCCTATTGGGGATGGGACCTGCAACCTGGGCATGTGCCCTTACCTGGAATCAAAACTGGGACGCTTCAGTCTGCAGGCCAATGCTCTATCCACTGAGCCAAACCAGCTAGGGCTATTGCACATTTTTTAAGCCCCTCATGAGAATATAAGCATTTAAGGATAAGATTTTGTGTGTGTTTGTTCTCTGGTATAACACAATCATATAGAACATAGCATGGTGCATAATAGATACTCAGCAAATATTTGTTGAATGAATAATTGAACACTACTTTTCTCCAGCTTTTAAGGTAGGAGCTTCAATAAAAACTTCTCCTAGTCCAGTGATGGCGAACCTTTTGAGCTCGGCGTGTCAGCATTTTGAAAAGCCCTAACTTAACTCTGGTGCCGTGTCACATATAGAAATTTTTTGATATTTTCAACCATAGTAAAACAAAGACTTATATTTCTGATACTTATTTTATATATTTAAATGCCATTTAACAAAGAAAAATCAACCCAAAAAATGAGTTTGCGTGTCACCTCTGACACGCGTGTCATAGGTTCGCCATCACTGAACTAGATGGTGCTCCAATGTGTTGATGGTAAATGCTAACCTTTATTAGACACAAATTAAATTCCTATGGGACTCTCAGGTGCTTTCCTTTCTGGTCAGACTTAAGATGCGGCCGTCTCATTAGCTATGCAAACACTGCAGGTGAGATAGGAGCATTGTCCAGGCAGGACGTAGTGATGTGTGGTACAGACATTGGGTCACCTGTGTCCCAGAAGCCCAATGTGTTCAGCAAACATACCCAATAGGTTTCCACTTCCCTGTGACATGTTTTGCTTGTTTAATTGAGAGTTCACTAATAATGGCAATGAGTCCGACAAATGTAACAAAACGTTTGTTTTTCTCCACAGGCTCTTCTATGGTGTGCCTCACACAAGTGACAAATGCGCCTACAAAAGAGAAGTCAAACTCAAGAGTTGGAAATCCATCGGTTTTGCTTTGCTTCAAGAGGCAAAACTAAAGTCAATAGGTAGATGTCATAAAAAGATGTCTGAGTACAGTTGGCCTTGAACAACTTGGGTTTGAACCGCACAGGTCCACTTATATGTGGATTTTTAAAATAAATATACAATCTGCCCTCTTTATCCCCCAGATTTCTGATTTCTGGATTTTCCACCAACTGTGGATCAAAAATGGTTTTTCAATTCACAATTGGTAATCCATGGATACAGAGGGAAGACTGTGAATTATTCTATATAATAAAAGGTTAATATGTAAATTGTCCCTATGAGAGTTTGACCAATCAGGAGTTAGACTTGCACTGACCACCAGGGGGGCAGTGTGGAACATGGCGGGCATTGGCGATGCAGCACTGGCAGCGGGCAGCAGTGGAGGCGCTGCCGGCTCCGACGGGCCCCGACAAGAGCAGGACTGTGGCAGAATGGTGGAGCAGGTGAGTGGGCCATGCCAGGCCAAGGCAGGTGTGAAGGGAGGCCCTGGTCGGCAGCCAGCAGCAGCTAGGGACCCTGCCCGTGCACAAATTTCGTGCACTAGGCCTGCAGTTTTATACAAGAAACTTGAGCATTCATGGATTTTGACATCCATGGAGGTCCAGGAAATAATCCCCAGGAGATACCCAACAATGGATGATTGTAGTTAAGTTCTGGAGGAATCAAAAGTTATATGCATATTTTTCACTGTGTGGGTGGTTCCTAACCCCTGCGTTCTTCAAGGGTCAACTGTATAAGGAAGAAGGTTCTACCTAACAGTTGCCTTGAATATGGAGGGCTTCAGTCGCTGGGAAAGTCATGGACACTGTGGAGAGCATTCCTGCAGTGAGTGAAGGGTCAGACAGAGGGACCTTGAATGTCCTTCCTGGGCTGCGAGTCTGTGAGCCCATGCGCTGTAATGGTCAGCTTCATAACTCACTCTTCATAGAAGACAAGGAATCTTACCAGCTGGTCCATGGGTAAACGGAGGCATGAGATAACAGAACAGACAACCCACATTTTCAGAGTGAAAATTCATGAAAAGAGTACCCATCTTTCTGAATTCCACTTTCCCTTTACATCAGCTATAATTAGCTGTCAAAGTGAAAACTATCAATCAAATGTGAAGGGCAAGGCAGAAGTGTTTCCATATTCTCCCCACTGGGATGAAAAGGCATCCGCTCCTAGCCATCAGATTTCACTTCACAGAACCCAAAAGGCAGTTCAGATCACCTAATGGGGGTGATCCACAATTTTTAACTGCCTTTCAAAAGTGTTTCAATAGGAAATCGATAAAGTGAGAGCCAGAGGCCCTCGCATGAGCAGAGTGGACTCACAGGCTTAAACCGAGAGAGATCGCTGTCTCTGGGCATGAAAAGAGTTGACTTACAAACAAGTGTATAGCCAATGGCACTAGGACGATGCTTCTCAGACAGGAAGCAATAGCAGTCATCTTTAGTCCCTCTCCTCTTAGCTCTTGAAGGAGTCGTGCAAAACTATTTCTTTTGAACCTGCCTATAGGCTATCCTCGTGTCCCATTAAATGGTGCATCTAAGGCAGTGGTTCTCAACCTGTGGGTCTCGACCCCTTTGGGGGGTCGAACGACCCTTCACAGGGGTCGCCTAAGACCATCGGAAAACACATATATAATTACACATTGTTTTTGTGATTCATCGCTATGCTTTCATTATGTTCAATTTATAACAATGAAAATACATCCTGCATATCAGATATTTACATGATGATTCATAACAGTAGCATAATTACAGTGATGAAGTAGGAACGAAAATAATTTTATGGTTGGGGGTCACCACCACATGAGGAACTGTATTAAAGGTTCATGGCATTAAGAAGGTTGAGAACCACTGATCTAAGGAATCTTGTCATCAGTCCCAAATACCCAAAACTGCTGCCGCTCACCTCCCTGCTCCTGGATGCAGGGACAGGGGCTGGAAGATTCGAGAAAAGCCGTGTGTCCTCCAGGCTCCAAGATTTCTTAGTAACCTCCACGGTGGGAAAACAGGAAGTGGGGAGTGGCTGATAACATTTATCTCTATTATTGTTTACATTCCAGATATTTCCAAATGAGCCAACCACTACAAGACTACAAGCCTCTTTGGAGTCTTTTCTTTAGGAAATCCTGAGTCTTAAAAGTTCTAAAGGTCATTGCTCTTATGAAGAAGAAGGAATATGCCCTAATTGGTTTGGCTCAGTGGGTAGAGCGTCGGCCTGCGGACTCAAGGGTCTCAGGTTCGATTCCGGTCAAGGGCATGTACCTTGGTTTCGGGCACATCCCCAGTGGGGGGTGTGCAGGAGGCAGCTGGTCGATGTTTCTCTCTCATTGATGTTTCTAACTTCTCTATCCCTCTCCCTTCCTCTCTGTAAAAAATCAATAAAATATTTTTTTTTAAAAAAAGAAGAAGGAATATGACCTACTAGAATGATATACATTCTCAAGATGCCATTAAGGAAAGCTACCCCTGTGGGGATTTATCCCAGCAGGTGTCCTAAGATTCCAAATTTGAAAACTCATATAAACCCATCATTGCAAAGTCAAGAACAAAGGACTTCTTCTATTCATTTTACAACAGTGTCAAGCAAAGGGCTTCCTGGGGTCACATGACTTCTCCCACCATCTCTGCTCCCTGGGTGCTCTGCGTTCCCCAGATCCTTGCGCTGAGATGTAACATGGCCAGAAACCTTCAAGCCTTTGAAAACGTCTTTTGGAACCAGTTTTCCCTGGAGAGGCCAATGGAAATGGCGCCGGGAAACAATTACCTACCTGAGTGAGTTCGTCACTCAACTATAACCTCAGCCCCTTCGAAAATGAAGAAGAGGCTTGCTGGGAAATTGGAAAATAGCCACCGCCCAGAGTGGCCCGACTGCGAAGGGGTGTATCAGAGTCATTCACAGTTGCTGTTTGCTTTTCTGTGTTTTGGGGGGCTGCCTCTTGTCTCCTGGGGACACCCTACAGGCCCACACATCCAGCCCCGGGACCCGCCCTCGAAGCTGGGCACACCCAGTCCTGCCAAGCCACAGTGCACGTCTGGAGGTGCCAACCCTGCCCTCAGCGGGGGCCACACTTTGCAGCTCATTCTCACTAACTCCGGTTCAGCGTTAAGTAATCCGATCCTCCCTGTTCCGGGTTCAAACTCAAGGTCAGAAAGGCTTCTGAAATGTGGACCAGCTTCCGTGTCAGCCTGACCTGCCTCCGTGGGGGAGGCAGTCCCCTGACTCTCGGGGTGACAGAGGCCTACCCCAGCATCACCTTAAAGAAGCACGCAGACCCTCCAGAAGCCACACGCTAACACCCTTCGTCATCATCATCTCCTTGGAGACGCGTAGAGGGTGGGAATCCCGCCTCTGCAGCTGACCAGTCGGGGGCCCTGACCGAGGTGCTCTCTTCTCTGTAACTCCATCTTCTCACCTGAAAAGGGAGGTAGGGATAGAGCCCACTTCTCGGGCTGCTGGGAGGGTCGGAGGAGTCTGCCTCTGGCACCCTAATGCTTAGCAATAGTAGTTACTACAATGACCCCCAGGCCATATATATATGTGTGTGTGTGTGTGTCTCATCCTGGAACAAAATGACAGAGAGAGAGATATTCAACCCAAATATCCAGGAACAGTGGAATGACTAAGGCTAAGCTATTATTACAGTGGCCTATTCTATGTCCACATAAAGAGATAAGAACGGAGTCTATGCTGATATAAGGACATTTCCATGTAGGTCACGCTATGTAGACAGCAGGACACTGTAGTGTGCTCACACCGATGGAAATATGTGTCAAGGTTCGAGGATAAACTGAGAATCACCGATACAGTTGAAACTTTAACCTTGCTTTCCCCCCTCCCCCATCAAATGTTTAAGAGCACAATAAAAATGTTGAATTCAGGAAGAGGAGTGAGGGTGTGGTATAGTCGAAGAGAACTTGCAGGCCCCAGAGAGCGATGAAGAGAAACAAAACTAACACTCAGACCACGGTGGAGTCACAGGAGGTTCCCTAATCCTGCCCCATCTCCTTGTACCCTACCTTCCCACTCCCACCCCCTCGCCACAGCCACCCCGTACCTCCTCCTCTCTCCACAGGTTTGCCTCTTTCATTCACGTCGCCTGTCTCAGAGGTGAGAAACACTGCCAATGGTGCCTTTCTGAGTTGTTCCTGGGCCTTCCCCAGGTGTCTTCTCCAAAAGCCAGTCACCTAGACAGGGGCCCGACAGAGTCCAGGAGGGGGGCCCCGCCTTCTGCGGCTCAGACGCTTCCAGACAAGCCTGCGCAGCGAGAGAAGGCACACGCCACAGCCCCAGGGTCCAAATCTGCCCTGGCAGCAGGTGTCAGGGCCCCAGATCCAACGAAGGACTCCCCCGGTCCAGCCGCAAAGCATTTATAACCTCCGCACGCCGTCCTCTGGCAGAGACAGCAGACTGTGTGCTCGGGAAGCTAACGAGCTTGCGACCATCATTTATCTTGGCCTCTTCCCTCCGTGTGAGATGCCACAAGAAGCGCCAGTCTCTCTCTTTCTCTCCGAAGAAGGCTGGATCCGGGCAGAACCCACGCCTCTGCCTCTCCTCGCGGGCCAGGCCCAGGGTAGGGGTCCCAATGGGAACCAGAGGGGTGAGGACATCATTCTTGCTCGTCCAAACCGCCTTCCCGAATCCTCCACGCAGAGAAGGCGCGCCTGAGTTCTGCTTCAAAACCTAACGTTAAATCTTCCTAAGTAGACGATCCTGATCCCCGACAAACCTCCTGTTGGAGCCACGGCTGGTGACAACTCTTCCCCCTCGAGCTGTGCTGGCAGCCAGGGCGGCTCCCACTACCTCCAGCCTCCACGTGGGGAGCAGGAGGTCGGCCACCCCAGGAATCTGAACCTTGAAATCGATAGTCTCCCGGCCCAGCAGCTGCTCGTGCCTCCCTCACCCTGGCACGGGGACGCCGGCTTCCCGCTGGCCCAGCCCAAGCCAAGAGCTGGCACCTCGAGGCGAGACGCCCCTTTGGTTCTGGTGCCACGTGGGTGTGAGATGTTGCCTCTTCTGTTTTCGATTGGATTTGGGTTCAACAACGCATGCATGGGCTGTGTCTGGGCTGAGGAGGCGACTGGTCTCAAGCTCAGAATCCGCACAAACAAGATCAACATCAACAAAGAAAAATAAGATGATTGTGCATTTGACAAAGGCCAAGCCGGTTTGGGGATCAGCAAGGCCTTTTCTCCGTTACCTGAGCCTTTTTATGAAATTCATTTCGTCTTTCATTGTGAGATCTCCATTTCCTTTTTTTTAAGTATATTTTTTATTGATTTCAGAGAGGAAAGGAGCGGGAGAGAGAGAGAGAAGCATCAATGATGAGAGAGAACCATTGATCGGCTGCCTCCTGCAGGCCCCCTACTGGGGATGGAGCCCACAACCTGGGCATGTGCCCTGAACCGGGAATAGGTTCATAGGTCGACGCTCAACCACTGAGCCACACCAGCCCGGCAGATCTCCATTTTCTTGAAGACTTGTTTTTTTCTTTTTCTCTCACCAAAGCTCTTCGGCTGGATCATGCCGTGGCCATGCGTGTCCTCCCCAGATCAGAGCACACCAAAGCGCCCTTGTCAGCTTCTAGTACAGGGGTTCTCAACCTTCCTGATGCCGCGACCCTTTAATACAGTTCCTCATGTTGTGGTGACCCCCAGCCATAAAATTATTTTCGTTGCTACTTCATCACTATAATTTTACTACTGTTATGAATCATCATGTAAATATCTGATAGGCAGGATGTATTTTCATTGTTGCAAATTGAACATCATGAAAGCATAGTGATTCATCACAAAAACAATATGTAATTATATGTGTGTTTTCCGATGGTCTTAGGCGACCCCTGTGAAAGGGTCATTCGACCCCCAAAGGGGTCGCGACCCACAGGTTGAGAACCGCTGTTCTCGTGCCTGCCAGCGGGTCATGGGAAGGAAGGACATTGGGGGGAAATCCTTGAGGAGGAGGGAAGAGAATTAGAAGCTGATGTAACAGTCTGCTGTTTAAATGGCCTATTTGAGACTCCTTCTGCTTAGGTTCGTTTTTGCTTTTGTTTTGTTTTTTTCTCCCCAAGTCTGTCTTTGAGCATAAAATATATTATTTTCAGGTAAAGCCACAGTCATATTTAGCTGCTTTGGCTAGATGGAAAGGTAGGTTAGTTTGTTTGCGACCGTATTCATGTGCGAAATGGCCAAATCAATCCTTCCGCATGATGTCTGAATAGGTTATTAGAAGGTGCTTAGAGATTTGGCAGACGCAGCCCCATCTTTCTTTCGAGATGTTAAGAAAATAAATGTCAATGCACGAAACACTGCATGTGGGGCAGCTGCTGTCCAACTCTGCGATTCGAACGCCGGTGTAAGATTGAGGGAAAGTCAACGCGGGCGCAAGGGCACAGATTCCCACGGGACTGGAGTCTTCTTTGAGCCTCCATTTAGCTACTGTCCATCCCAAGGGACTTCCGACTGCATCGCCTTCCAGTGTCCAGCCCTGTTGTTTTAGTTAAGACTCTTTTGTCTTCTAACAACCACCAACTTGACCTAGTTTGACTCAAGAGGGGGATTTATTAAAAAGTTACTGGGGCCCAGCCCTAGCCGGTTTGGCTCAGTGGATAGAGCATCAGTCCATGAATTGAAGGGTCGCAGGTTTGATTCTGATCAAGGGCTTGTACCTTGGTTGTGGGCTCGATCCCCACTAGGGGGCATGCAGGAGGCAGCTGATCAATGTTTCTCTCATATCCTCTCATGTATGTTCCTAACTCTCTATCTCTCTCCCTTCCTCTCTGTAAAATCAATAAAAATATATATTAATTTTTTTAAAAAGTTACCGGGGTGTCTTACAGAGCCCCCGGGTCTGTGGGGATTCTCCATAAGTGCGCAATAGGAGCAGGAAGAAATCAGGTGCCCAGCGGTTCCTTGCTCTGTTTTCCTGTGTTTTTCTTTACTCTGCCTTTTCTCTCTTCTCTGAAGGTCGCTGGCCCAGCTGCTGCTTTCCCATGGGGGGGAGATGGTCAAGCCAGCTTCCAAGTTTTAAAATGTCCCTTAGGCCCTAGCTGGTTTGGCTCAATGGATAGACCGTCAACCTGCCAACTGAAGTGGCCCCAGGTTCAATTCCAGTCAAGGGCACATTCCCGGGTTGTGAGCTCGATCCCCAGTAGGGGACGTGCAGGAGGCAGCCGATCCATGATTCTGTCTCATCATGGATGTTTCTATCTCTCTCTCTTCCTCTCTGAAATCAATAAAAATATATTTTCAAAAATAAGCATCTATATATATAAAACCCTAATGTGCAAATAGACCGAATGGCAAACCGAACAACTGAACAACCTGTCACTATGATGTGCACTGACCACCAGGGGGCGTGTGCGGAACATGGCGGGCATCGGCTACGGCAGGATGGTGGAGCAGGGACACCAGACCAAGGCAGGGAGCCGGTCACTGTCATCGGGGCAAGCCTCTGGTGGTTACTTAAATTTCTTTGCTCCCATGTGCTGCGGTCCTACTGGGTGCCTGCACCTACTGCCGGCATCAGTCCCACTCACACCTGCTGCTGGCACCGGCCCCAATCACTCCACACCGTCAGTGGGGGCAAGTGGGGCCGATGCTATGTGTGGGAGCAGTGGCAGCAGAAGCAGGGCTGCTGGCAGACAGGGGACCAGGGGCCACAGCTGGAGTGGGGAGGATGGGCCAAGACCCGTCCCTGTGCCCACCACAGCCTTGCAGCCCACAGTTCCTTTCAAGGTGCACAAATTCATGCACTTGGCCCCGAGTAAAAAAATAAAATGTCCCTTAGTTCCCTCCCACCCAGAGAAACCTGTCTCGTCTGCATTAGAATTTTACTTTGTTGTGCGGTTAACATAGGGCTCTTTCTTGTCTCCTTTGCAACTGCTTGTCTGTTTGCTTTGTTCCTGTCTCAGAGCATCCTGATCTTGTTGTGTGGATGGCATAGGTTTTATATCTCACTTTGGATGCTAATTAGATGTTTGTGTTGGGTATTTCTTTGATTATCAATTTTCTCTTGCATTCCTTTAGTTTCCTCCCTTTTTCGGGGTCAGTGTATTATGCTTCATTCTGTTTTGACTGCTTTTCATGCCACTCATTTTATCCTGAGGTCTGGATAACTTTGCTTGTCTGCTGATGGTGAAGGATGGGAGGGGCTTGATTTGTTTCTAGGTTGTGAGGTGGGTTTTCTTTGCTGTTGTATGTATATGCCTGTCTTCCTGCTCTTTCATAAACAGGATGATTGGGAAATTTTTAGATATGAGCAGGACCCAACAATTGGCAAGCTTCATTTCAGAATAGACAAAGGAGGAGTTGGCAAGGTGGGTACCAGATTGGGGTACCTCCCAGCCCCCCAAACCCAAGAATGGAGAGGTCTTTACCCAGGACAGTGACATCTACCCAGCAGCCCTCATCCTCTTTGGGCTGGGCCCCCTTTTGTTTTGCTGGTGGGGAAAGAACTGGGCCGCCTTGCTAGGGATGATGGAGAGGAGAGGGGAGAGAAGGCTGGAGAAGCAACTGGTGCCATCGTGTAGTAAGTAGAATCCTATACCAACAAACTGAGCTTGAAGCGTTTCCAGCTTCTGTGGGCACGTGGGCCTCTCTGTTGCCTCCTGAGCTGTCTGGGCTGATGCATCCTGTTTTGTCTGTCAATAGGCTCCAAACTCTCTTCAGACTCCAGAAATTTGTTGAAATGTCTTGTCTGCTGATGATTCTCTTCGTCGTTGTGGATTTATTCCTATATATTCTTTTGGCATCTCGGGAGGGAGTAAAAATAAATACTTTGCTCATTCTTTCATCTTGAACAGGAAATTTCTGAATCCTCACTTCAAATTCCAAGGGAGAGGATCCAGTTGGTCCACTTCGGACGATGTGATGACTCCTGTTCCAACAATTGGGGTGGGAAGAACTCGTGGTTGCCCAAGGCAGCCGTGAGGAGGGAACAGTTCTCACTGTGAGCTGGGAAGACTACTCTAAGGCAGCCATTACAACGTGAGTTGTAAGGATTTGGAGTCCTGTTGTTATCTGTGAGGGCTGCCTCTTTCCCCTGCCTCATTCCAATGGAGCCGACTCCCCTGGGACTCCCTCATTGTCTCCTAAAGCAGGACAAGGTCCAGTCGTGAGCTGGTGAATGTTTAACCTCTGGCTCTCCAGGGGAGCGGGAATTCCTGATATACAACATTTTCTGATTTCTTAGATGTAAATACTCCCATGATGGCCAATTTGAAGATCTCTTTATTAACACAGAGTTGGAAAAAAATGCACAAGATTGATTCTTGAAAGTATGTGCAAACCACCTCCAGCACACCGCTGACTAGGACCAGGTCATGTCTATTGCATGTACAGTCCCAGTCAAAGTGCCATCAACCTACGAAACTGGTTGAATCCATTGACATTCTTTGGTTATAAATCACAAGCACAGTTTGATGAAGCAAAAAAGATAAATTTATTGGAAAGAGCCTGAGATATATCATGGAATCCAGGGAAGAGTTGAATGTGTAGGATGTGCTGAGGACATCAGAAGCAGCAATTTGGGGTGATTTCAGAGTTCTGCCATTTCATGACTTGACTCCTGTTCTCAGTTTCTGACAGTAGTGAATTCCTGAGGGACTCTGATTGCCTTCAAGTAGGCTGTCCTCACCTGGTGAAATGTGGCTCTAAATGAGCTCAGTAACATTTAGCAAAAACATGGCTTCTGGGGGCGTAAGACTTGCTACATAATTTTTAGAGATCAGTGCAAAATGAAAATGTAGGGCCCCCTTGTTCAAAAATTAAGAATTTCAGTTCAGCTGGCATGGCTCAATGGCTGAGCAGTCGACCTATGAACCAAGAGGTCATTGCTCAATTCCAACCCAGTCAGGCCATATGCCCAAGTTGCAGGCTTGATCCCTGATGTGGGGGCAGGAGGAAGTAGCCAATCAATGATTCTCTCTCATCATTGGTGTTTCTTTCTTTTCCTCTCTGAAATCAATAAAAACATATTTTTAAAAAATTAAGAATTTTAAGAAGAGCATTAAACCAAGTGTAGAGCCCTTATAAGCCCAAACCCCTGTAAGGCAGTTCAAGTCATATGTTTATGAAGCTGGCCCTGGCTGGGGGACTCACTCCCATGATCAAATTGTGATTTCTGTCTTGAGTTTCCTCTTTAAAAAAAAAAAAATATATATATATATATATATATATTATTGATCTTTTACAGGGAGGAAGGGAGAGGGATAGAGAGTTAGGAAACATCAATGAGAGAGAAGCATCGATCAGCTGCCTCCTGCATACCCCCTACTGGGGATGTGCCTGCAACCAAGGTACATGCCCTTGACCAGAATCGAACCTGGGACTCTTCAGTCTGCAGACCGACGCTCTATCCACTGAGCCAAACTGGTTAGAGCTTGAGTTCCCTCTTGAATTGTTCATCTGGGGGGTGTTATAAAGCAATTCCATAGAGGGGCCATGTGGCAAGGGATTGAGGCTTGCCAACCACCAGTTGAGTGAGCATAGACGTAGATAACCCCCCTTTCCCTATTCTCACACCCATCCCAGCAAGCCTTCAGATAACACTGCAGCCCAGGATGATACGTTCAACCTCATGAGAGACCTTGAGGCAAGGACAACTAGTTAATCCATGCATGCATTTCTGACACACAGAAACTATCTATAGATATAAAAGCCTACGTGACTGTTACAACTGGTCAACCAGTCACTATGATGTGCACTGACCACCAGGGGGGCAGATGCTCAACTCAGGAGTTGCCCCCTGATGGTCAGTGCGCTTCCACAGCCAACCTCCCATGGTCCCACCCCCCTGCGAGCCACCCCCCCAAAAGGCCTCAATCACTGGCCAGGCCGAGGGACCCCACCCGTGCACAAATTCGTGCACTGGGCCTCTAGTTGGATAATAAATGTTTGTTGTTTTAAACCACCAAGTTTTTGAAGGTGCTTTGTTACCCTGCAAAAGATAACTAATATAGTGTTACTCATCACTTCCAACCTATTGAGATGTATTGTAATTTACACATAGGCAGTTGAGTCAAGTTATGGATTATATCATCTAGTTTTAACTAAATTCATCCTCACACACAAAAATAAAAAAGTAGTTTAAAAATATTCCTGCAAAAACAACTGGAGATTAAAGTTAATGCTGATAATACAAACAAACTGACCCCAGGAAAATGGCTCTTCAGCAAACACCTTTTTAAGAAAAAAATGACAATCACAGGATATAATACCTGAGCAAGATGAAGGTGCAGAGTACATAGATTAGCCTCGGTTGGGTACAGAAAGAGAAAGAAGAACTAATTTTCTTATGCCTCAGGCACAGTGTTAGGCACCTTTAAGTTCGTAATTCTCTTTCTCAAATTCCCTTTTTCTTTGGAGTATGTTACTACGCTTCTATCTAAAAGCTCAAATCTTATATGATTTGGTCCCTGCCCACCCCTAGCTTGTTCAGTGCTGCATCCCCAGACCCTGCCAGGCAATAATTACTCCCTGAACTACACCTGTAGATCAAGCATGTCAAACTCAAAGGCTAACACGGGCCAAATAAACGCACCATGTGGCCCGCGGGCCTTGAGTTTGACATGCTTGCTGTAGATCTTTACTATTGGCTTTTCCTGGTGTTTCCAATGCTGTCTTTTCCTATTTCTCCCAGGTGCTTGCAGATGCTCCTCTCTTACTACCACACCCCTACCCTTAATTCTATCATGTCACTTACCCCTGTTGCACCCTGTTCACCTCCACTTCTAGACTGTGGTCTTCTTAAATTCACCTTTATTGGTCTCAGCACCTGCACAGGTGCCAGACACATGGCAGGTAAAGGAAGGAACAAATGCAAGCAAATAATAAACAGTAAATAAATTGTATATGTGTATACAAGTATTTGAAACTTTCCACGATGCAGTCTCTTCAATAAAGCTAACTAATTGCAAGTTTGTTATGATAATTCAGTGATTAATATCAGAGGAGTGAAGACAGGAACAACTTACACCGAGCTACAGTGAGCGGTGAATATTTGCAGCGGGCCTGATGTAGCGTATGCCTATGTGGATACGGGTGCAATATAATATTTTTTTCTCTTTCTAAAAACACTTACAAAACTAAAGAAAATGCCAAAGCCTTTTAAAGGGCGTGATCGCGCTGAGTAATACAACCCTTCCTTGATTTTTACATTAGTTCAGAATGAGATGTTTTTATGGCTCTTGCTAAAAATAAAAGACATTTCAGAGCGTCTCGGTATCTGAAGCACCGCAGGCTTTGCCGTTGTGTTGTTTCCCCTGAAATTAACATGATTAACTAAAATCCAACGTTAGTCTGATGTACAGCCCGTGAGTCAATGAGTCACAGAATCTTAGGCGAAGAGCGCAGTTCAGCTTTGTGATCTCTTAACAAAATACTGTGTGTGTGTGTCCCAGCAAAGGGACAAGCGAACCAAGGTGACAGAGAGACCCCGAGAGAAAGGCCTGTCTGTCCCGGCCGGAGTCTGTCTGTATTGTTTGGGGGGAAGTGTATCCACATTGCATCTGGGAATACTTTGGGAAGACAACTGCGTTTATCAAGTGCAAGGACTGAGTGTAACTGGATTGAAATGTTATTCCAGGAGCAGCTGGTGGAGGCTGGTTTCCCAGGAGCTGCACCCCACTCTGTTCCCTGGCCCAGGACCAAGTTCCAAGCTTGCCATCATCGCTATCAACCCCCCAGGCTGGTCCTGGCCCGGGTCAGCGCTGGGAGCCACACAGATGACCCCTCTCCTGGAATTTGCCTTCACTCACCCTCCCCCCTTCCTTTCCAGAGAGACCGCCAGGTGCAAGGCCATGGTGACAATCCTTTGAGGCTCAAATTCCTCTAGGGCCCACTCTGAAGGCATCTCTGTGTTGATGACACCTGATCAGGCATCCAGGGTTTCTGGACACCTCTCCTGGTTCAGGATGGTGGCTCCCATGTGATAAAGAACATTGTTGACTTCAAGAACAGGTAAGTTCTTTTTTATATATATTATTGATTTCGGAGAGGAAGACAGAAGGGGAGAGAGAAAGAGACATCAATGATGAGAGAGAATCATCGGTCAGCTACCTCCTGCACACACCCTACTAGGGATCGAGCCTGCAACCCGGGCGTGTGCCCTGACCAGGAATCGAACCATGACCTCCTGGTTCATAGGCTGCCGCTCAATCACTGAGCCACACCGGCCGGGCAAGAACAGGTAAGTTCTTAAGTATCATCTACCTGGGCCAGGTCACTTACTTTATGGATTGAGAATGGAGACGCTGAGAGGGAGGTGCCAGTCCAATGATTCTTCCACCTCCACCACCCACAGCATAGCCACCCTGCAGAACGCCAGGCCCCTTCCTTCCATGTAGGACTGAACTCCTCCCCCCGCCCCCCCAATCCAAGTCAGTACACACCCGGGGATCCTCAAACATGCTAAATGCTCCCACCAGTGTTCAGGCTCTTTCATTTAACCCAGCCAGGATGTCCGTCCTTTGGGTCAAGGTTTTGCCATTCTTCAAATACCCATCCTTCTGCCGGGCTGGTGTGGCTCAGTGGTTGAGCATCGATCTATGAGCCAGGAGGTCACGGGTTTGATTCCTGGTTGGGTCATACATATGGCTAGATCCCCAGGGTGGGATGTGCAGGAGGCAGCCAATCAATGATTCTCTCTCATCATTGATGTTCTCTCTCTCTCTCTCTCTCTCTCTCTCTCTCTCTCTCTCTCTCTCTCTCTCTCTCCCTCCCTCCCTCCCCCCCTCCCTCCCTCTCCCTTCCTTTCTGAAATCAATGATACTCATCCAGTTCTCTGATTCTGATGCTCTTTGTAGCACCTGCCAGTCACGGGAAGTAACAGGCTGCTGAGGGTGGTGAACGGCTGTAGGCAGATCTTTCTGGAACCCTTCCTCTCCTGGTTTGAGCCGATTCCCGGCCCTGAGAGCTGTTACCTCAGTGGGGCAGCACCTCTCATTCCTTCCTCTACACGCGACCTTCTCTAGGCTCTTATGTTTACATGCAACTGTCTTTCCTTGTGAAGCCATTGAATTCAAGCCCCGCTAAATCTACGGCGACTCACAATCCTTCCATCAGCAGCACAAGGAAACAGATGGTGAGGACAAGGGACCGAGCTGGGCAAGGGGCCGGTGGAGTGAGGGCAGCGGCACAACCGTGAGACACCTCGGGGTCCGCCAGAGCTTCCGCGGGTAAATGGACTTCAAGTCCAGCCCTCAGAGGCCAGCAGGTGGCCAGGCTCCTGCCGGGGGACGAGCGGGAGGGGCTCGTTAGGACCAGACCAGAAAGGGTTTTGTTCTCTGGGCACCGACTTCCAGCTCAGCCGCGCATTGGCGTGCCTGGGCCAGGTGGCAGATTCCTCCTGTGCCCCTGCAACTTGGCTTGAAGCGGAAGATGACCCGTGTCACCTGGCGCCCTGATCGCAGAGAGCAAATTCCAGCAAAAAGTGCCCATGCCTGGGCTGGCCATTCCCGTGCCCAGCAGGCAGCTCCCTGCCATCTGGCCACCTTAGAGAGAGCGCAGCCGCTCGCTCCTCGCCCACCTGGCATCAGCTGCTCCCAACCCCAGTGACAGGGACAGCGTGGCCAACACTGGGCACAGACCCGGCTCAGATGACCTGCTCTCCTGCTCCAGGGGCCTGGGGACCTCATGCCGCTGTGCCCTAGTTTTCCGCAGAATCCATGCCCTGTCCCTTGGGGGAAGCAATCTTTCAACCTTCGTTGCAAACATTTAAAAATCCAAAGCTCCAATGCAATGGTGGCACTAACATTTCTCAGGGGACGACAGTAGAGATTTCCAAAGGCATTCAGTGTAGATAATAAGGGCTGGGTGGAAGGGAATGATGGGGAACGTGTACCACATGTACCCCTAGATGGACTCGTATTCTAACACATTGTTACAGAGAGGATGTTCAGCAACATATCCCTCTGAGGGCCTGGCAGCAAGCGAGCTATGATCATATTGCCCTGCTTCTTAAAAGAGGCTTTAAATACGGTCAGCTAATCGCTGTGATACCCCTACCCACCTGAGCACTTTCCTTCTCCCGTTCCACTGAGCGGGAGAAAGTTGTCCCCACTTAATACTGTACGTCCACACTGTCCCATGTTCTCTTCCTGCATTCGATTTGTTTCTCCCGAATAAAATACCCTGGCTTTGGTTTCGGCCCCATCTCTGGGAAATTTTGGAAAGCAATCAATTGCATCTCAGCACTCGAGCCTCGTCCTGGCTTCCTGTCGGTAGGTTTCCATCCCTGAGCACCCAGAGGTCTCAAAAGTCCTTGGTCAAACTCTTCCTGGAATAGATCTGAATAAGGCTCAGCTATTTTTCCTTATCTCGATCATAACCCATTCAATTAGCTAAACATGACTGTCCATCTTTGTTTACAAAACCAATACAGAGAAAAAGATTAAGAAAGTATATATTTCTAGATCCAACTCTATGCTTTCTTAGCTAATATTTACTTATTTTATTTTTTATATATATATATTTTTATTGATTTCAGAGAGGAAGGGAAGGGGAGAGAGAGAGATAGAAACATCAATGATGACAGAGAATCATTGACCGGTTGCCTCCTGCACACCCCCCACTGCGGATCCAGCCCGCATGTGCCCTTGACCAGAATCAAACCCGGGACCCTTCAGTCCGCAGGCCGATGCTCTACCCACTAAGCAAACCAGCTAGGCAGCGGTTCTCAACCTGTGGGTCGCGACCCCTTTGGCGGTCAAACAACCCTTTCACACGGGTCGCCTAAGACCATCCTGCATATCAGATATTTACATGATGATTCATAACAGTAGCAACATTACAGTTATGAAGTAGCAACGAAAATAATGTTATGGTTGGGTCACAACATGAGGAACTGTATTTAAAGGGCCAGAAGGTTGAGAACCACTGAGCTAGGGCAATATTTACTTATTTTAGACCCTTAATGGAGTTTGTTCCTTCAGGACCCCTGGGCATCAGGATTTAGTGGGGAGGTTTGTCTGTCCTTGGGCCCCACCCCAGCAGAGGGGTCAGTGCTGGGGCCAGGAACACAGGCTTTGTCATCAGAGAGAGCTGAGTTCAAATTCTGCACAACCACTCAGTTACTGCCTTGGTATTTTTCATTTGCAAAAAGAGATTCAGGATATCTGCACAGGCTTTTAAAGGGGTTCAATAAAGTAATAAATGCAAAGGGCTTAGCAGGGTGCCTAGCACGTAGCATTATAATGGTCGTCAGCGCCCTCCAGCATGGCTCAGTGGTTGAGCATCGACCTATGAACCAGGAGGTCACAGTTTGATTCCTGGTCAGGGCACACGCCCGGGGTTGCGGGCTCCATCCCCAGTGTGGGACGTGCAGGAGGCAGCCAACCAATGATTCTCTCTCATCATTGATGTTTCTGTCTCTCTCTCCCTCTCCCTTCCTCTCTGAAACCAATAAAAATAAATAAATAAAATAAAATGGTCATCACCAACCTCAATCCCCTTCTTATCATTTTCACAGTCTTCACCAGTTCTCCCAGCTCTTTCGAGAACAAGCCATGCTTTTCCTTTAAATTTCTCACCACCAGCGGAAGGCTGGCCCCAGTGGGAAGGTGACGGGATTTGGGTCCATCCTGGCTGTCAGTCCTCGGACAGTTTTCTTGGTCTCTCCAAGCCCAGTCGCCTCAGCTATACAGTGAGGATGGCAGCCGTCTCCTCGCGGGGCTTCTGGGAGGAGTAGTGTGATAGTGGGTTCAAGGCATCTAGAGAACCAATCCCTGCCTCATTTCTTCTTTCCTGGTGACAAAACCATAGAAGAAATCACATTCAAATGAGATGCCACACATCTACCTAAAAATCTTGCCATGGCATAGGCTAAATGTTTTTTAAAATATAGTTTTATTGATTTCAGAGAGGAAAGGAGAGGGAGAGATAGAAACATCAACGGTAAGAGAGAATCATTGATCAGCTGCCTCCTACACGCCCCCTACTGGGGATCAGGCCCGCAACCCAGGCAGGTGCCCTGACCCGGAATCGAACTGTGACCTCCTGGTTCATAGGTGGACACTCAACCACTGAGCCACACCAGCCGGGCTAGGCAAAATACGTAGTCTCATTTCCTCAGGCTCTATTGTCTTTGGGCTCTGCTAGTTCATTATAGATATTAATCACTTCATCACACGAGCTAATTCATACTCATCTGTTACTCAGTTCATGGCTCCTCTTTGGGCATTTCCACATGTCTTTAGCCAGAAAACTCACAGCCTCTCGAGTGCTCCTGGGCCCACACAGTGCCTCTGTGGTGAGCCCGCCCCTCCTGTGACGGGGCCACCCCTGGGCGGACCTTCTGCAATTCCCAGCAGCAGCCTACCCTGCTGGGCCTGGGCCTGGGCCTGGGCGCGGGTCGGATTGACTTGACCGGATCCCCATTTGTTTGCCCACGTCTGCTGAATGGCCTGCCCTTTGCTGGCTGGGTTTCTTTCCACGCCCAGATGTACAGCACAGCACCCTCCCAGGTACAGGTACTGCACAGCTGGACAAGGGAGTCTTCTTAATCGGCTGGAGCTGGAGGAGGAGACAGCAAAGAGCAGGAAACTTCCGTCTTTCACCTGGACACGTACGTCTGTGGCAAAGGCAGACCTGGGCAGGATGACACTGGAACAAAGGCTTAAAACAGGACAGATGGTCACTCAGGGAAGGGGTCTGTGTTCCTTGTAGAACTGAAACCAGACAACCAATGGGTCCGGGCTGCCTGTCACTACGTGAGCCAACTAAGCAGAGACGGGGTTGAATCCTAGATGAGAGTTTATTCCAATGCTGCGCGCAGCATGGGAGAGCAGCGGGTCACCCACAAAATCTGCCCTGCACCCCTCCACAAGCCAGCTGCTTCTGTTGGGTAGAAGGACAAAGATTGTAGGAGAAGTAGGGACTACGGGCACGGAGACGTAGGCAATGCAGGGTGGGATGGGACTCCATTGTTTGGGCAACAAGGTTGTTAATCTTTCCATGATAATAGGCAGTTTTTTAAAAATATATATATATTTTATTGATTTTTTACAGAGAGGAAGGGAGAGGGATAGAGAGTCAGAAACATCGATGAGAAAGAGACATCGATCAGCTGCCTCCTGCACACTCCCTACTGGGGATGTGCCTGTAACCAAGGTACATGTCCTTGACCAGAATCGAACCCGGGACCCTTCAGTCCACAGGCCGACGCTCTGTCCACTGAGCCAAACCAGTCAGGGCAATAGGCGGTTCTTGAATGAGAATGGACCACATTCCAAGGTTGACTCCCAGGTCCAAGGTTGACTCCCAGGTCCAAGGTTGACTCCCAGGTCCCAGGGCCACACAATTCCCAGCCAGGCTAGAGAGTCCTTTCTTTAACCAGAACAAGGCAACCACAGTTAACAAAGCATGATTAATAGTTCCCATAACCATCGCTAGTCCCCAATTTTGGCCCCTAACAGAACAGCTTTGAGAATCAAAGTTCAATGACGCATTATGCATTGCGCATTACGGCCAGCACACGAGCAGAAATGCCTCGTTGGGGGCGCTGTTTGTGTGTAGATGTGTCGCTATCTGCACCTGGGTGGCAGCTCAATCTTGGTCAGGCACGGGGAAGGGGTGTTAACCCTTTGCAAGCTGGAGGCTGGCTCAGTTCATTATCCAATCATCGCACTCTCACACGACTGTTCTGGAAACAAGCCACATCCTGTTTTGAAGGAGGAGAGGTGAGCGGAATCTAAAAGACGACGGGTCAGAGACCGACAGAGAGGTCAGGGGATGATTGCCAAGAAAGGTGGGCGAGGGTAAGCGATCCTGCCTGCGATTTATTAAAACGTGAACTGGAGATGAGGTGGGGCTATTGGGCGACAGCAAGCATTTGGAGAAAGCGTCGGTCAGAGCAGCCACCGCACTCACAGCCTGTCTATGCTGAATGATGCTGATGGGAGGTGACTCAGCAAATGCTTTAAAATGGGATTGGTCCGGCCGGTGTGGCTCAGTGGTGAGCATCAACCTATGAACCAGCAGGTCACGCTCAATTCCCGGTCAGGGCACATGCCCGGGTTGCAGGCTCGATCCCCAGTGTGGGGCCTGCAGGAGGCAGCGGATCAATGATTCTCTCTCATTATTGATGTTTCTGACTCTCCCTCTCCTTTCCTCTCTAAAATCAATAAATATATATATATTTTTAAATATATTTTATTGATTTTTTACAGAGAAGAAGGGAGAGAGATAGAGAGTTAGAAACATCAATGAGAGAGAAACATCGATCAGCTGCCTCCTGCACACCCCCTACTGGGGATGTGCCCGCAACCAAGGTACATGCCCGTGACCGGAATCGGACTCAGGCCGACCCTCTATCCACTGAGCCAAACCGGTTTCGGCAATAAAAATATTTTTTAAAAAAATAAAATAAAATGGGTTTGGATCCGGGAAGCCAAGGACTTCTGCTTTCAGGTCAGATCCTGAAGGGTTGACCCAGAAATGCACACGCCCTGAGATTCCTGCTGCTGCTGGGGCCACAGAGAAGGCAGCCCAGGGCCTGGTGTGCTCTCCCCTCGTTCCCAGCACCCGGGCGGGGAACGGGCTCTGGGTGCCGAGGATGGACGCCTCCGTGGCGAGCCATCTGGTTGGTGCCCGTCACGCTAGTGTGGGATGCAGACGGGGAACACACGTACAGGCAGAATCAATAATCTGGCAAAGAGGAGGAAGTTCACAGCTTCACAGATGCGCCCTTAGCATTAATTAGTTCCTGCATTAATTCAATAATAATTTATTAAGAGCATATTATGTGACAAGCAATATGGGAGGCTTAGTTGGAAGAGGGAGGACAGGGCAGATATGATTACAAAGATGTATAAAGACATATTCCCTTCTTCGCTTTATAAAACCCTTCCTGGGAAAGCAAGGCAGCCATGCGGACATATAATTAGAATTCACCCTTAATAAATACTGTTTTGTGTGTGTGTGTGGTTTTTTATTATTATTATTTCAGAGAGGAAGGGGAGAGAGGGAGAAAGAGAGAGAGAGAGAGAGACATCGATGGTAAAAGAATCATTGATCGGCTGCCTCCTTCCTACACGCCCCACATTGGGGATCGAGCCCAAAACCAGGGCATGTGCCCTTGACTGGAATCGAACCTGGGACCCGTCAGTCCACAGGCCAACGCTCTATCCACTGAGCAAAACCAGCGAGGGCAATAAATACTGTTTTCGTAGATGTGTACAGGGTATTACAAGATTATGGAGGAATATGCAATTATCTTGGGAATTCTATTAAGGCCTCGCAGATGAAATGATATTAGGGCTGCATCTTAAAGGGTGACTGGGAATTTCTAAAGGAATGGGGAAAAGAGAAAGCGATAGACATTAAAATCAGGCAGACTACATTCTATCTCTAGATCTGATTGTGTAACTGTGGGTTTATCGTGTAGCCTTAGTGGCCTCTGTGTCTCCATCGGCAAAATGGAAAGAGTGCAGAATTGTTATAAGAAATAGAGATAATGCTGTTGGCAATTGGACAGGCATGAGCAGAGCAAGGACTGTGGGCCAGGAACACAGCTTATCGGGGTGGGAAGGCCTAGCAGTGGACAATCAATAGCCTCAGTTGTATTTCAGCTCCAGGCCCAGAGAAGCAAGGAAACCAGCCACAGCTGACGGTAGGACCAGCTGCATGGAGTAAATGACCCCTGCCCTGGTGCCCGCCAACCAGTCAGTGGAGACCACAACCCTGAAAGGACACCTGGGAAATTGCTGAATGTTCTATTGAGACCTTCCCCTGGGGCCCCCCTAAGATCTCCACCTTAAAGCCCTTAGGAGGGAGGACCCAGTGCCTCTCCCTCCGGGGTGCACACCTGTGCCTTTCCCTTCCCCCTCCCCCCTCCATCTCCACCTTCCCAGGCACATTACCATTAGCTCCCTCACTCCCAAGCTCCCAGGGCCCATCCCTTGCCTCTATAACAGTGGTTCTCAACCTTGGCTGCCCATTAGAATCACCTGGGAATCTTTTTAAAATCCTGATTTCTGGGCCTCGTCCTCCGGAAATTCTGTTTCTTTGCTATGGGGTGGGGCCACAACATGAGTCACAAAGAAACAGAATTTCCAGAGGATGAGGCCCAGACATCAGGATGTTAAAAAGATTCCCAGGTGATTCTAATGGGCAGCCAAGGTTGAGAACCACTGCCCTATAACCTGTGTCCTAGGCCCCTTTCTTCCAGGAATTCCTTTCCTCCCTCTGTGAGTTGCCCGATCAATGTCCTCTTACAACTGGGTCTTGGCTCTGAATGCTCTCCTAGCCGGAACCCAAGGACCTAGGTTGCTGAACCCAGGTTGGGTCTGGCCTCACCGCCCGGTGCCGTTTCCACTGCCCACAACAATGATCTCTGTGAAATGGGCACTAAATAAACGGTGCCCTCGTTACATTAACCAGCTGGGACTGTGAAGACGGCGTTTCAGACAGTGGGCCTGAGGGGAGGGAATAATAGGAGAGGCTGGACAGGTGGACTGGGGTCAGGGTATAAGGGGCCAGCATCCTTCAGGCTCCCTGTGACTGCTCTGCCCCGGGCTCTGGGTCTGTGGACACAGGTACTTCAGCTCCTTCCTCACTCCTCTTCCTCCTCTTCCTCCTCCTTCAGGGCTCACCACACCATTTCCTTGGTTCCTGGCCACAGCTCAGCCGTATGCATCCCTCCTGATTCCTTAGCAGCCGGTCTATTTAGAGATCCATTGGAAGTCACTTCTATCCTTTCAGCAGCAGGTGCGTTCTAGTCTAAATTTACCCAACAATAAGAATTCAAATATGCAGACAAAGAGATGACAGAGATTCTGAGGACACCAAGGACCCATTGCACTCTAGACTTCAGCTTCTTCAAGAGTCCATTGGAGCCATTGCTGGTTTGGCTCAGTGGATAGAGCGTTGGCCTGCGGACTGAAGGGTCCCGGGTTTGATTACGGTTAAAGGCACATGCCCCGGCTATGGGCTTGATCCCCAGTGTGGGACATGCAGGAGGCAGCCGATCCATGATTCTCTCTCATCATTGATGTTTCTGTCTCTCTTTCCCTCCCCCTTCCTCTCTCTGAAATCAATTTTTTTTAAAAAAAGAGTTCATTGGAAAGAATAACACCAACTTTATAGGAGTAAATGAGATAATGATAGGAAGCACATGGAAAGATCTCCGACATGTCAACGGTTAGTATTTTTAGCTTTAAAAAACAATGCACCAATTCAATACATTTGAGTGCCTACTATAGGCCAAGTATCCAAGAATTCCTTCACAAACCTAGTTTACCTACAACGTTAAGGCAGACGTATTCTGCATAGAAGAAAGCAGACAAACATATGGGCGCCGTGTAATTTAATCACCGCCTAATTAGCCACCCTATTTAAAATAGGCCCCACAATGACGATGAACACATTCTCGCTCCTAAATGCCGGAAGCTGCGTCTTCCCGTAATTCTGAGCGGACTGCCTGCCTCTTGGCTCAGTCCTCGAGCTTCCCCTCCGTCCCATGGAAAGCTCACAGATTCTGGTCATTTCCTCTCTTTGTCCTTAGATGCGGCTGCTGCCATCTTTCCTCCTTCCCTTGATGTTTCCCCTCTGGAGACTGTGCTCTGTGGGGATGGGCGTGCCTGAGAGCGGAATAATGAGAGCAAATATTTATTAGAACTCACTCCGGTGCCGAGACACTGAGGATTTCCCATTCAATCCTCCCAACGACCCTATGAGATTAATACCGTTCGTCTCTCCAGTCACTGCAAGGGGCCAGCGTCCTGAGTGGTTAGGTAACCTGCTCGGTATCTCTCAGCTGGTAGGCAGGACAGGCAAGACCCACTCCAGCTTCCAGCTCCCCGAAGAGTTAGGGGAACCCAAGGAGAGTAGAAACCTCGGAGGAAAGAGGGGGCCGTCTCTGTGAGCTGAGCCAGTTCTTACCTTTTGTTTCCCGCGGAACCCGAAGTTTCTCTTACCGAGTCTAGAAGAACCCTCTTTTCTGATTGTCCATTAATAAAATTATGGCCTGGCTAGTGTAGCTCAGTGGATAGAGCATCTGCCTGTGGACTGAAGGGTCCCGGGTTCGATTCCCAGTCAAGGGCACATGCCCGGGTTGCGGGCTCGATCCCCAGTAGGGGGTGTGCAGGAGGCAGCCGGTCCATGATTCTCTCTCATCACCGATGTTTCTCTCTCTAACTTCCTCTCTGAAATCAATAAAAAATATATATTTTTAAAAAAATAAAATTATGGACACCCGAGTCAACCAAGTAAATGTTCAACAAGAGTTTTCTGTAAACAGCTGACCGATCAAAAATCTTTTATGAAAAAAAGGCCAGAGAAACTTAATACTGGGAGTAAAAGAGACCACAGTCTTGGATGGTGAATCAAAAAGGAAAAATGCTGTAAATACACAGAAAGCCCACCACCTGGGAGGCCCAAAGGCAGGAAGGTCAGCAGGGAAGTTCTAGGGAGGATTAAAGCAATCAATGGACAACCGGACTAGATGATTTATTGTTGTTGTTCATCACCAGCTGAGGATATTTTCCCATTGACTTTTAGAAAGAGTGGGAAGGAGGGGGAGAGACAGGGAGAGGAAAACCTCGATGTGAGAGAGACACACCCATGGGTTGCCTCCCGCATGTGCCCTGACTGGGGGCCTGGAATGGAGCCTGCAACTAAGGTATGTGCCCTTGACCGGAATCGAACCCGGGACCCTTCAGTCTGCGGGCTGACACTCTATCCAGTGAGCCAAGCCAGGTAGGGCTGGACTAGATGATTTCTTAAGATCGTTCTATACCCAGAGACATTATTATTCAAGCAGTAATGTCATTTTGTAAATGTCTGGTTCTCATGCTTTTCGTTTCATGGAATAGCTTAGTTGATCAGCACAGGTCTGTGTGTCCATCTGCTTCCCAAACATCTCCACATCCACATTTTGCTGTGCCTCAGTCTCTGTGCACCCCAAGCCCAACCCCTCGGCTCCAGTGCCCCCTCCTTTCTGTGGGCTGCTCCCCTCACTGCCCGTCCACTCCTCCCACCCCTCTGGCTTCACATCCAATTGGTCCACAAGTACTATCAGCATCTACACTGTCTTTCCTAGGCCCTCCTCTCTAACCCCACTGCTGCCTTCCTGGCCCAAGTAGTTGATACCACAGTACTTGTTATGGGCAAAGGTACAAAAATGAAAGCCATCGTCCTTCCCCTCAAACAGCTCACAGCCTGGTAGAGGATGCAGGTGCATAAACAGATAACTCAAGAGATGGCGGCAAGAGCCGTAAGGGAGGTCAAGGAAACGACGCCACAGGTCAATATGTTAAAACTTCTCATAACCTCTCAACTGGACGCAGAAGGCAGGAAAGCTAGAAAGAGGCTGGAAATGCATAGTCACAGAGGTGGGGATGGAAGCCAGGAAGGAGAAAGCAGACAGGGGTACTGATGGGACAAGAAGTGGGAAACCGTCAGTAACCTCTTCTGCTGCTAACATTTCCAACAAGAAGAGAACTGGAGATAGACTACTGATTGCCTGTTGATTTGAGAAAGCTAAAAATGTCCATTGATTGGTAGGATTAGAAATTGTGCTTCATTGGGTTGAGGTTTGCATATGAGGAGCCAGAAGGAAACAAGCGATGTAACATCCCCTTTTAAGAAGGTTATGAGTGAAAATGATGTATTTAAAGCATTCTGTGTTGTATCTAATTTATTGAGCCCATGGCGTTGGTTTTAAATGCTGAGAGCACAGACTACCTTGTTTATCTTTATACTAGAGGCCCGGTGCACAAAATTCTTGCACCGGTAGGGCCCCTAGGTCTAGCCAGTGATTAGGATCCATCAGGTTCCCTGCCTTCCCATCTCCCTGCCTCCTCCTTCCCTTGCTCCCTCAGCACCCTGCCGCCACTGCTGGTCGCCCACCATGTTCCACGCTGCCCCCTGGTGGTCAGCGCACATCATAGCGAGTGATCGAACTCCCAATCTCCCGGTCGAACTCCCAAGGGGACACTTTGCATATTAGCCTTTTATATATATAGAATCCTTAACTTCCCCCAGCAGTAACCAGCCAAGTATTCAATACATGTTTATTTATTTAGAACAATGGCAATTTTTCGGTAATTAGCTCTTCTAAAACATTTGAGGGTGCTTGGAAATAGTTTCTTGCATTAATTTCAAACCTCATTCATCAGTTTTTTGTTCTATTAATTTGTATTCTTTATGAAGAAACAGCTAGCTAAGTAGACAAAGATGAATGTTCATTGATCACATGTGAGTTATCACAAATTCTGAATTTATAATGGCCCCAAATTGAGATTTATTTTTGCAATTTTGGCAGCCTATGAACTTGCCGTGTACGTCAACATGGAAACAGGGTTTACATGACCACCACCAACACAGACTAATTCATAAACAATTTTGATGGAACTCCTATGGCATAAACCAAACTTCCACCGTGGGCCATATCTGGCCAGATACGGAAACTAACGTTGCATTTGGTCCTATTTCTCTGGTGAACAGTGCCTGCTACTAAATGTTCTCTTTTGAAAAACTGCCTTCGCTCCAGGTACCAGGGTTATGATTCTTCGAAACGCCCCATTGGCTCTGCATACGAAACTACCTGTAACATGTAACAGAAACATGATTGCCTGTGTGCGTCTCACACAGACAAAGCAGAACAAAAGCACCCTCCCCAGCCACCCTGAGAGCAATTCTCCAGCAGTCCTTTCTCAGCTTAGCCCTGGAACATTCTGGAAATCTATTTCGCTCTCATCCAGGCACCAGCTTCCTAGTCTATGAAGTCTTCTCCAAATCCAAGAGGTAGAGAGGCACCGATTTCCTGTAGCTGGTGGAGCCTCACCAAATTCCCCCAGCACATCCTAAGCCGGTCCAATCATCAGAGCCAGCCACTCAGTGCTGGCGCGTCTGCATCTCATTGGACACAGAAAACTCTCAATGAAACAGTGGACCAGCAAGTCCCGTGATTCACGGACACAGAATAAGCAATGAGCTCAAAGAATGGGCACCGTCTGACCGTGGACAGGGAACGGCTGGGAATTCGCACCCCACACCCTCTGTCTCCTCCAGCTTCGGTGCAGGTGAGAAAGTGCCTCTGTGCAGCCATAACGTGAGTGGTCAGGACACCTGCGCCCGGAGCTCCAGCTCAGACACAATGTCATTTCTCATGTCTCGTTTATGGTATAAACTCTGCTTGTTGTTCTACAGAACGGGTGACCTCGCCAAGGCACTTGCAAGCACTAAAGGTCATACCTGGGCCACCAAACTCTTTCCCCAACCAAATAGCTCTGGGGGAAGCAGAGTAAACTGAGATAGGATCCATGCCTGGCCTCTGTCGGGAGTACTGGAATTTTTAAAATATATGTTTATTGATTTCAGAGAGGAAGGGAGAGGGAGAGTTAGAAACATCAGTGGTGAGAGAGACTCTTTGATCAGCTGCCTCCTGCATGCCCCCCACTCAGGGGAGGGGTCGAGCCTGCAACCCAAACATATGCCCTGACCAGGAATCGAACCATGACCTCCTGGTTCATAGGTCGATGCTCAACCACTGAGCCACACTGGCTGGGCAGGGGGACTGGATGTTTAATTGACATATAAAAACCGTGATTTCTGGAATCCACTGTAAACCTGAAAAGGCTGGATCCCGCTTCCTTTCGGCCAAGAGGCACCTGGGCGTTGCTTCTCCTGCCCATCAAAACAGGCGCTGCGTCCAGGACATTGCCCAACGCAAATCCTGTAATTCCCTCTAAGTCCATCATAACCTTCCAAAATCAGCTTGTTGGTTTAAAATAGCCTTGTAAATAGCACTCACCAGCCCACACGGAGCAAACAGTGATTTATGCCTGAAAAAGAGGAAAGCTGGCGGCATACGGCTCACCCGGGGGAAAGGATGATGTATTTTATGGGCACCCTTTTAGGGATGTTTACTTAAAAACATCATTTGTTATGGTTTTTTATTTCCAGAATGAAACATGACCATTAGGGAAAAGTTAGAAAATACAGCTAAGCGGGGGGGGGTGATGAATGAAATGAACTATAATTTCTCAATGCAGAGGTAACTTTTTTACTCTAATTTTTTTTTTTTCCAGAGAGGAAGGGAGAAGGAGAGAGAGATAGAAACATCAATGATGAGAGAGAATCATGGATCGGCTGCCTCCTGCACGCCCCCTACTGGGGACTGAAACTGCAACCCCCGCAAGTGCCCTTGACCGGAATCGAACCCGAGACCCTTCAGTCCGCAGGCCAATGCTCTATCCACTGAGCCACACCGGCCAGGGCCAGAGGTAAGTTTTGTTACCCTTTTGGCGTGTGTTCTTCCAGATCCCCCTTTATTTCTCTAGTTCACCCTCCCAAAGGGATCCCAGTGCCCACAGTCCTTACTTGCGAGGCCACGTGAGAGGGTGAAATCTGTGGCAAGAAGTAACTATGAGCACATCGGACCGTCTCAGCCGTGAGACCCAGCAAAGCCGGTGGAGTGTCAGCTCTCGCTCGCTGGGTTCCCGGCCACAGTTAAACCCCAGATAACAGCCCTCAGCACTGAGCGGGGGGACCCGGGAGCCAAGAGGACTTACTGTAAGTCAACATGTTGTTGACGCTGGACCAGTCGCTGAGCCAGAGAACAGGGGCGCCTTGCAGGGCAGACAGCGCAGGGAGATGGCGCTGGCACACGGAACTGTGGGCACTGTGCGCTTTTCTCTGGGGAGAGGCCCTGAGATGCTGGCCCTCTGCAGAGAGCACAGTGGTCAGCGTGCCCTGGGCTCTGCCGGGCTTTGGGGTGTCAGAGGAGGGCCCCCTCTTAATGGGAGAGTTGTTTCTGTGGCATCTAACCAAAGGCCCTAGGGCTCCTTCCAGAAGCATAGGATCGGCCCAGGATGTTCGCAGACACTGTGGAGAAGGGAGGGCGATTCTACAGAAAGTTTCAGTGGTTCTCAACCTTCTGGCCGTTTAAATACAGTTCCTCATGTGGTGACCCAACCATAACATTATTTTCGTTGCTACTTCCTCACTGTCATGTTGCTACTGTTATGAATCGTCATGTAAATATCTGATATGCAGGATGGTCTTAGGCGACCCCTGTGAAAGGGTCGTTCGACCGCCAAAGGGGTCGCGACCCACAGGTTGAGAACCGCCGGTTTAGGTGCAGCCACGGTAACAGAGCAGCCTCTCTGAGAGGCGAGGATGCAGGCGCAGTGTTTCCCGGGAAGGGACACTGACCCCATTCCCACTCCAGGGAAGCGACACTGACCCCATTGACGGTGGACAAAGGGCTCATCAAGCAGCTTACCGAACCCGGCCATTCACAGCATGAGAGCGGTCCTCGGCCCCGCATCTGGCCAGGAACCAAAGGCTCCATCAGCGTCCGCACCATCGGTCCTGTTCGCGTGGAGAGGGCTTGGGCTCCTCTGGGCAGCGAATTCCTCTGGGCAGCCAGCTGGCCTGCAAGTCCCTGCCAAAGCCCATTGAAGTGGTGTTTGCACCAGAGTTGGACAATATCACACTTTAGGGAGGGCAGTGATGGCGAACCTATGACACGCGTGTCAGAGGTGACACGTGAACTCATGTTTTTGGTAGATTTGTCTTTGTTAAATGGCATTTAAATATATAAAATAAATATCAAAAATATAAGTCTTTGTTTGACTATGGTTGCAAATATCAAAAAAATTTCTATATGCGACACGGCACCAGAGTTAAGTTAGGGTTTTTCAAAATGCTGACACACCGAGCTCAAAAGGTTCGCCATCACGGCTTTAGGGGGATTTTATTTTATTTTATTTTTTATTTCTTTTTAGGGGGATTTTAAACGAGGAGGGCAATGGGGCTCCTGTTTCCTCAGCTCCTGCTGACTACAGAGCATTGCACATTTCCTCATTCGATCCTCACAGCAGCCCCAGGAGGCTCGGTAGCAGCGTGCCCATTTCGCAGAGGATAACGTTGAGGTTCAGACTGCTTAAGGGACAAGAAAGTGAGTGGCAGCCTTGGCACTGGTTCCAGAACTCACCCCCTGACCCCAAACCCCTTGATAGTGTTCTTTCTGCTCTGCCATGGATTCTTTTTTAAACATATTTTTATTGATTTCAGAGAGGAAGAGAGAGTGAGAGAGATAGAAACATCAGCGATGAGAGAGAATCATTGGTTGGCTGCCTCCTGCATGCCCCTCCCACTGGGGGTTCGAGCCCACAACCCAGGCATGTGCCCTGATTAGGAATCGAACCCGGGACCTTTCAGTCTGCAGGCTGATGCTCTATCCACTGAGCCAAACCAGCTAGATCTGATTCTTTTTTTATATATAAGAAGAACGATGGATGCTTATAGGTGATTATAACGCACGTGAAAGCTTGGTGTTGCAGAGACGTACACTTTACGCGGAAAGAACCAGAAGCTGGGATGGGTGATCTGTATGCTCCTGCTGTGGCTCAGAGAACGACGAAGCTCGCCGCACGGTGACTAGTTAATACATTTAACATGGACTCATCAGCCAGGACCGAACTCCCAAAGAGGCACAAATGGAGATCCCAGACCAGAAAGCAGGAAGGAGAAAGCAAGGAGTCCATAAGGCATTAAAGGGAGAAAGTCGGGTTTGTCCCGGGCATTCTTCCTGGCGTGCCAATGCCCAAAGCCTTGCCAACGAGGCTGCTTCCCTTCGGATAAAAGAGCAACAGCCCTGTCCTCGGCCTCGAATTCCCCTGCGGTTTGCCAGGGGTGGGCCCCAGGCCACCTGCGCTCACCGCCGGACCCCACAGGGTTTGCCCCTGACAGCTGAGGGGGGCTAGGGTTGCAGACAGCTCTTGCCATTCACGCAGCAGTGGGGACCTCTGTCCATGTAAGGAAGGAAGCGCGGGGGAGCCAGCGCTGGCCCTGCCACTGCGGGGTGACTCACTCGCTTCTGCCACGTGAACTGTGGCTGAACCCTGGCCCTCCCTCGGGCCAGGCCTGCAGCCTGCACGCGGTTGGACTTCATGGATCCCTGCACAGTACGTGCGGTCTGTACGCGGAGCCAAGTTAACTCGCGCACCTAGACCTTGCTTTCTGTGTGTTTTGACAGCAGTAGAGGAAGGACAGGCTCAGGGCTGGAAAAGAGCAAGAACTCGGCCATGTCGGTTGGCCCCAAAGGGCGCCCAGGCCGGGGCCTGCGTGTGGCCTGGAGGACGGGCGTCCACCCCACGGCCGGCTGGAGGGGGAGAGGTGAGGGCCGGCACAGAGTCCGGCACGGCCCGTGGGCTGAGGACACACCGGACTCTGTCCCTGCTCTGCTGCTCACCGGCCATGGGACCCTGGGCAGCTGATAAACATCTCCTACCCTCAGTTTCTCCATCTGTAGAATGGCCCGTCCCTGCTTCACAGAGGGCGTGGGAGTGAAATAAACAGCGCTTGGCACAGTGCCAGGGTGCCTGCACATACTGTAGGTATATATAGTATGTGCACATGTACATGCACATGGGTGTATATGGACTTACCATGCATATACATGTACGTGTGTATATATACATATGTGCATATATATGTAGCATGTATATGTCAGCCTACACAGATATATACACATACATTTATAATGTGTCTATTGGGGTGTGTATATATATATACACACATTCTGGTTTGGGCCAGGAGGTAGAGGGAGCCGAGGCAGGGTGGGCGAAGGGGACAGGGTGCGGGGCAGCTGTGGGCAGAGGAGGGAGTGACCCTCGGGCCCGCCGCCCAGCGGTGAGCACAGCCCTGCCCGCAGCTGCAAAGGAGGAAGCCGATGGGTATCAGGTGGCTCCTTATCAGAGAGGCCTGTCCTTTCATGTTGTTTTGCTGTTTCTAAAAACAGAAACTCCAGGCTGTCGCTGCGGCCAAGATTCTGGGAGGGGAGGCTCCAGTGAAGCCAGTGGCTGACCGGCCACAGAGGCAGCAGCAATGCATTTGCTCGGGGGGCGGGGGGGGTGGGGGGGCCGAGGGGGGGCCTGAGAACCAGGCAGGAGCTCCAGGGCCTCCGATGGGCCTGGGACCGGCCTGGGACGGTGGCCGCTGAGGGTGCCCCAGGACCGAGACCGGCTCTCCTGGGCTTTCCCATCCCAGGCCCAGGAGGTCTGTCCCCAGGCCCTGGGAGGGAAGCCATTCAAGTCCAAGCCGTGAAGGGAAGGAGGGGTGAGGCTTTTTTCTAGCAAACGACCCATCCCCACTGAGCTGCTAGCAACCTCACCCACCACCAGGACGCCACCCGGGACGCTACCAGGACATGGCACGCTTCTCTGGGCAGCCCTCCTTAGTGGCTTCTCTGTTTTCCACTTTCCTTCTTTTCCTGTCTTGGCCTCCTGTTTGGAAAGAAGGTTCCAGAAGCACATGCCTGGTCGAAAGGGACTAGATGAGCAAACAGAAGACGGAGTTCTTATGGCACCTCTGCTCTAACTTCAGAAGGGACTTGAGCCCTGGCCAGTTTAGCTCAATGGATAGAGCGTCGGCCTACGGACTGAAGGGTCCCGGGTTCCATTCCAGTCAAGGTGCCCGGGTTGTGGGCTCCATCCCCAGAAGGGGTCGTGCAGGAGGCAAAGGATCTATGATTCTCTCTCATCATGGATGTTCCTATCCCTCTCTCTCTCTCTCTCCCTTCCTCTCTGAAATCATTAAACACTTTAAAAAAAAATAAAAAGAAGGGACTGAGGTCCCTCAGCACCAGCGAGCCTCAGTTTCCTCGTTGGACCTGCTCTGTGAGGACCCAGTGAGGAGTCACATCAAAACCCACGAAGCCTGCGGGCTACAGGTGAGTTACGTCTCCTCAAAATCCACACGTCGACGCCCCCAGGGTGGCGGTATTTGGAGGTCGGGCCTTGGGGAGGTGATTAGGTTTGGATGAGGGCATGAGGGTGGGGCCCTCACTGTGGAATTAGTGTCCTCAGAAGAAGAGACACCGGAGAGTTTGTGCTCCTCTCTCTCTCTCTCTCTCTCTCTCTCTCTCTCTCTCTCTCATCTCCCAGGTAAGGACAAGGTGAGAAGGCATCTGTCTGCAACCCAGGAAGAGAGTTTTCCCCAGAACCCGACCGTGTTGGCACCTTGATCTTGGGTTCCAGCCTCCAGAACCGTGACAAATACATTTCTGTTGGTTAAGCCACCACGTTGGTGGTTTGTTGCTACGGCAGCCCCAGCCGACTAGAGCACTGCACACCTCGGGCCTGTGACAAGCTGAGCCTGCTCCCAAGGGCAAGGGCATGCCATTATCATGGGGGGAGGGCCAACTTCTCAAAAGGTTCCCAAATCAACTCTGTTTTACTTTGGTTTTTAAAATTTTTTAAAAATATATTTTATTAATTTTTTTACAGAAAGGAAGGGAGAGGGATAGAGAGTCAGAAACATTGATGAGAGAGAAACATCGATCAGCTGCCTCCTGCACACTCCCTACTGGGTATGTGCCTGCAACCAAGGTACACGCCCTTGGCCGGAATCGAACCTGGGACCCTTGAGTCCGCAGGCTGACGCTCTATCCACTGAGCCAAACCAGTTAGGGCAGTTTTTAAATTTGAATGATTCAAAAAAGATGTGGTGTGGCTCAGTGGTTGAGCATCAACCTATGAACCAGGAGGTCACAGTTTGATTCCTGGTCAGGGCACATGCCCAGGTTGTGGGCTCCATCCCCAGTGTGGGGCATGCAGGAGGCAGTCAATCCATGATTCTCTCTCATCATTGATGTTTCTATCTTTCTCTCCCTTCCTCTCTGAAATCAATACAAATATATATTTTTTAAAAAAGATGTGAAGTTTAAGTAAGGGGTGTATGTTGGTAAAAAGAATGTACAAAAATGCATGCTCTTGCATAATGTAAAAGCATATTCCCTACTGCACAACTCGGAGCACGTGGTGGGGTGCAGGTGGGGGACAGTTTGGGGAGCATCAGAGAATGTCACAGCCAGAAAAATGCAAAATGATGGCCCCCGGACACACTAAGTCATGGCCGCCTTCACAGTCACCCTCCTTCACACCTGGTTACTACATGGCCAATAGTTCTTAGCCAAATAATCAACATAAAATAAACCACTCAGCAGACCAAAATCACATAGATTTGTAACTGTGTGTGATGGATGTTAACTAGGCTTATTGTGAAGACCATTTCATAGTATATACTAATCTAGAGCCATTATGTTGTACACCTGAAACTAACATAATATTGTATGTCAATTTCAACCAATTAATCAATCAATCGAAGCTTCATTTCACATCTATCGATGTTTTTTCCCCCATTCTTTATTTTTTGTTTGTTTGTTTGTTTTTGTTAATCCTCACCTGAAGATATTTTTCCACTGATGTTTAGAAAGCATGGAAGGGAAGGAGAGAGACAGAGAGAGAAGCATCGATGTGAGAGAGACACATGGATTGGTTGCCTCCTGCACGCACCCCGACCCGGGCTGGGGAACCCACAACTGAGGTACATGCCCTTGAGAGGAATCCAACAGGGACCCTTCAGTTCGAGGCTTGATGCTCCACTGAGCCAAACCAGCCAGGGCCCTGGTCTTTATGTCCTAATCACAAAGCCTGGAACAGTGGAGGGGGTTAGAAGTCAGCCGCCATCTCCTCCTCGTCCTTCTGTCCATTCCGTAGCTTCAGAACCTCTCCTCCGCCCGTCCCCACCCAGCGATGGCGTTGGCCTTGCCCTCCGAGGAGAAACCTTGGCAGGGCCGGGTGGGGAGGCTCCAGCGCGGCTGGAACGAACCAGGGCGCCCGTCCCCGGAGGCCTCACGGGTATCGATTCCACCTGCCCATTGTCCGCGGGGAGAGTGACCGCCTTTCCCGGGAGACACACAGAGGGCTACCTGTGCGAGCGCCCATCGCCCTCTGATCTGGGGGGACAGTGTGCGCCTTTGTGATCCGGAGGCTGGAGGGGCTGGGGGGGAGGAGCTGGGACTGAGGGCCTGGGCCGGGGCGGGAGGAGGAAGGTGCTATGACAAGCCCGCCCCACACCAGGTAACTTGCAGCACTGAGATTCTTTGTCAAATTAAAGAGAGGCCAGAGGGGGGGTGTGAGAGGCAGAACTGATACAGGAAAAGATGAACCGCTACCTCACCTGCCCCCTCTCCTCTGCGTGTTGGGGGAGAGAGGAGATGCCGCCGAAAGGGAGAAAGAAAAGGAAGCTCTTGTGTCATAACGTGTCCATCTCCTGTGGTCAGAGGAGCGCCTGAGTGGCCAGTGGTTTCCCAGGAAAACGGGGAATCTGAGGGGACTCCGCTCCGCTCCACACAGGCAGTGAGATGTTCCCTGGAGCCCAGCCTCGAGGAAAGTGGTCCGAGGCCCCGTCTCAGACCCAGAGCCCCCGCCCCGGGCTCCCCACACAGGCCCGTGCCCCTCCATGGTCCAGCCTGGGCCGGGGTGGGGTTGGGATTGCAACACTGAACGCTCGCATCTGCAGGCGCTGGAGGTGGTTGTAGAACTCGCCCCCAGGGATGGGCGGCCCCTGCTCACACCCAGGTGGCGGCCCCAGGGCTGTTTCTCCTGCAATCTCCCCTCCCACCCCTCTCAACCTCGCCCAGGCCCTGCCCAGCTGATTCCTGGGGCAGGCATGGCCCTGTCTAGGGCCACCTCCTCCTGGGTGGGGCTTTCCTGCGGTGCCCGTATGTGTGTTGTATTAGCCTCTCTAAATGTCACACCTCGTAAGAGCAGGGACGCTATCTTAAGCCCTTGGGGTCCCCTGAAGGTTTGGGCTCAGTGCTTTGTAAACGGCTGACATTTGACACATGTTCAGTAGAAAAGGCATGGAGGCCGGAGGAGCTCAGATGGCTGAGCCTGTGAACCCGGAGGTCACAGTACGATTCCCTGTGAGGGCACATGTCCGGGTTGCGGGCTTGATCCCCAGTAGGGGGTGTACAGGAGGCAGCCAATCAATGATTCTGTCTCATCATTGATATTTCTATCTCTCTCTCCCTCTCCCTTCCTCTCTGAAATCAATATAAATATATCTATTATAAGAGGAAAGAGAGAGAGAGAGAGAGAGAGAGAGAGAGAGAGAGAGAGAGAGAGAGAAAGGAAGGAAGGAAGGAAGGAAGGAAGGAAGGAAGGAAGGAAGGAAGGAAGGAAGGAAGGAAGGAAGGAAGGAAGGAAGGAAGGAAGGTCGCACAGACCTGTCCCCAGGGGACACAGGGACTTAGACGACAGTTACTGCTGCAACGTGGACGGGCACTGTGACAAGGCAGGGGCTGCCCTGAGCACCAGGGGGTAGAAGGAGGGGACACAGGGGTGGAGGCCACCTCCGGGGGAAGACATCTCTCTGGGGATGAGGGCAGGGCTGGGCCGGGGAGAAGCATCAGCTGCAGAAAAAGTAGCAGTGCTGGGCCCACACTGGGGGGCCGGGGCTCCCCGCTTTAACCAGAGAAGGAAAGAGGCGGGCACCACTTTCTGCTCCAGAGACGGGGAGGAGCCGCCCACACTGCTAACCAGCGCCCCCTGTCTGCAGGGCGTGGGAGCACCCGGAGTTGCTCCCCTGGAACTGAATCCAGACAACCAAGGGCTCCGGGCTGCCTGTCACTGCTTGAGCCAATTCAGCAGAGACGGGGTTGAATCCTAACTGAGTGTTTATTCCAATCCTGCCGGCAGGATAGGGGAGCAGCAGGTCATCCACAGAAAGCTGCTCTGCAGCCCCATCAGCCGGCTTCTTACATGGGGTGGGACAAAGGATACGGGGGAAGCAGGAATCCTAGGCATGGGGAAGTAGGCGAGGTGGGCTGGGGGGAGGGGAGCCTGGGGCGGGACACCGTTGTTTGGGCAACAAGGTTGTTCATCTTCCGGTGATAACAGGCAGTTCTTGAATGGGATGGTCCACATTCCAAGGTTGACTCCCAGGTCCAAGGTTGACTCCCAGGTCCCGGGGCCACACAATTCCCAGCCAGGCTAGAAGGTGCTTTCTTTCATCAGAACAAAACAATCATGGTTCACCGAGCAAGATGAATGTTTCTTATTTTACTTCCTCTAACAAATAGCTCGTTCCCAATATTCTATTTCTGCCCCTAACATTACCTCCTGGGTGGCACTGGGAGACACCCGTCCCCTGTCACCGGCCTGCCCTGCTCCCTCCCGGTGCCCGTCCTGCAGATGGGTTCCTGGGCAGCCAGCCTGGCACACCAAGAGCAGGTGAGAGAGACCGTGCGGCCAGGAGGTCCAACCAAAGGCAGAAAAGCTGCCCATGTGGCCCCTCTGCCACGCGGCTGAGGCAGGCGGGTCCTCCCTCAGCTGGTCCCTTTATCTCTCCCAAACCCACCCCAAGGGCAAAGGGAGCCTTGAAAGAGGAGGTGAGAAGCCAGCAGGACTCATGTTTGAGGTTCATCATTGAAAATGAACCCCTGGGGTAGCGGCCATTCTGCATTCACTGGTCTGTCCCTCCCCCACCCAGACACGGGCACTTCCTCACAAGGCAGTGTCTTCTGACTCATCGAGACTGAGATGAACACAAGTGGCCAGGAGGACCTGGGCCAGAGCTCGGTCAGACCTTACGCTGCAGGGGCTGCCTTCCGCTCCCTCCCTTACGGTCTGGAGCCTGCGGGTGAGCCTGACCTGAGAGGGAGATCCCTCCCCTGTCACAGATGAAGAGCACCTCACACCCCGCCGGTCAGGTGACCTGAAAAGCTCAGATAAGGCCGGACGCATTGGAATACTGAGGCCCAGCGTTTACAGCAGCCCAGGGAAGGAGATTAGCATCCTGGAGGGACTCACACTCCACTCCAGGCGGCCTCTGGCTGAATAGGGAAGCGGCAGCCAGGGGTCCTGTCGCCTGCCCTCCATGAAACTGAAACTCGGACAGAGCACAGGGCATTGGAGGGAGCTGAGCAGGAGGAGGGAAGAGGACGGACGTCAAGGCTGAGCTGCTGGAGACTCAGACCCCATGCGCATCCCCAGCGGGCTCCCGGGGCCCGCAGCACCTGTGCCACACACACACACACACACACACACACACACACACACACTCACTCACTTACGCCGGCCTGTGGCCGGGAGGTTACACCTGCCTCATCCCAGCCTCCAACCCAGTGAATTTCCCCAACCGCAAAGCCATCTCTGTTCTAAGCCGTAGCCCCACTGATCCTCCCTCTCACCCTGTCCCCAGAGCCACTGGGACACCTGCCACTCTGACAGCTCAGGGCAGGGCGGGGGGAGGGGGGAGGCGGGCGGGGAATGGCACGTGCCTGTGGATCTGGGGATCACAAGCTTTTTATCGAGAGGAAAGACAAGCATCCGTGCAGATTAAGTGGAAATCCAGGCACCGCGAGTGTTAAGTGCAAAATCAGCAGCTTGAAGACCAAGTGCCCACAGTTTCCCAGGATCCTCTGAGCTCAGATGGTCTGTCCCCAACGCCGCAGAAACGCCTAGGCCTTCTGGGATGTAGGGGCACCTAGACATCTCCCAGACTGCCTGTCCCTTCTGGAAGCCACACAAATCTTTTTTATTTTTCCAGATAATTGGGAAACTGTGGTCCCTGACACCCAGGGCGGTAAGAATGAGGTGGCCAAGCAAGTCCCCTGGAAGGGGAAGGAGGCGGGTGAGCCGGGCTGAGGAGCTGCCAGTGATGGGCTCCCTCCACAGGCAGAACAATGTGAAAAGGCTGAGATGAAAGCCATGTTCCCGAGGCCTGTGGAGGTAGGGAGCTGGGGGTGAAGAGGGTGGGAGCTGAGCTGTGAAGAGATGATGGGAGGACTCGTTGCCCAGTCTGGGGGTGCGGACTTGCTGTTTTAAGCCAGCACTGGCCAGATGGCATTCTGGAAAGCAGTGTCCTACCAGCTGTTAACAGCTGTCCAGGGGGGCGGTGCTGAATGTCCACCCTCTCCCTCTGTCCCTGGAAGGCTGACCTCCATGGTTTGGACTCCATGCCCTTTGCTTCAAGTTGGGTCCAACGGATGTGAGGATTGGCAGGTGATGGAAACTCGGGCGGAGAAAGAGGCCAAGGTTTTACTCCCAAGCTCCTCCCTGCCCTGCAGCCTTTGGCCTGGAGGGTCCCTCGATGGAAGGTCTCGGCTTCTGGGCGGGCAGTACCTGTCGCAGGCTCCCTCTCTCCCTTCTCCCAAATCCCTCTGTTGCAGGTCCCTGGGTGCTTCATCATCCCCTTGTTGGGTTCCTTAATCTGTTCACACGTTTGCTAATCATCCCTGCAATTACTCCTTTGAATGAGCCATCTGTTTCCTGCCAAGATCCCAGGCAAGTAAATTTGGGGGAAATGCTGGGAAATTTGCAATGCTTATTAGCATCTTAAGGCTACAAAAAGTCCTGCTGTAAAGAAACTCTTTAATTTTGTTTTGTCTACAAAATCCTTCTTCTTTTTTAATGGAATGCCCATTAATCCTTACACTTTAAGGGTTTAAGAAATGCCACTATAGCCCTAACTGGTTTGGCTCAGTGGATAGAGCGTCTGCCTGCGGACTAGAGGGTCCCGGGTTTGATTCAGGTCAAGGGTACATGTCCAGGTTGCAGGCTCAAACCCCAGGAGGGGGCATGCAAGAGGCAGCTGATCAATGATTCTCTCTCATCATTGATGTTTCTATCTCTCTCTCCCTCTCTCTTCCTCTCTGAAATCAATAAAAATATATTTTAAAAAAAGAGAAAGAAATGCTGCTATAAACTGATGGTCATTTGGGGAGAAGACTAAGATACACAAGGCGACCTTTTAAAAAAATGAGTTTGACCAGTGGGACGGGTGGACTGGGGCTAACAGAAAGGACCCCGTAGGCCCCATCTCAGCATGGTGGGTGATCTGGGTCATGAGTGGGAAAGAGGGAACGTGGAGATGAGATGTTCTGCCCTGTCCCTTCCTCCAGTCCCCACCGGGCAGGGCAGCCACTCTCACCTCCGATGAGAACAGGCCCCCTGCCAATGGTGACTTCATGGTCCAGCACCCACGACCTGCTTAAGCATCCTTACGAGGGACACTCAGAAAACACTATCTCTTACCCAAAAAGTCAACAGGACCCAGGTGTAGGTTGAAGGAAACCTGACCATTACATACATGCGAATTCCTCCCTTGTGGTTGAACGACTCAACACGGGGAACTGTTTCAATGAAAAAGCTGCAGGTTTAAGTAGCCATGATCATGGTATTGCTTACAGTGGAAGAGTGGACTAAGCCAAGAGGAAGAGGCAGGGCCATGATCCATGCTGTCAAAGAGACATCACTACAGTCACTGAGACATTGGGACAGGAGGATTTGACCAATCGTTTGCACAGCCAGCCAGTGGGTGAACCTTTGGTTTTCCGACCAGGCAGCCAAGTTCATCACAGATCTTCTAGCAACCAAGAGCCCATCTCTCAACCGGAGTCTCCCCAATCCCAAGGCCCAGTTGTAACTCTATGGAGGATTGGCTGTTAGTAAGTCAAGACGTCTGTAGCCCGGCCGGCGTGGCTCAGTGGTTGAGCGTCGACCTATGAACCAGGAGGTCACGGTTCAATTCCTGGTCAGGGCACATGCCCTTGTTGCGGGTTCGATGCCCAGTAGGGGGCGTGCAGGAGGCCGCCGATCATTGATTCTCTCTCACCATTGATGTTTCTATCTCACCCTCTCTTTTCCTCTCTGAAGTCAATAAAAATATATTTTCAAAAAAGAACTCTGTAAACCAGGGGTCGCAGACTCATGATGGGAAGGAGCAGCTTTGGTCTTTTATGTAGTCCCAAGTACCCCCCAAGCCTCATTAATAGGAAAAGTGAGCTAAGCATTTCTTGTGTCCCCCTCCCTGGTTCATTCTCTGGAAGAGACGAAGACCAATAAAGATCTGATATCCAGCTTGACCAAAATAACTAGGGGCGTTTCCAAATTTGGCAGGAAAGGACTGTTTGCAGATTTCATAGGATGATGCTGATGATGGATGAAGGATGGGAGGGGGCCTTGTTCTACCCCATCCGAAACCACAGTTCCCAGGGCAGGAGGGCGGTGCCTCTTGTGAAACAGAGAGATTCTAGGGGCTCTGTGGCCTGTGAAACAGAAAGATTCCTCCTGGATTAAGTCGAGGGTTCATGGGAGCTGCTCTGCCTGTTTCTAAGAGCAAAGCAGAAGTGTGATGGACAACAGGGAGATTCCGTCTCATAAACAGGATCAGAGAAGGGCAAGAGGAGAGGGGATGGTGATTAGCTGTCTGTGTCTTGCCAATTGTTATATGCCCTGTTTATGTTTTCAACAAGTGATTTGCCATCCCGGGGCGAGTGACGCGTGAGGGTCACCAAGACAATCCCACAGGCACCGGGAAAACAGACCCAAACAGAAGCCGTGGGCCGCGCTGGCCAGCTGGTGCCCACGCCGGTCTGTCTGGTGCAGCTTTTTCCTCCCTTGGGTATTTTAAAACAGGCGTTAGCCCTAGCCGGTTTGGCTCAGTGGATAGATCATTGGCCTGCAGACCTAACAGTCCTGAGTTGGATTCCGGTCAAGGGCACATGCCCGGGTTTCGGGCTCAATCCCCAGTGGGGGGCGTGCAGGAGGCAGCCGATCAATGATTAGCTCTCCTCATTGATGTTTCTATCTTTCCTCCTCCCTCTCCCTTCCTCTCTGAAATCAATAAAAAGATATTTAAAAAAAAAAAAAGAAAGAAAGAAACAGGCTGTTCTTCCCTTCAGAGCTAAATGGGAGGGGCTGGGTTGGGCTTGAGCGGCCTACGTCTGTCAGAAATGGCACAACCCGGGCTCCTCCCCATCAGCCAGGACCCTGTTCTCACCCCAAAGTCCTGCGCTTTGAGTCACTTGCCTGGTTGACAGCACTTTTTCTTTATAGCACTTGATACAATTACAATCAACCAATTAATTGAATTACGTGCTCATCCATTTAGTGTTTGCCACTGTGTTCTAAACTCTGTCAACCCATCTTACCATTTCATCTCCAGCTACTAGAGAAGCGCCGGGTACACAGTAGGCACTCAGTACCTACTTGTTACATGAGTGAATGACTGCATGAATGAGTGAATGACTGCAGGAATGAATGAATGAATGAATGAATGCACGAATGAACTGTACTATCCCACAAGAAGACCCTGTGTCAGGTGCAAGTTCCTCATCCAGGGACTAGACCCCTCTGGATGCCAGAAATTGGAAGAACACAGTAGCGACCGCAGGTGAGTAGGACAAGCTTGATTATGAACAAACCAGCCAACCGCTGGCTGGTCAGTGGCACCTTTTACCCTCAAACAAAGAGGCCTCGTGCCAATAAGTGGCATCTGTGCTGCATTAACATAAGTAGGTTACACACGGGTGCGCCTGCACAGTGTGTATAGTGCTACTGCTGAGTCATTGCCCTCATGCATGTGCAGGGCAAAAGGGCCTTTCACATAGAGATACCTCTGTGTCATTGCCTGCACGCATGCGTATGGCGAGTGGGCCTTTAACCTCCACACCCTGTTATGCAGAAAGGAAGGATGCCGCCCACAGCCCATGGCTATTAATTAGTTCAAATCAGTGTACAACAAGCATGTCAAACTCGCGGCTGGCGGGCCACAGGCCTTGCTTATTTATTTAAACCAGGCATGCGGCCCGCCAGCCGTGAGTTTGACATGTTTGGTGTACAAGGTTGTTGAGTTAAACATTTGTCAAGAACAGGCTGAGGCATCCGACAGACCCCAGCTCCGCCATTCACCAGCTGTGTAACATTGGGGAAGTTGGAGCATCTGTGTGCCTCAGTTTTCTCATCTGTAAAGTGGGGAGAGTGGTGGCACCTACTTCGATGATTTAAAGTGCTTAGCACCATGTCTGACACATAGAAGATGCTAAACAAACCTCAGGCCCCTCCTTAACTGCTCCCCCTTCCAGAAGGGAAAATCAGCTGGACACGGGCAGTGATGGCAGGGGGGCCGGGGAGGGGCTGCAGCTAGAGAAGGAGGCCCTTCTGGGAGAGATGGCTGCTCAGCGCCCACAGGTCAAGCACGAGGCCCAGTGAGGGAAGGGCTGTGGCACGGGCTCTCCCCCTGCCCAGCATCACGCCGGGGGGAACAGCTCCTTGAGAGATGGGGCTGTGGTGACTTTGCTAAAAGTATGCACATCAGCCCAGCTGGTGTGGCTCAGGGATTAAGCATCGACCTATGAACCAGGAAGTCATGGTTCGATTCCCGGTCAGGGCACGTGCCCGGGTTGCAGGCTCCATCCCCAGTGTAGGCGTGCAGGAGGCAGCCAATCTACGATTCTTTCTCATCATTGATGTTTCTCTCTTTCCCTTTCCCTTCCTCTCTGAAATCAATAAAAATATATATTAAGGAAGGAAGGGAGGGAGGGAGGGAGGAAGGGAGGGAGGGAGGGAGGGAGGGAGGGAGGGAGGGAGGGAGGGAGGGAGGGGGGAAGGAAGGGAAAGAAAGAAGCTTGGCCAAAATGTGGAGCCTCTCTCCCCGGGCTCAGTGCCTCCTGCCCCGGCTTCCTGGGCCCTGCCCAGCCCGCTGGAGGCCTGCGGCTCAGCCTGCTCCCTCTCCCCCAAGTCACAGCCCCTGTCCTCAGGGAGCACCTGAGCAGAGGCCCAGGAACTCTTGGAGGCAGGCCCGGGGGACCCTCTGAGATGGGTCTGGAACGCAGGTGGCAGGAATTTCCAGCCCCCTCCTTGCTTTGGGCAGCAACAAGTGTGAGCTTCCCCCCCCCTGCCGCCCCCCCCCCCCCCACATCCCAGGAAGCAGGGCGCTGCCGGGCAGCGGGCAGAGGGAGCCAAGCACCTGTGCGCCAGATATTACAGCTGCGCGTGTGAAACGCGATCCGTGGGCAGCGCCTGTCATAGGCCACGGCTGGTTGTGGGACCCCGCAGGTCGGAGATGACCATGGAGAGAACTTTCCGTGGCAGCCTTTCCAGCACAGCACCCCCCCTGCGCCTCCCCCCCACCCCACTCCCGCCTCCCGCCCCCGCATTTCATTAGCTCCTCTTTGCACTTGGCACTCCCACCAGGGAGCTGCACAGCCACAGTCACAGCCACAGCCACAGCCACAGCCACAGCGAAGCTGCCTGGCTTTCATCTTCCAAGCTGTTGTTCACCTTCTCGCTCCAGGGGTAGCACATCTGGTGGAATCATTTGGGTACGGAGTGGGTGGGTTACCTTCAAGGCGGGGTGCCTGGGGGCACCCAGAGACGTCCTGCGGTTTGCTCGGCCCCAGCCCCTGCCTGGTGTGGGCGCTGCCCCCCTACCCCCCCACCCCCCGACTCAGTCCATCCCCAAGTCCCAGGCTCTTGGCTTCTCCGGGGCCTGTTTCCTGCCTGGATCCCTCCCGGCTCCCGGTGAGCCGCACAGTGAGCCCACGCGGGGAAGCAGAGATGGGACATCTACAGGTGCTGGGGCGCGGAGGGAGGAGGAGGCGGGAGGAAAGAGGGAATTGTTTCTGCACATCAACTCGCAGAATGTCTTGCACCCGCAACAGCTGTGAGGCGTTTACCCTGACGGGACAGAAAGAGAAGAAATAAAATCCAAATGGCAGCGCACACCTCCAGGGGCCCAGGAGCTCAGGGACACTTCACTCTCCTGGGGGCTGGCCCCGTGAGAATGGGCGTGGCTGCGGCACAGAGACGCCTGTCAATCAACCCTGAGCTTCCTGTGGGCCTCTGCTCCATTCATTCAGTCACCCACTGACGCTCCGTGGAAGCTCCCTGGAGCCCTGCACGGTGGTTCCTACTACTACCTCCAACTCACAGGTTAAAAAAAAAAACACAGGTTAAGGACATTAAGAAACCTGCAAAAAGGCATCCAGGTAGTAAGCTGTGGTAAGCGGCAGAGCAGGATCTGAACCCAGAACTACCTGGGCCCCAGAGAGATGAATAAACCGGAACCCGGGCTGTCTCTCTTCAGGGCCCTGAAGTCCCAGGCCTGGGGGCGGTAGGAGCCACGTGCGGACGCGGCCCCTCCATCCCTGACATGCTAAGAAAGAAACAAAATAAAGTCAGTCTCCCTCCAGAAACCCATGGATGTGAATCAAACATGAGCCGTGGCTGCGTCGTCCCTTTGGAAATCCCACAGGCCCGCATCTGGCCGCCCATCCGCCCCGCCCTGCGCGTCAGCCCCGCGCCAGCCCTGTCACCACTCAGCGTGGCACTCTCTGGGTCCTGCACAGAATGTAATTCTCACTTGCCCCTGAAAGATCAATATGGAAAGGCTCTCATTTTCCGGATTTCGATTTTTCAATAAAAACGTGAAAATGAAACTCCGTGGGATGGCAGCCAAAATGGTGCCCCGGAGCCCGCGGCTGTCCCAAGAGTTGGTGAGAAAAACACCAGCTTCGGACATTGTCCCCTTGGATGACATGTCAGTGAGGAAAGGAGACGGAGGAGTCTGTGGGAGACGGCTCACTCCAGACACTTCCTGCCACAGCGAGGCCGGCGTGGGGCGCACTGGTGGGTGCCACGGTGGCAGCAACAGAGCTGACCTTGGGAAATCAAGACACAAATAAGCCCGGCCGGCGTGGCTCAGTGGTTGAGCATCGACCTATGAACCAGGAGGTCACGGTTCCATTCCCGGTCAGGGCACAGGCCCGGGTTGCAGGCTCCATCCCCAGCAGGGTGCATGCAAGAGGCAGTCGATCAATGATTGCCTCTCATCGTTGATGTTTCTATCTCTCTCTCTCCCTCTCCCTTCCTTCCGAAACCAATAAAAATATCTACACTAATAAAAGAGAAACATGCAAATTGGTGTCACTCCGCTACGCCCACCAGCCAATCAGAGCAACTGTGCAAATTAACCCAACAAAGATGGTGGTTAATTTGCATACACAGGCACGGAGCGAAGACTGAAGGCTCCAGCCGAAGTGAAGAGTGAAGACTGAAGACTGAAGAGGCTTGGCTTCTCCGCTGCGGCCGGACCAAAGGCCTGGGTCCCGGGTGCCGGAGGAAAACCGGTGCCAGCAGCCAGGGGAAGGAAGGCCTATGGCGTGAATCTTCATGCAACGGGCTTCTGGTATATTTTTAAAAGGCACAAATGCATGGCAACCCCATCTCCATCGTATAGTGGCCACTCTCCACTTAGCAGCTTTGAGCATCTATTTTCTCCGCCCAGAGGAGGAGGAGGGGCGTAGAAGTTGTTGGTTGAGTGCCCAGGGTTGGCACGAGGAGCAAATGACACGGAGCGTGTGAACCCAGCCAGGCCCAGCGTAGACTTTCCGCCGGGTGAGTTCCTTCCTGCCCGCCCCCACCTCCGCCTTCCCTATAACGTGGTGACTCGGGCTGAACAGCTGATACCCTCTGCACATAGTGTTGTCAGCGGCCTGGGTGAACTATAGAGTTACCCCCGGAGGCTCCTCGTCCCGCCCCTGCGGGTGACAGACAGGACCAGGCCACCACCCATCCCCAGACCCTGCGGCTAGAGACCCTCTGGAAGGAGACCACCAGGATCGCCGCCACCTCCTCCCCGGGCTCTGCTGACACTGAACTGAGAGAAGAAGTCCAGCCGACCCCCCAGCATGCAGCCAGGCCCTGTAACATGAGCCACCTCCCCCGCTCACAGCTCTGCCCCCAGAAGCTCAGTCCCAGGACTCTGGGCATGGCCACCTGATCCTGGGCCGGGCATGTGGCTTCTGGGTGCTTCTGTGCCCTCAGCTGTCCAACAGGGTAATTATAATGAGGCCCTCTTTGCCCCGGGGTGGCAGGGCTCAGCTAAGAGAAGCCACCCTAAGGAGCTTTTTTTAAAATATAGTTTATTGATTTCAGAAAGGAACAAAGAGGGAGAGAAAGATAAAAACACCAATGATGGGAGATACATTGATCGGCTGCCTCCTGCATGCCCCACACTGGGGATCGAGCCCGAAACCTGGGCATGTGCCCTGACCGGGAATCAAACCATTACCTCCTGGTTCATAGGTCAACACTCAACCACTGAGCCACACTGTTGGGCTCCCCGATGAGTTTAATGATGGGATACAATAAAAGGAAATTCTACAAAAACAACCCCATGTCGCATTGTGGTGGATTATTTTAAGCCTTTGCCCCTCGCCATGCCCTGAGACAAAGGAAAGGAGAGGGCTTAGCCCACCGAGGTAGCACCTGCCTCTTTTTTAAATATATTTCTTTATTGATTTCAGAGAGGAAGGGAGAAGGAGAGAGAGATGGAAACATCAATGATGAGAGAGAATCATTGATCGGCTGCCTCCTGCACACCCCCCACTGGGGGCCAAGCCCGCAACCCAGGCATGTGCCCTTGGCCAGAATCAAACCCAGGACCCCTCAGCCCGCAGGCTGACACTCCATCCACGGAGCCAAGTCGGCCAGGGCAACAGCACCCGCCTCTTTCTGGCGTCCCCTGTCAACCCCAGTAGCTTCCAAACCTGTGTGACCTGGAGATCATGGGAGCTGCGAGGGCGGGGGACGGGGTGGCAGTGGAGGCAGCTGTCTCACTTGCCCCACCCCCAGGCCCATCGGCACAGCAGCCAGCAGTCATCCTCCATGAAGTGCTGTTGGCAGAAAGTGAGGGGGTGGTTCTAAAAAGTCACAAATGCCGTGGCCCTTTTGGCTCAGTGGATAGAGCGTCAGCCTGCAAACTGAAGGGTTCTGGGTTTGATTCTGGCCAAGGGCACATGCCCAGGTTGAGGGCTCAGTGCCCAGTAAGGGGCATGCAGGAAGCAGCTGATCCTTGATGCTCTCTCAACATTGATCTTTCTGTCTCTCTCTCCCTCTCCCTTACTCTCTGAAATGAATAAAAATATATTAAAAATACTAATCTATACTAATAAAAGGGTAATATGCAAAAATGATCGTGACACCCTCATGCCATAATGACAGATCAGCAGGAGGCTGCGTGCGCAGCAGGCGTGGGTGGGCGGGGCTGCATGCGTGGCGAGGCCAGGGGACGTGAGGCTGCAGCCCCCATCCAGCGCCGGACAGGGACGTGACGCTGTTATTGTTTATTTATTAATAAATTTATATATTATTTTCATATACATTTTACAAATTTTCTTTCATCTCTGACACTTCTATTATAGAGAAAGGGCAAATAGCAATATTAAAATATTTCCTCTAATTAATTCCCTTTTAATGTGCACGAATTTCGTGGACGGGGCCACTAGTAAGAAATGAAAAGCCACAAACAATTGGTGCCCAAGCACAATATAAAAGGAGTTCTGAATTCTTCTAGGAAACCAGAAATAAGTCAGCAAGTCCTCCTCCACACACGGTGGATGAACTAAATAAAGCCTGTTTGGTTGATATCAATGAAAACATATTTTTAAATCATGGGCTTGGGCCTGGCTGGTGTGGCTCAGCAGTTGGGTAGCCACCCAGGAACCACGAGGTGGACAGTTTGATTCCCGGTCAGGGCACATGCCAGGTTGTTGATCCCCAGTAGGGGGCGTGCACGAGGCGCGCTGATATTCCCCTCTCACAGATGTTCCTATCTCTTTATCCCTCTCCCTTCCTCTCTGTCTCATAAATCAATAAAAACTATTTTTTAAAATGGGTTTTCCCTTTGTGACTGTTTCCTCGGCTGGGCATGGGGAGGGAGACCGTTGGCCAAAGGTGATGATGAACTTCTAAAGTGATGATGCCACAGGAGCCTGGGGTCCAGCTGGGACAGGAGCTGCCTGGACTGTGCCCAGGAGGCTGCCCAAATATCCAGTCTCACCTAGCAGCAAAGCCAAAAACAACTGAAGTATCTTTCAATCGGGAACTGGCCGCATACCGTGGAATACCGTTATTCTATCCTATATAATAAAAGACTAACATGCAAATTGACCAAATGGCAGAACGACCGGTCACTATGACGTGCACTGACCACCAGGGGCAGACGCTCAACGCAGGAGCTGCCCTCTGGTAGTCAGTGCACTCTCACAGGGGGAGCGCCTCTCAGCCAGAAGCCGGGCTCACAGCTGGTGAGCATAGCGGTGGTGGCAGGAGCCTCTCCCACCTCTGTGGCAGTGCTAAGGATGTGCGACTGATGGCTTAGGGGAGCGGGCCTAAGCCGTCAGTTGGACATCCCCCGAGGGCTCCCAGACTGTGAGAGGGTGTAGGCCAGGCGGAGGGACCCCACTCCTCCAGTGCACAAATTTCGTGCACCGGGCCTCTAGTTAAATATAAAAGTGATGTTGAAGAGGTACATGTCTTGCCATAGAGTCATGTCCTCAAAACACAGCAATGGGCCAAGAAAGCAGCCTCTATGAACGTATAATATGACCCTATTTGTGTGAAAGGAAGGCCAGGCGTCTATATTCTCTATGCACCTCAAAGTTATTCTAAATGGTGATCGTTAAAATGCTATCGATGCCTGTGGAGCGGCCGAGGTCCTGAGTGATCATTTTTTCCTTTCTTTCTTGTTCTCTTTTGTATAATTTGACTTCTGCTTTTCTTACAAAGAGTATTTACTTTTTTAAAAAGTCACCATAAAAAAATCCATCTCTGTGAAAAGTAAAACTTCCTCGTTTTCATCTTAGTGGAAATTGGTGATTAGCATTTCCTGATCTTCCGGGATGTATCTCTTAATATCTCTCCTAACGCTAACCAGTCCTCCTTCCCCGCCCTCTTGCAAAGAACACTAACACATACCTCATCCGTCTATTTTTACAAGGCCCTCTCTTCCCTCCCTTCATCTTCAGCGCTTCTCGTTCTAACGTGTGTTGAGCACGTAGGCTCTGTAAGACCTTTTGTCGGAAAGCCACCCCCTCACCTGCTGGCTGCGCTGTTTCAGGCCCAAAATAGTCGTGGGGACCAGAGTGGAAGGAGGCGCCCACCCATTCCGGGTCTCTCGTCCCTGGAGCCAGTGGGCCCTGACCACCGGGCTCCCGAAACCTCTCCTAACGAAGCGCACCCTCCTCCATGCTCACGTGCACACACTCAGGAGCCGTGTAGTTATTCACTCAGTCGTCATGCATTCAGCCCAGCCACCTGGTTGACCACTGACCTATGAACCAGGAGGTCATGGTTGGATTCCCGGTCAGGGCACATGCCTGGGTTTCGGGCTTGATCCCCAGTAGGGGCGTGCAGGAGGCAGGCGATCAATGATTCTCTCTCATCATTGATGTTTCTCTCTCTCTCCCTTCCTATCTGAAATCAATAAATATATATATTTTTTAAAAAATAGCCATCATTCTGTATTTACTGAGCACAGTAAATAGTGAATGAAATAAAAGTCTCTGCCCTGGTGGGAGAAGTAAGACAATCACACACACACACACACACACACACACACACACACACACACACACACTCACATTCACACACTCACACACTCACACACACACACTCACATTCACACACTCACATACTCACTCACACACTCACACACACTTACAAACACACACACACTCACACACTCACTCACACACACACTCACACACACACTCACTCACACACACACACACACACTCACATTCACACACTCACATACTCACTCACACACTCACACACACTTACAAACACACTCACACACTCACACACTCACTCACACACACACACACACTCACTCACACACACACACACACACACACACACACACACTTCAGAAGGTAATAAGTGCTATGCAGAAGGATGAAACAAAGAAAAGGGGACAGAGTGACAGGGGCCGATGTTATTTTAGATGGGTTTTCAGGGAAGTTCTCTCTGGTAAGATGACACGGAGCCTGAAAGAAGAGGAGGAGAGAGCCAGGAGGACATCTGAGGGAGGAGCATTCCAGCAGAACACAGTCTAGGGGAACAGCATGTGCAAAGGCCCTGTGGAGAGCTTGCTCAGCAGATTCCAGCAACTACAAGCAAGTCCATGCAGCTGGGACGGGGTCACCAGGAGGAGTGGGAGGGAAGGAGTGAGCGAGTGAGGGGCGAGGCCGGGTCCTGCCGAGCCATGCGGGCCGTGGTAAGAACCCGGGGTTACATGGGCGTGGAGTGGGAGACCTTGGGAGGGTGTGAGCAGTTACGTGATCTGACATGGTGGAGGCTGCATTTTTGTGTTGTTTTGGAAACAGAATGGAGAAAAGAAGACACCAAATCAATAAAAATTAAGAGCCACAATTTTAAAACAGAAATGAGTGTATAGGCCTCCCCAAATTAGTACCAAGAATATAGGGTGGGTTTCATCCTTTTCATGACTGTACTTAGCCTGGTGGGGGTCTAATGTCTTTCCCCCAAAAGCATCACACACAGGAGCCAGCCAGGGGTCTTGGGAAGCTGAACTTGACCCATGGCAACAGTGGAAACTGAGCAAAGCGGGAAGTCCCTATGAGTGATGGGAGACTTATCCCTCCTTCTTTGCCAGATTGAGGCCAGTTCTCGCTCCCTTCTCCGTATCCACCTTAAAGACAAGAATGAGCCAACGTGCATGTGGGCACGTGCAAACGGCAACAGGCTGCAGGTTTCTTGAACGTAGGTCAAACCCGTCAGTCCCATCATGTCTTATTTTTTTAACAATTGATTAATTTGAAATATATTAATAGCAAAAGTATTCATGAAATGAATTGTAGCTCATATTTTTTATATTTTTATTGATTTCAGAGAGGAAGGGAGAGGGAGAGAGAGACAGAAAGATAGAAACATCAATGATGAGAAAGAATAATTGATCACCTCTAGCACACCACCCACTGATCAAGACCGCAACCCAGGCACGTGCCCTGACCAGGAATCAAACTGTGATCTTCTGGGTCATAGGTCAACGCACAACCACTGGGCCACACCGGCTGGGCCATAGCATATATTTATTAGGTGTCTACCATGTTCTTTACAAATATTACTAACTTAATTCTTATGGGGATGCTCCCATTTTGCCGTTCAGGAACCTGGCCCCAGAAGGCTTAGAAAATCCTAGCATACAGTTACATAGGCTGCTAGTGGCAGAATTCGAACCCTGTTCTTCTGGGTTTAGATCTGTATCCCTGGCCAGGAAGCTCTACTGCCCTCACATAGCGCTGTTTCCTATGAATGCGCTCCCTAATCAGTGAGTGCTGGGCTCAAACAGGGAGATACAAGTATAAGCCTTCACTTTATGCGTCTGTGAAATGGGCGAGTACCTATGAGGTTTGGACGGTTAGCGGGAGCGAAACCTGCACAGAGAAGAGAGGCCCATGAACACGGTGTGGCCAGGCCGCAGAGGGAGGTTTGGGGAAGAGGCGGAGGCAGAGGCGGAGACGGACCGAGGCCTACAGCCCTTCTCAATTGAGTTCCCAGCAGAAGAAGTCGGGGGCTCGAGGAGGTGGGGCCTGAGTAGGTTTTTCCAGCCAGCTGCCACCTCCTGCGCACTGACACGTGAGTGCAGCCCATCCTCACCGCCCTCATAGGTACTCGCCCATTTCACAGACGCATAGAGTGAGGCCATGGCCTAACAGCTCAGAGATGGAACAACTATAGCCCTAGCCTTGTTGATAAAAAGCCAGTGTCTTAGTCATCATGAGGCAAACGTCATCACTGCCAGGCTTTGGAGTTAAAGTTTCCCCTACATCATCCATTTCCCCCGCCCGCCCCCCCCCCCACCATGGCGCCCCAGGACTCACTTTTATGTGTTTGTCTAAGGAGGTCATTGTTTTCACATTTTTACACACATGAGCTCAGGGGAAAGGGTGCACCTCAAATTCTCCCTCATGGGCCTCAGGGTAGAATAAGCACTGTGTGTGTGTGTGTGTGTGTGTGAGAGAGAGAGAGAGAGAGAGAGAGAGAGAGAGAGAGAGAGGCTGGGGAAGAGAGAGGATGAGAGAGATGGGGTGGGAGGGAGAACATTCTAGCAGGCGCTGAACCCCAGGGCAGAGGCTGCCGCCTGAGCCTCCCGCAGTGGGCACAGAGCAGAGGGGACAGGTTGGGCTGCTGTCCCATCGGAAGCCCTGGCACAGTTTACAACCCCTGTCACGTCCCTCTCGGAGAAAAGCTGCTGCTCCCAGCTGCCCTGGCCCCCGCTGGCAGGTGTGTCCGAGGCTGGGTTCCTGGCAGAGCCGCCCACCATGCGGCGGCAGCTGGATGCAGGGCTCTGAGGGGACTCTCCTGCCTCCTGCCCCCTCTCCCCCTCGGTGCCTGCTGGGGGCTGCTCCTGTAGCAGGTCCACCCAGCACCCAGCATGCCATGTCTCATAGGGACCATCCCCCCAGCAGACCCTGTCTCATTGAGATCGACCCCCCAGCAGGCCTGTGTCTCATTGGGACCATCCCCCCAGCAGGCCCCTGTCTCATTGAGACCGTCCCCCCAGCAGGCCCGTGTCACATCCACCCAGCAGGCCCGTGTCTCATTGGGACCATCCACCCAGCAGGCCCGTGTCTCATTGGGACCATCCACCCAGCAGGCCCGTGTCTCATTGGGACCATCCCCCCAGCAGGCCTGTGTCTCATTGGGACCATCCCCCCAGCAGGCCCCTGTCTCATTGAGACCATCCCCCGAGCAGGCCCGTGTCACATCCACCCAGCAGGCCCGTGTCTCATTGGGACCATCCACCCAGCAGGCCCGTGTCTCATTGAGACCGACCCCCCAGCAGGCCTGTGTCTCATTGGGACCATCCACCCAGCAGGCCCGTGTCACATCCACCCAGCAGGCCCGTGTCTCATTGGGACCATCCACCCAGCAGGCCCGTGTCTCATTGAGACCGACCCCCCAGCAGGCCTGTGTCTCATTGGGACCATCCACCCAGCAGGCCCGTGTCTCATTGAGACCGTCCCCCCAGCAGGCCCGTGTCACGTCCACCCAGCAGGCCCGTTTCACATCGGGACGGTAGTGTGGGCAGCTGGGCTCGGCGCTCTGGCTCATCCCATGGCGTCTCATCCCGCCCCTGGAGGCTCTGGGAAGGAACCAAGCAAGATGCTGGGAAGTGATGCTCCGGTCTGGGCCTCGCAACCCAAACCTGAGGCCCCTGTCGCCTGTCCCCTTCCTCCTGGCTGGGGCGTGGGGGCCTCTGACCTCCAGCCTTGGCCACACATCCAACGCTCATTTACTGGCACTTCCACGCCCATTCTGTTGTTATTGTTTCAAAAACAAAGCAAGTGGTGGTGATTGTCACACCTCGATCACCGTGAAAGGCTTCCCTGTTCCCACTGGTGTGTGACATGTCCGCTGAGTGGGCAGCTGAGAAATATTCATCTGTGTGAGCCAAGCTAAGTCAAGCCAATCTGAGCATTCCGAAGGTTTCCCGCCCATTCGAGAAGCACAGACAGATATAGGCTATCCCCCCAAAAAGGTAGGCACACACTTTGAATATTATAAAGGCGGTGTTTACTGAAACACATTTCTGTTTCAGAATTGAGCCATCAGCGGTTAAGTGTGTCTACATTTTGGGGGGCACCTTGATGATCACCCTTTATGTAAAAGGGACTCTCTGCATCTGTGTCGTGTGTATGCACTGAGCGGTGTCCTGAGATGCCCAAATGTCACGTGTGGTTTTCTTCAGAGGAGGCGATCGGGAGCGATTCCCCCCTTTCCTCCTTATTCTCCTCTGCGTTATTCAGGGAGAGGCTGGGGAGAGAAAGGTAAATACACTCCCTGACCTCAAGGAGATGCTGATCGGAAGAGACCTAAAGAGCTCTCACTGCCCCAACGGTGTGGCTCAGCGGTTGAGCATCGACCTATGAACCAGGAGGTCATGATTTTTGACTACCGGTCAGGGCACATGCCCGGGTTGTGGGCTCGGTCCCCAATAGGGAACATGCAGGAGGCGGCCGATCCGTGATTCTATCTCATCGTTGGTGTCTCTCTCTCTCTCTCCCTCTCCCTTCCTCTCTGAAATCAATACAAATATATTTTTTAAAAAGAAAACAAAAGAGCTCTCACCTACTTACTGCGTCAGCGCTCTCCCCCTGGAGCACCCCTGCTGGGTAGGAGAAGGGTGACTCTGAGTGCCAAACATGACCCATCGACCATGCAGGTCTCTTAAAAGGCGCGTGCTGCTCCTTTAAATTCATGCAAATTTTGCCTTATATGTTTCACAACATATTATTTAAGTCTAACAATGTTCTTGGTTATATTTATCATCAAGCAAACGTAATGGGCCAGGAAAATACGCCCCAGGTTGATTCCGTGGCCTCCGTGTGCCCAGGGCAGACTGTCAGGACTTATAGGACCAGGGCCCCTTGGGACAGCAAGGAGGTGATGGTGGGCTCATATCCATAGACTGTCAGGTTCGCTGCTGGTCCTGCTCCTACAGGAGGCTCCCTGGCGGGCCATGCGGGGCTCTTTAAACCTGGAAGTACTTGCTTAAAAGAAAGCTTAAAATGGGCTTACTTAACATGCATCAGAATTCTTCCACTAGGGTGGCTTGTGAAACAACTTGCAGACTCTAGAACAGTGGTTCTCAACCCTCTGGCCCTTTAAATACAGTTCCTCATGTTGTGACCCAACCATAAAATTATTTTCGTTGCTACTTCATCACTGTAATGTTGCTACTCTTATGAATCGTCATGTAAATATCTGATATGCAGGATGGTCTTAGGCGACCCCTGTGAAAGGGTCGTTCGACCGCCAAAGGGGTCGCGACCCACAGGTTGAGCACCACTGCTCTAGAACGTTCTGCTGCGTTAATAATTCCACTCCAATCTTCAACGAGAGCCTACAGATGTCTTGGGCATGCCTTTGACCCGTTGGACCCAGGATTGATGCTTCTGAGCTTTTGTTCTATTTTCTAGCGTTTTAAGGACCTGCTAAACCTGTCTGACCAGTCCTGTGACCCTAGTCCTTAAGCCCTCATGACTCAGCTGAGCTGTGCTGAGTGGAACAGCTGACACCACCGACAGATGTCTGGCCAAGACACTGCCCAGGCAGCTGGCGACCTCGGCTCTCGGCAAACTCTGGCCAGCGCACAGCACCATGCTATGTGCTCCGAGGAGGACCCAGGAGTAGGCAACTACACTCTGTTTTCAGGGGATACTCATCCCACTTGGGGGTTATTCTCACAGTTAATAAAGATAGAAACAGTTACTGAGTGTCCGTAGAAACTTTCTGGTCTACCTTCTAGTTCTCATCTTGTCTCTGACAACGTGGTTTCATTGTTTAGGTTGAAACAAAACTGGCTGTGGTCCATGTACGCTGGGCAAGGAATGGAGCAAGGTATGGACTTTGGCACAAATGATCATTCAATGGAGTGTAGTGTAAGAGGTAGTTGAGCATCTCAGGACAAGGAAACTTCCCTGGTGAATGGGAAAGAGTCTGTGAAGACTAGTGAAAGGTACAAGGGGGCATCCGAGCTGTTCTTTATGCTTTTCCTCTGTCTGACATGTGGCCAAGGTCACGCCATCAAAATTAAAGTAGCATGGCCTTTCTCAGGGTGCCCAGTGTTAAAGGGCAGCGACGGAGAGAGCAAAGAAACTAAGCCGAAATACTGCAGCAAACTGGCTTTTTTTTTTTTTTTTTCGTTAAGAAGGTGACAATAAAAGCACAAACACGGTGTCACAGGCACAGAACTGCTGCTCCTCACACTCTTGAAATACTATTGAATTACCTGATCTGAAAAGAAAAAGGAAAAAAAAGAAACAGTAAAAGTTTCCTTTAAGAGGAATTTTTTTAGGGCTAAATATGTGCTATTCTTTAGAAGAAGCAGCTAAAAACATTTCTAAGTGACTTTGGCTCCAGTTTTCTGCAAGGACTTTTCTTTGGATCAGTATCAGTTATGAATGTATTTGCCCACAAGTAACAGAAAGCACTGCTGTAGCAGCTTAAAGAACTAGGTTCATTTCTCTCACAGGACAAGGTGTGGAGGTTGCAGTTCCGGGCAGGTGCAGTCACTCAGTGATGCTCTCAGGGGCCCAGGTTCTTTCCATCTTTCTACTCCTCACTCCATTCACAGAGGCTTTTTCTCAGTAAAGTTTGGCCTTTTCTTTAGTTTTTAAAAATATTTTTTTATTGATTTCAGAGAGAAAGGGAGAGGGAGAGAGAGAGAGACACATCAATGGTGACGAGAATCATGGATTGGCTGTCTCCTGCATGGACCCCACTGGGGATCAAGCCTGCAACCCGGGCATGTGCCCGGACGGGGAATCAAACCTTGACCTCCTGGTTCATAGCTTGACTCTCAACCACTGAGCCACACCAGCCGAGCTTGACCTTTTCTTTAAAAAAAAAAAAAAAAAGCACATGCTCCCCTAGTTCTCCTTCTCCTATCTCATTGGCCAGACCATGCCACGTGAATTCCACCAGACGTGATGAAGACTGAGGAGAGGAGAGTGGCTAGTCCCATGTAACACTGGGGCTGTCTTGTGGAGAGCAGCTACAACGTTTGGACAGGTTCAAGCCTCGGACTAATGAGAGGGCACAGTCCTCTCATGGCCATGTGCAAGTCCCAGCTTGGAGGGCAAAACCCTCCCAGCACAATTATAGCCAAAGGCTACAATTGTAAGCTTGAACCTATGGTCCGAACCTGTGGTCCCACGTGGCTAAGTGATATGGGCTGCAGGAGGTGCAGTAAGCAAAGCTTGACCAGGTACATGTAGTTGAGTAGGTTCGAAACCCACAAGAACATTGTAACCACACCCTTACTTTGCCTCGTGGAATCTGGCTATAAAATAAAGAGACGGCTTACAGTCCGTGGCGCTGTGGCTAGCTCTCCATCAGAGAGGACAGCATCCCACCCAGACCCAGCTTTTTTCTCTTGTCTGTCTTTTCTCAATCCTTCACCGCCCCCTCTCAGGCTCACCAAATCTGGCTGAGCTGGCTCGGCACACATGGCGCCCAACATGGGGCTGAGTGTGCCATGGTTGTGCCGGCTCGCCACACTCTCTAGGTAAGAAAGCCTGAGGAAGATATGGGTGTCGGGTGAACAGTTAGCAGTGTCTGCCACAGTGGCTGAGACCTGGCCCAGCATGTCAGTGCCTGTATAAGGATCCGTCCTCCCCAACAACGGCTGTCCACTAGGTTCACGGCCCCATCGATGGCTATAGTGAGATGGCATCTGAACAAAGGCAGCCGAGCCCCGCAGTCTATGATGCCTGTGGCCTTGAATGGGGGAAAGAATGAGATTATAGCTGGATTCTCTCATTCCATCCTAACGGTGCTAATGAGACCATTAGAATGCATTACCTCTAAGGTGGCTCATTCCTGTGGCCCACGTGGGAACACACAGCTTTCATCTCTGCCTAAGAGGAGCGGGCTCCTTTCTCTCTCATTCATTTTTCTTTTTCCTCTTGCTGCGTGTTACACAAAGCCACCTAACTTCCCCTTTTCCGATGATTAAACATTGACTGTACCTCTCAGCACTTCCTTCCAGTCCTCAAACTTTTTAAAAAACCTGTGCTCTCTGGGCCTGCTTGAAGAACTATCTAGAATTGTGCCCTAGCAATGCCTTTCAGCCTCCTGTTTGAGGAGCCTCCTGCCTGGGATCCATTGACTCAGTAGACTTCTGAACCTTGTCAGTAGGCAAGTTTGAGTTTCAATATTCACATCTTTCAAAGTCGTTATTGGCATCTACAAACACTATTTTACAAATTATTTAAGCTCGTGACTTGCTAATAGCTGGCGGCATTATTTTCAACTTATGGAAGACTGCACAGTATTACATATAAATCCAAGAAGTAGGATTTAGAAGTGCTGGGTTACTTTTTAAATAACAGCTTGGCACAATCAAGTTATATTTTACTTATGCTAGTTATAAACTCCAGATCATACCAAAAAAATGCTCCTTTACATACCCAGGCGTTTGTCTACCTTGAACTTGGGATGCTGTGGGGGTTTATTCTAACTAAGTACACAAACTCCACAGGCAAGAGAAGATGTGTCTATTAACAGAAAGGGGATGGAAATTGAGCTCCTGCTACTAAAACTCAATGCGTCAGGCAATTAAGGACACCTAGCAGGATACGAATGGTCATCCTGCTTTAACGTTCACCCTCAATTTGCAGTTGTGGCGTTTCTTCCTGACGTAAGAAACGAGTGATTCACTCATTCTTAGGGGAAGGATCATCTTTTCCAGAACAAATGAAAATATCGTCACAAAGGTGTAAACGTAAGAGAACGGGATATTTGAGAGACGGGCTCCTCCTGGCCCTTGAGGTAAGGATGAGCAGCAGGAAGTGGTGATGGCATGTAGTCTAGACCCAGAGCCTGTGTTCTTCCCTACTCTACACTGCCGGGTCCCCTCCCTGCAACACCACCGACCTGCACTGACACCCAAGGGGACCGGCACGTCGCATAGACTGGTGGGAGGGCCCTCACCCATGTCCTGGGGAGAAGGGAGACACATTGTTTGAAGCGGGAGGCCCATGGTACCCAAGCTGGGACAGTGGAGAGTGGCTCGTGCCCAACGCCATGTGGAATTGAAGGAGAAACAGACGAAGAAAAACAAACAGCCCAAACGCTAAGTGTAGAAAGGCCAATCAATACGATTGCCTTCTCGTGTGTGAGCAACAGAGCTATAAAAAGAACCTTCCAGCTCTTCAGTCAACCCTTTGCAGGCTCTCCCCCGCCCCCCGCCCAAGATACAGTCTCGAAATTAAACTCTCCGCTGGCTCGGTAGGGCCAATTTTCATTCGAACGTGTCTTTATGTTACCCCCTCTCAGGGCAGAATGATCCTGCCTCCGGCCACAGGCCAAGTTCAGATGGACGGCCAAGAAATGCTCAGAGCCCAGGAGCTCTTTTTTGAGAAAGAAGCCCATCGCCTGTGTTTCAGAAGTAGCAATCACGTCTCCAGCCGAAGCGAAATGAAGAAATGTGCATGTCACTTATTAATATCCCTCTTGTCTGTCAAGCAGCCTTCAAAAACATGTTTTCCTGCCTTAGAAAGAAGCAAATTGTAATGAGCACATTCACACAAGGGATCTCAGACCAGGCTGTGTGTTTTTTTCATGACGTGTGGAGGGCCCACAAGAGGGACGTTGGCCAAAATTACATTCCCCTCTCCATGCTAACACCTGGAACATTCTTTCCTACACACAGCGACGTGTATCTCGTCTTCAAAAGGTCTCCTCCCCGGCATAATCTATCTTGAAATCAAAAGGGTCGCTCAAAATACTCCGAGATGCCTGGGTGTTAGATTGGGGGATTGTTGATTTGTTAAGTGGGATGGTGATCGCGTGGTTCGGGAAGAAGATGTCCTTATGTTTTGGAGATGCACGGAGAAGCATTTAGGGATGAAATGTAATGATATTTCTAATTTACTCTCAAACACTTCAGCGAAAGTTAAAAAGAGAGATAAAAATAAACATGATAAAATGTTAAGCGCTGTTCTATGCAGGAATTGGGTTGGTGAGTGTCCATCACACATGCCTCTCTACTGTTTTGTGTGTTGGAACATTTTCAGGAAGGAAAAAACATAACATCTCAAGGTGGATGTTGCCTGAAATCCCCTCGATCGGCCCCCAAGCGGCTCTACCTTCTGCCAACCGCAGCCTCGCTCGCTGCTACCCTCTCCTTTAAACTCGAGTTGGGTGGCCAAGCACCAGACATTCACAACGAGGAGGGAGGTCAATGGTTATAGTAACTAACCTTCCTGGCACTTTCTCTATATGCCAGGCACCATTCTAAGCACTTTATGTAAATTACATCATTGGCCCGGCCAGCGTTGACTCAGTGGTTGAGCATCAACCTATGAACCAGGAGGTCACAGTTCAATTCCCGGTCAGGGCACATGCCCAGGTTGTGGGCTCAATCCCCAGTGTGGGACATGCAGGAGGCAGCCCATCAATGATTCTCTCCCCTCATTGATGTTTATATATATATATAAAATTACTTCATTGAATCCTTGCAATAGTCCTAGACGGAGGCTAACATAGCTACTGTTGTCTCCATTTTACCAAAATGGAAACTGAGGCCTAGAGGTCATGTGGTCAGGGCCACCCAGCTTGTCAATGGTACGGCCAGAATTTCAACCCAGGCAGTTACTTATTGGGGTAAAGTGCCTCAATCCAAGGCCATGCACTTCTCTTAGAAAGGTGTTTTATGTGTTTTAAGGTGTACACTTTACTACCTGACATCACATTGATTACCTTCTAGCAGCTCTCTTTCAACAGAATCAAGGTAAGTTTCAATCACTCCTTTTTGCATTTCTCTCAAGTCAGAGCCTGGTACCTGACACTTGGTCAATGTTTATTGATTGATTTCTGTCTGATATGGCCATTGACCAGTTTGCGACATGGTCATCACCTGGAAGAGAGGGCCAAGGACAGCATGAGGCTGACAGCAATCCTCAAAGCCTTAGCCTGTGGCTGCTCTGTGCCCACTGTTCAAGTGTGGGCCGGTAGAGCCCTCCGCAGGAGGTAACCCTACTTACAGGTGCTCTGGTCCAGTTCTAATGCTGACCTTGGCTTCTTCCTGCCTGAAGGACGTGAATTCTAAATCACTATTAGAAATGACAAGGAAGAGCCCGGCCAGCGTGGCTCAGTGGTTGAGCATCCACCTACGAACCAGGAGGTCACGGTTTGATTCCCGGTCAGGGCACATGCCCAAGTTTCGGGCTCGATCCCCAGTGGGGGGCATGCAGGAGGCAGCCGATCAATGATTCTCTCTCATCACTGATGTTTCTATCTCTCTCTCCCTCTCCTTTCCTCTCTGAAATCAATAAAGATATATTTTTTAAAAGAAAAGAAATGATAAGGAAGAATGTGGTGCACATTTATACATATACCCATGGAACCTGGCTGAAATCCACATACATATAGACATATATCTATATCTATATCTATATCTATATCTATATCTATATCTATATCTATATCTATATCTATATCTATCTCTATCTCTATCTCTATCTCTATCTATATCTATATCTATATCTATATCTATATCTATATCTATATCCCTATCTATATCTATCTATATCCATATCTATTAGTATATCTATCTACCACCTACCAGCATGGGTGTAATTTTATAGTTGGAACCCAGGGAAAAGCCAACATGTTTTATAGTGAACCAGTTTATCGAGACATAAAGATTTCCCTTCTGTTAGGAAAGTACACTCCAGTGGGCCTTTTGGTTAGGCCAGGGATAGCAAAGATCCAGTTGCAGAAAGGGAAGGTAAAACATTGCTGTGCATGATCGCGGACATGGTTGCTCACCGCGGGCACATTCTGTTCTTCCTTGCCTCGAAATGGGTTTAGATTATACAGTCCCTGAAAATTAATCTCTGGTCTTGGTTAATATGTTTTTAAGTTTATTGCCCAGTGCTGGCCCCCAGGGATCAGGAACAGAGACGGGGAGAATGGAGGAAGCCAATCACCACTCTGGGGAAAAACTAAACAGGGGTTGCTGAAGCCCATCTTGACCTTCTAGAAAAGGCCCACGGGCAGGAATATCCAAGACAGGTGAACCTGGTCATTGTATTGTGAAGGCAGGCCCAGGGAAGCCAAGGCTAAGGCCAGACTCCACAGGTCACAGGAGGAACGCCTGGTGGGACACTGTATTTCCTTCACCGTCATCCATCGGGGAAGGAGTCTGTCCTGACATAGGAGTGAGCACCTGGGAGGAGGCCTTGGATGGAGGGAAGGTGGCCGCTCATTGCCTGGAACTTGAGGAGTGAGTCCTGACTCCGGGCAGGAGAGACATGCTCAAGGGTCTGCCCAGAGAGTTGAGACGTGATGGCCTCAACTTGGCCACCGGCCGGAAACAGGAGAGATTTTCAGGGAGGGAGCGTGTGGAGGGCTGTGTCCACTGACGGGTCCGAGCACAACACTGTTCATCACAGGACCACATGAGCACTCCTCAGGCTCGCCAGGGAGCTGCCGGCACCAACACACCATCCTCATTGATCACACACCCAGGAAGTCTGGGAACTGGTCACATGAGCCTTCATGCCCAGCCCCTCAGCCCTGTGTCTGTGTCTCACAGACGTGCTCAGGAGCCTTCAAGGGGTTCACGCAGCACATTTCTGCTCCTTGTTCACGAGTGCTTCAGGTCACTGGGAATCAGAAACGCCCATGGAGCCCGGCCGGCGTGGCTCAGTGGTTGAGCATCAACCTATGAACCAGGAGGACATGGTTCGATTCCCAGTCAGGGCACATGCCCGGATTTGGGGCTCAATCCCAGTATGGGGCTTGCAGGAGGCAGTCGATCAATGATCCTCTCTCATCATTGATGTTTCCCTCTCTGTCCCTCTCCCTTCCTCTCTGAAATGAATAAAAATATATTTTTAGAAAAGAAAAAATGTGCACATCAAAACGACAATGAGGTACCATTTCACACCTGTCAGAATGGCTATCATCAACAAATCAACAAACGACAAGTGCTGGTGAGGATGTAGAGAAAAAGGAACCCTCGTGCACTGCTGGTGGGAATGCAGACTGATGCAGCCACTGTGGAGAACAGTATGGAGTTTCCTCAAAAAACTAAAAAAGGAACTCCCATTTGACCCAATAATCCCACTTCTAGGACTATATCCCAAGAAATCAAAAACACCAATCAGAAAGGATATATGCACCCCTATGTCCATAGCAGCACAATTCATCATAATTAAGCTTTGGAAACAGCCTAAGTGCCCATCAGCAGATGAGTGGATTAAAAAACCGTGATACATCTACACAATGGAATACTATGCTGTGGTAAAAAAGAAGGAACTCCTCCCATTTGCAACAGCATGGATGGACCTGGAGAGCATTATGCTAAGCGAAATAAGCCAGTCAGAGAAAGATAAATGTCACATGATCTCACTCATATGTGGGATATAATGATCAATATAAACTGATGGACAAAAACAGATCCAGAGACAGAGAAGCATTGATCACATCATCAAACCTTAGAGGGAAGGCAGGGGAGGGTGGGGGGGAGGGGGAGAGATCAACCAAATGACTTGGATGCATGCATATAAGCCTAACAAATGGACACAGATACTAGGGGGTGAGGGCATGAGCAAGGGGTTGGGGAGAGGATGGGGGGGATAAGGACACATATGTAATTCCTTAATCAATAAAGAAAAAAATAATTAAAAAAAAGAAAAATGCCCATGGAAACAACAATGGACTAGCCTTTTTCTTCTATCAGGTTTGCAAAAGTTTTAAAAGAGTAGCAGCTGGTGCTGACGTAGATTGAATGACTCCTTTGTCCTACCCCACACACCCTGAACAACTCCGAGAGGGAGAAATAGGAGAAGTGGATGATGGTTACAGTTGTCTTTACGTAATCATCATGTCACCAGCGTCAAGGAAGATAAATATTCACAGGGCTGGAGCACTGGGGAATAAAACCATGTGATTTTTGTATTTATTAATTAGCTCATTCGTCAGGGAGCTCCATGCTGAACACCTAAGAAGCACAGAGAGTGAGGAGGGAGAGTCAAAGCATATCAAGTGCAGAGTGTGGGGCACTGGGCCAGGCTGTGGGGTCAATTATTCCGCGAGGCTGGGAAACAGGATCCCCTGGTCACAGGTGAGGAGAGAGTAAGTAACTTGCCTGCGGTCATGCAGCCAATAAAGCCTGGGCTGGAGGCTCTGTGAGACAGAAAGAGGCAGGGCGCCCCTCGCCGGTGTGGCTCAGTGGCTAGAGCATCGGCCTGTGGACCAGAGGGTCCCCGGTTTGATTCCAGTCAACGGCACATACCTTGGTTGCAGGCTCCTCCCCGGCCCATTCCCTGGTCGGGGCTCATGCAGGAGGCAACCAATCGATGTATTTCTCTCCCATCGATGTTTCTCTCTGTCTCTCCCTCTCTCTTCCACTCTCTCTAAACATCAATGGAAAAATATCCTCGGGTGAGGATTAAATAAACAAGAAAAGAAAAGAAAGATGCACATGCCCCTGCCCTCTGAGACCTCCCCTCTGTAAAGGGGTGGGACTCACACCCAGGTAGCCCCAACATGAGCGCTCAGGGTCCTCAACCTGGACTCATCCGGCCATGCAGACTTCAGCACGTTCTAGAGAAGATCATTCGAGGCTGGTCTGGGAAGGCTTGTTGGACAAGCATCTGAACTGACCCCTTCAGGATGGGCCATGTTAATATACAGGTGAGGGCAGGGGAGTGAGCGGAGCAGAACCTTCTGGGAGGCGGGGGAGACTAGTTTGGGCAAGTCAGTAAAACACGGGCCAACGTCTGCTCAGGAAAAACTGTCAATCAACAAATAAGCAACTAAACCCAAAGCCAGGTGCTCACAAAAATTCTGGTGGGCCAACACCGGTTGGAGTCCACAAAGAAGGTGCCCAAAAGACCCCTGGGATTAGGAAGTACAAGTCCAGTTACACAGTAAGACACGGAGACGGGAGGTACAGCACAGGGAATCGAGCCCGTTATAGCGTAATCACCATTGCATGGTGGCCAGACAATGGGTACTAGGCTCATGGTGGTATGTGCTTTGCAAGTCACTATGTATATTTGAAACTCATATAATACTAGAGGCCCGGTGCATGGATTCATGCACCGGTGGGGTCCCTTGGTCTGGCCTGCGGGGATCGGGCTGAAACCGGCTCTCCGACATCCCCCGAGGGGTCCCAGACTGCAAGAGGGCAGTTCTCGGTTGACGTACCCCGGAATCGGGCTCCCTCCGCTCTGGTTCCGGGTGTGTCACCCAAGAACTGCAGCTGCCAAGTCACCGCAGCTTGGCAACTCCTATGTTGAGCATCTGCCCCCTGGTGGTCAGTGTGCATCATAGCTACCAGTTGGATGGTTAAACCATCAGACGGTTGCTTAGGCTTTTATATATACAGATTGTATATCAAAGCTACAATTAAGCCACGTTTAAAAACATTAATTAATTAATTAATTAATTAATTAGTTAATTAAGACCCAGGAGAAGGAATCCCAGCCTGAAGCCAACCAGGGTGTCTTGAAACCATGAGTCCTGGGTTTTGAAGGACAAGGACAGAGGGGCCTGGAGACCCAGGGAAAACCCGCCCCCCTCACCTGTAGCCCATGTCGCCTTCCAGTGCTGTGTGCCCATCCTTGAGATAGAACCCAGGCCCTCTATAGCTTTCTATCTGATTACACTTCCATTGGCTTTTATGTCAGCACCCTTCTTACGGGAATATTCCATTCAAAGTCCATAAAAGAAAGGGGAACTGATTGAATCAACTGAGAACGTACCTAATTTCTACATGTAACTCCTATGACTGCTTTGCTGGGGAAAGGGCAAAATCTGTCTAATGTGACTGTGCGCTGTCTTAACGCTTCTGCATGAAGTGGCTCTATTAGCTAGGTAGGGTCCAAATTTCGGCCTTGCTCCAACCACTGACTGTAGTTGTGTGTGGGTGTGGGTGTGTGGGTGTGTGTATGAGAGAGGGAGAGAGAGAGAGAGAGAGAGAGAGAGGGGCGGGGGGCCTGTTACCTGCGTTATAGTCATTCTATATGACTCTCCAGGCTTGAAGGTTTCTACTCTACTCCATGGGAGCCACGGAGTCACCTCCCACAGGCAGGGCCCGCCCAGGCTCCAGGACCCACTCCGCTGCTCCGAAAGCGCTGAGCTGAGTAGAACCGGCGCCAGCACCTTTGCTTAGACTAGCTGTGACCTTGGGCCCAGTCTGGCCTCTGTGTCCCTCCCTGGGGCCAGGCCGGCTGCCCTCTGGGGGGTGTTAGCCTCGGCTGGCTGCTCACCTGTTGCAATCCTGCTGCGCTGCACAGCACCTTCGCCACCTCTCTGGCACACCCTGCAGGGCCATTGCCCCGTCCTCCCTCCTGTAGCCCAGCTCTTCCCAAGCTTTGAAGTGCATGAGACCCACCTGTATCTCCTGGAACTGCAGGCTCTGATCCGTAGGCCTTGGGCAAAAGCCTGCTTTGCTAACAAGCTCCCAGGGTAGGTTAGGGCAGTGGTCGGCAAACTGCGGCCCCTTGAGTGTGGCTCTTCCACAAAATACCACATGCAGGCGTGCACGTACAGCGCGATTGAAACTTCATGGCCACACTCAAGGGGCCAAAGAGCCGCAGGTGGCTCGCGAGCCGCAGTTTGCTGACCACTGGGTTAGAGGGAACCGTCCAAGGTTAATCAATGGCAAGAGCATGCGCTTTGCCTGGTTGTGTTTGTCTGCTGGCTTATTTGCTTGCTTTTCCCAGTAACAAGTCTTTCCCTCACAGCCACAGCAACAGGCATCTGACTCGGGCTGGGACCATCAGAGTCCTGCCGGGAAGGAAAGACGTGGTGGAAAAGGGGAGGAGGGTTAGTGGGGAGCAGGCCCTCCTTTCCTGGGATTACTAACCTGGGATGCCATGGTCTCGGGGTCACGGGCAGCCATCTTCCTTGGCACATGCAGGAAGCGCATCTACAGTGATAGAGAATGAGTTGGACCCACGGAGAGAAGTGAAAGAGGCCGAGGTCAGATGATCCCGCTTACACTCCTGGATCCTATCAGACCTGAGGCTAGATTGCTCCAGCCTTTCCACTATCAGTGGTTCTCAACCTGTGGGTCGCCACCCCTTTGGCGGTCAAACGACCCTTTCACAGGGGTCGCCGAAGACCATCCTGCATATCAGATATTTACATTGCGATTCACAACAGTAGCAACATGACAGTTATGAAGTAGCAGCGAAAATAATTTTATGGTTGGGTCACAACATGAGGAACTGTATTTAAAGGGCCAGAAGGTTGAGAACCACTGGCTTAAGTGAACCAACACATTTGCTTTTTAAATTGAAACAATCCTCAAATTCGCTGGCAAATAAGAGTTCTGACTGATACGGTGAGCGAGACAGTTTGGGATGAAAGACAAGGTACAGAGTGATGACGGTTCGTGGAGTGACTCCAAAGGCCGTTCCCAGAGGCCCCCGGGGGTTCGAGCTATGGCCGTTTCTCTGTGATGATCCCTCGGCCTTTCCTGTTACCACCAGGAGCAGGACAGCATTTGTTTGCAATGTTTTTAAATGACCTTATAACTAACTTCACGGCAACGCCTCTTGTGAAGGCAAAATGCTCTGGAATGAAGTGAAATTAAGCCATGTGCTTCAACCACTTCATGAATCCGTGATCAATACGGAGCCCCAACGCCTGGCATCCAATGACAGATAATGCCATGGAAAAGGGACTCGAGTGCCCTAGCTGGTTTGGCTCGGTGGACAGAGCATCGGCCTGAGGACCAAAGGGTCCCAGGTTCGATTCCAGTCAAGGGCACATACTTTGGTTGCAGGCTCCTCCCCAGCCCAGGCCCTGCTCAGAGCTGGTGCAGGAGGCAACCAATCAATGTGTTTCTCTCACATCGATGTTTCTCTCTGTCTTTCCCTCTCTCTCCTATTCTCCCTAAAACTCAATGGGGGAAAATCCTCGGGTGAGAATTAACAACAAAAAAGTAGGGTGGTGGGGGAGGGCGAGGGGGAACTTGACCCAGCCAAGGTTTGGGTCACACCTTTCATGATAGTATTGAAATATTTTGTAGAAGCTGTATATGCCACTGTTTCTCCCTGGATTTTTATTTATTTTTATTCTCTAATCACCTTTTAAAAATATTTTTTATTGATATCAGAGAGGAAGAGAGAGGGAGAGATAGAAACATTAATGAGAATCCTTGATTGGCTGCCTCCTACATGGCCCCTACTAGGGATTGAGGGAGCAACCCAGGCATGTGCCCTGATTGGGAATGGAACCGTGACCTCCTGGTTCATAGGTCGACCCTCAACCACTGAGCCACGCGGGCTGGGCTGATCACCTTTCCTTTCTTTTCTTTTTCTCATCACCATTTATCCCCTCTATACCCTCTTCCGCCTCCGCCATCTCCCTGGACTTTTAGTTTTTGGGTGAGCTTCGTTAACACAGGATCCTGACTCAAAATCACATTCACAACCGGTTTCATTTCCACTTAGAGCCCTTGATGTCATCTCTCAAAGAGTCGTCATCCCAGCCCTTCGGGGACGTCCTGGGGCCTCGGGATCTGAGTTCACACGCAGATCTGTGAACAGCAAAGGGCGTGCGTGCAAAACAGATTGAGACTCACATACGTGAGTTGTTGGGAGACCAGCGAGTCTGTGGTGAGTGGAGCGGAAACAGGGGATTCCTGCTTCTCCCTGTGACTTCCCCATTTCAGGTAAAGGGCAGCCCCACCCTCTGAGCACCCGTGCGCGAAACCGCGGGGCCTCTCTATTCTCCTTCCCCCTTTTCTTCTTCCCCTTTGCCTGCACGAGCGTGATCCCCTCCCAACGCCAACTCTCCCATCCATCCCCTCTCTTCACTCCCTCTGTCACTGCTTCTCCCAGGCCTGCATTATCCCCACCCGAATCACTGTGGTAATGACTTTGTAGTTATTCTCCTCAAATCTCTCTCTCACACTCAGGCCAGATCCAGGCAAATAATCAAGGACTGCCCAGCCGGTGTGGCTCAGTGGTTGAAGATTGACCCAGGAACTAAGAGGTCATGGTTCGATTCCCAGTCAGAGCACATGCCTGGGTTTGGGGCTTGATCCCCAGTGGAGGGCATGCAGGCGGCAGCCAATCGATGATGTTTCTGTCTCATCAATGTTTCTATCTCTCCATCCCTCTCCCTTCCTCTCTCTTTCTAAAAATCAATAAAAACATATTTTTTTTTAAATGTTCAAGGATAGCCCTAGCTGGTTTGGCTCAGTGGATAGAGTGTCAGCCTGTGGACCGAAGGGACCCAGGTTTGATTCCAGTCAGGGCACATGCCCGGGTTGCAGGCTTGATCCCCAGTAGGGGATGTGCAGGAGGCAACCAATCAATGATTCTCTCTCATCATTGATGTTTCTATCTCTCCCTCTCCCTTCCTCTCTGAAATCAATAAAAATATATTTTTTTAAAAAAATGTTCAAGGACTTATCATTGACTTATCCCTGTGGCAAATTATATTTTCCAATGCGTCCACCCCAATAGCTCCCACTCCTTGAGTCCTTATACTATGGTTTGGGTATCCTTCCCATCAAGGGGTGAAGTCTAGCCCTGGCCCATTTGCCTTAATGGATAGAGCATCAACCCACAGACTAACGCAGTGATGGCGAACCTATGACACACGTCAGAGGTGACACGCGAACTCATTTTTTGGGTTGATTTTTCTCTGTTAAATGGCATTTAAATATATAAAATAAATATCAAAAATATAAATCTTTGTTTTACTATGGTTGCAAAGATCAAAAAATTTCTATATGTGACATGACACCAGAGTTAAGTTAGGGTTTTTCAAAATGCTGACACGCCGAGCTCAAAAGGTTCGCCATCACTGGACTAAAGGGTCCCGGGTTCAATTCTGGTCAAGGGTACATACCTTGGTTGCAGGATTGCAGGCCCAATCATTGGCCCTGCTCAGGGCTCGAGAGGCAACCAATCCATGTGTCTTCCTCACATCAATGTTACTCTTTCTGTCTCTCCCCCTCCCTCCCATTTTCTCTAAAAATCCATGGAAAAACATCCTCGGGTGAGGATTAACAAAAAAATGCAAGAGGTGTGACGTCTACACTTCCTCCCTTGAACTCAGAGGGCTCAGGCCCAGCTGTGGCGATGTCGTGTGACTCTCCAGGTCAGGACCTATAGGGTTACAGTTAGTCCCGGGTTCTTTTCGAGAACCAGTTGCCCGTCACACGTAGAGGCTGCTGTGCTGTGAGTAAGCTGACCACGTGGAGACCTGTTGGTGCCCCTGATGCGAGGGCCGCACTGACAGCTGGGAATGCGGGTGAGGCCCCTCGGGAGGACTGCTAGCTGTCAGTGCCCCGGCCCCTGGGATCTGCCGGTGGAGGCCGCGGCATCTCGGCCTGTGCGCTTTCTGAATTCCCCCCCACAGAACCTGTGAACACGGTAAAATGGTTGTTCTAAGCTGCCAAGCGTGCGGCCATTGGTTACACGGCCAATTATAACCGATATTTTGGTTTTTTTGATTTTTACACAAAACCTGCAACAGTCATCTGACCTCAACCTTCAAGAAGCCCCTTACAAAAGAGGTGTGGTTTCAGGAACTGTTGGGGAGGGAGAGAGGAAGAGACTCAACAAGGGGAATTCTGGCCTCCCTGTGCGGTTGTTTTATTAAAAACATATTTTTTTATTGGTTTCAGAGAGGAAGGGAGAGGGAGAGAGAGAGAGATGGAAACACCAATGGTGAGAGAGAATCACTGATTGGCTGCCTCCTGCACACCCACCCTGGGGACCGAGCCCACAACCCAGGCATGTGCCCTGACTGGGAATCGAACCTGGGACCTCCTGTTTCATAGGCCGATGCTCAACCACTGAGCCACGCTGGCTGGGCCTCCCTGTGGTTGTTTCAATGCCTACTCCGTCCAAGTGCACTGCGGCCCTTATCGTAGCCATACCTCCGCCCTGTGACACGAGCTGGGCATGAGCGATCTCCTGTAAGAGATGCAGGTATGGCAGCTCAGAGTGGAAACATAAATTTCCCTGAGTCCCTGGTTGTCAGTGGCAACACAGGAATCAAATCCAGGACCCGCTGGCTCCAAAGCCCTTGCAATCCTGACATGCCTCCCTCCCAAGAGCTGAGCCGAAGAAAGAGACCACAGATGAGCCCTTGGCACAACTTCCCTGGCCTCACCTTTCCCGGGACATGACTGACATGACTTCTCTCTTTGGAATAAAGAACAACAAAGCAGTCGGGTTGGGCCAGAGAAAGTCGCTCCCCCTGCCGCCCCCAAACCCTTTTCCACCCCCACCATGTCCAACAAGCCAGGAGTCATTTGTTCTGTTCTTCTCCGTGTGACTGCCTGAGGTTATCCTGGTTTTTATTAACCCAAACTTCCCCTTTTCAAAAGATAATTCTTTGAAACCTTCTGGGAAATTAACATGGCTCAGTCTGGCTCTGGGCTGGCCACCACATGGGCTCAGAATGAAGAGAACCGGAGATTTTTAACCCCTTGTGTTCACAGGCACACAAATGGAATGTGCCTCCGTGTTAATAGGCGATGCAGAGACAATTACACTGAACTAGCTGTTCCGTTCAGCTTTGTCCTGGAAAAACATCTAGATTTTTTTATCTAGATTTGTTCCAATTCAGGAGTTCTACACAACCCACGCTCACTAGAATTTTTTAATTTAAGAAATATCATCAACTAATTAATATACAAGTGAGCTCATTTAAATATGCTAGTTTTTTTTAATAGTGCTTGAGGAAATTCATTAGAAACAAGTAATATAAAATAACTACAGCATACATTTTAGATTCCAATCCTACTCCATATTCTAGTTAATTACACCAAAAATGTTCGTAATTTTTCTTCATTTTTATTTTCAATCATATTGAATGCTTTGAGATTGTTTTTAGTGTCATACGAAATGTAAAAAGGCGATAAATTCTTGTTCCTTCAACATTTCTATATGTTTCTGATTGGTAAAAAAAAAAAAAAAAAAAAAAAAAAGGAAAGAAATGCTTTTCTCTGGGAAGTTTGGTGGAAGAGAGCAGGGTGGGGAATAAACCCAACCCATCACCCCCACCCCCTCCTTCCCTCCAATACAGTGAAGACTATGGTCTTTACAGGTGACATTTCCTTAGACAATTGTGTTCCTTTTCTAGGCAAAGGCCCCTGAGGTATAACGCAGGACATCCTGGGGAGGTACGAGTAGAAGGAGTCCTCAAGTTTCACCCAGGCCCAATGTCAAAGCTACCTCCAGAACCACCTGAGCGTAGGACACACATGCTCTGGGGGAGGAAGGGTGAGAACTTGCTGGCCTGGAATTTCACTCCTGCAGGGCAAGGCGACTACTAGTGCTCCCTCTGAGGGGGGATCTAGACTCATTTAAAAATAAGTAAATAAATATTTTTATTGATTTCAGAGAAGAAGGGAAAGGGAGAGAGAGAGAAACATCAATGATGAGAGAGAATCATTGATTGGCTGTCCTGCACACCCCCTAGTGGGGATCAAGCCCACAACCCGGGCATGTGCCTTTGACCAGAATTAAACCCGGGACCCTTCAGTCCGCAGGCCGATGCTGTATCCACTGAGCCAAACCAGCTAGAGCTAGATTCATTTTTATTGATAAAAGCAAGAGCTGGGAAAGGTCTTCTTCATGAAAAAAAATCTGAAAAATTAAGCTCTTGACAAGCTCATGTCTAGGGCTTTAGCTAGGGAGACAGGAAGACAAGGAAAAAAAACCAAGTCGAATTTGGGGACTGTGAATATGATAGCCCTGATATTACTAGGGGAGGAAAGCCTTGCAGTAGTAGAAATGGCTCGGGATTAGAAAAGGCTCATGTCGTGATGGAGTTTATTCTAGGAATGCAAGGTTGGTTTAACAGCCACACGTAGGAATAGTAATGGATTGGTGTTCGATTTCCTGACCTCATCAGTGAACTCCGGTCATGTAACAGAACGCCCTTGTTCTTAGTCTATACACACTGAAGTATTTAGGGGTAGAAGGACATAATATTCCAAATATAGTCTAAAATGGTTCACAAGAAATAAGTCACATGCATGTGTGTATGTAGAAAAATAACAAGCAAATGAGGCAAAATATAAAACAATGGGCAATATTGGTTATGGGAGTTCCTTGTGCAAATCAATTTTTTAGGTAAGTCTTAAGTGACATCAAAATCAAACGTTACGCCGAAACCGGTTTGGCTCAGTGGATAGAGCATCGGCCTGCGGACTGAAAGGTCCCAGGTTCGATTCCGGTCAAGGGCATGTACCTGGGTTGCGGGCACATCCCCAGTAGGGGACGTGCAGGAGGCGGCTGATCGATGTTTCTCTCTCATCGATGTTTCTAACTCTCTATCTCTCTCCCTTCCTCTCTGTAAAAAATCAATAAAATATATTTTTTAAAAAAAATCAAACGTTACAAGAAGGAAATCAGTTAAAATACAATTTGACAAAATTTAACATCCATTCATGATGAAAAATAAATAAATAAAACTTTGGCAACCTGGAAATAGAAGGACACTGCTTTGCACCGATAAAGTGTATCCACCAATCCCCCCAGGACACTTCAGGCTGGATGGAAAAATGAAACTCCTTCCCTGAGGTCGGCCACGAGGGAAGGATGCTACCGTCACGATTCACATGCAACAGAACTTCCAGCAAAAAGCAAGCCTAGCCCTGACCAGTCTGGCTCAGTGGATAGAGCGTCGGCCTGCGGACTAAAGGGTCCCCGGTTCGATTCTGGTCAAGGGCATGTACCTTGGTTGCGGGCACATCCCCAGTGGGGAGTGTGCAGGAGGCAGCTGATCGGTGTTTCTCTCTCATCAATGTTTCTAACTCTCTATCCCTCTCCCCTCCTCTCTGTAAAAAATCCATAAAATATATTTAAAAAAAGAAAAAGCAAGCCTAGAGAAACAAGAAAAAGGCCAGCTCGTCTCAGCCTTTTCCAAGAGGAAAAGAGATGGTACTAAACTGCCGTGGTCTTTGCAAACGTGACCTCAGAGGAGGCAGTCCGTCCCCCTCTCCCAGGGTGCAGAGGAGGAAGGAGCAACCGGTGCCCTGGGAAACCCTTCCCCGTAGGAACCAAGATCAAAGGACAAGGTTCCCCCCAAACAATGTTCACGTCCCTTTGAAGAAAGTTGCTGAACATTATCAAAAGGAAATAAAAGAAATCCTGAATAAATGGAGCATGAGACCACACTACATATCATAAGTATGTCCATTATTTTTCACGACTTCTCCACAGTTCTCTACTCGTACAGCTCTTGGGTTTAGACAAAAGTTGATGCACTGATCAAAAGAAAATGCATATGGAAGAACAGGAGGACAAGGACGGCGAAAGTCCGTTTTAAAGACAAAGAACAAGGAAAGGCAACAAGCCTACTAAGTATTAAAAATGCTCAATGCTGGGGCAAGAGTTTATCTCCTTTGTAAAAGCAAAATTAAAAGTAGGTCCTCAATAGACATTAAAACAAACTATGAATTAAATACCTAACTGAAAAACAAATTCAAAACTTCTAGAAGAAACTAGAAGGGAGTAGCTTTCTATTTTTCAGAGTAGGGAAGGCATCCTAAGCTCGATACAAAAAGAACGGATCATAAAGAAAAAGACTGATAAATTTGACTCTGTTGTGATTACTAACTTTTATTCAAAAAAGACGAAGTCAACAAAGTTAAAAGACAAACCATAGATTGAGGAAAAATATTTGTAATAGGTATAACTGATGAAGGATGAGAATCCAGAATGTATGGGACACTAACACACGTCAGTAAGAAAGAAAAAAGTCCAAACCAAAAAAGTGGGAAAAGATTCTATGTGTCTCACAAGAGGACACCCAGCAGTGATGCCGTATGAAGAGGCGCTTAACCGAGCTGGTGACCCGGAAATTGCAAATGAATCACCACTCACACGCCACTTCCCACCCCGTGATCGGCCAAGAGAAGGAGGCAAACGAGCCCCAGCCGGTTTGGCTCAGTGGATCGAGTGTTGGCCAGCGAACCGAAGGGTCCCAGGCTCGATTCCGGTCAAGGGCACATGCCTGGGTTGTGGGCTCGGTCCAGCGTGCAGGAGGCAATCAATCTGATTCCCTCTCATCATCGATATTTCTATCTCTCTCCTCCTCTCCCTTCCTCTCTGAAATCAATAAAAAATATATTTTAGAAGGAGGAGGAGGAGGAGGAGGAGGAGGAGGAGGAGGAGGAGGAGGAGGAGAAAGCAGCAAACGGTAGGCAGTGCCGGGGCTGAGGGAGAGGAGAGAAACGGGGCCCTCCCAGCGGCAGGGCTGACCTTGGCATAGGCCCTCTGAAGAGCATGACTAGTGTGTTGGAAACACACTTCCCTGATTCCAAAATCCCACGACTAGATGCCCAGAGAAGTACCGTTTTCAATATCGGGTCAAACGAAGAAGAATCAAACTCATCAGGGAGATGATAAACTGGCACAACAGGATACTATACAGTAGTTAAAATGAATACGCTACATATATATATATATATATATATATATATATATATATATATATATAGAGAGAGAGAGAGAGAGAGAGAGAGAGAGAGAGAGAGAGAGAGAGAGAGAACTATCAAAACATGTTGAATTTAAAAAAAAGAATAGCCCGGCCAGTGTTGCTCAGTGGTTGATGTCGACCCATGAACCAGGAGGTCACGGTTTGATTCCCAGTCAGGGCACATGCCCAGGTTGTGGACTTGATCTCCAGTGGGGGGCGTGCAGGAGGCAGCTGATCAATGATTCTCTCTCATCATTGATGTTTCTATCTCTCCCTCTCTCTTCCTCTCTGAAATCACTAAAAAATATTTAAAAAAAAAAAAAGAAGCACTACTGCCAGATGACATGTACAGTGTGATAAATGCAGATAGAGCTTCAAACATGAAAACCAGTGTTGTATAATATTATGGATAAAAATAACGTTAAAACTTCCACAGAAACGATAAACAACGAATCTGGAATAGCGGTCACCCTGGGCCAGCAGAATCGGAACGTGAAAGAATGCGCAGAGGGCTTCACCTGCCTCTTGTTTTGTATTTTTCTTTAAAAAAAAAAAAATGATCTGCAACAAAGATGGAAAATGTTAAGATTTTATAAATGGCTATGTAAGCTTGTTGCTGTGTAGCACTGAAGCAAACTATAGATTAAAAGAAGGCTTTAAGCCCTGGCCAGTTTGGCTCAGTGGATGGAGCATCAGCCTGCGGACCAAAGGGTCCCAGGTTCGATTCTGGTCAAGGGCACGGACCCCTGTTGCAGGCTCCTCCTCGGTCCAGGCCCTTGGTCGGGGCTCGCGCAGGAGGCAACCAAAAATCGACGTGTTTCTCTCACATCGATGTTTCTCTGTCTCTCCCTCTCTCTTCCACTCTCCCTAAACATCAGTGGAAAAATATCCTCGGGTGAGGATTAACAAAAATAATAATAAGGCTTTAAAGTAGACGTGAGGGTTTAAAAACCCCGGGAAGCAAGAACGAGTTGAAACAGCGCTAACCTGGGTTAATGGCCGGTGGCTGGTTGGCCACCAATTAGGTGTCTGATTGGGACAATCGCTTCACTCCCGGGGAGCTGTTCCTTTATTTGTACCATAAGGGGTCCATCACTGCGCTTCTCGCGAACTCCTCCTTTGGGAACTGGCTGATGTAGGGAAGTTTTGGACCAGCTCATCTCTAAGATGCTTTTCCGGCTTTAAAACTCAAGTTCATGCTCGAGGACGCGGTGGCCTCGGAGCGCGGACATTCACAGGTGCTGCCAGTTTGCTGTGTTGAGGACATTCACATGGAAGTCCTCCCTCGCGCTCTCCCCTCTCCCAGGAGATGCCGGACTCCTGTAAGCCCCATCCACCGGGCGGGCTTCTCCCCTCTGCGGCGGGAGGAGGTGGCCCCAGCTTTGGACGGGCCCTGGACCTTGAATGACGTAACAGAGCAGGGATGTGCAGATTGCCTTCTGGGTCACGCCTGGCAGAGTGGCCTCGGCATGCGTTGACCCCCCTAAACTCTCCCCGGCAGATACCACGAGGGCAGCTCTGTCCCTGGAGTAATTGATCCCCATCGCACGAGGGTTCCGAGGTGCTGCCAGCGACCCTGCACTAACGGGGGCCTGACAGCAAAGAAATGACGCAGCCCTGGCCGGTTTGGCTCAGCACATAGAGCGTTGCCCTGCAGACCCAAGGGTCCCGGCTTCAATTCTGGTCAAGGGTATGTACCTTGGTTGCAGGCTCCTCCCCGGCCTGGGTCCTGGTCGGGCCTTGTGCAGGAGGCAACCCATCGATGTGTTTCTCTCACATCGATGTTTCTCTCTGTCTTTCCCTCTCTCTTCCACTCTCCCTAAAAATCAATGGAAAACTGTCCTCAGGTGAGAGAGGAAAGGGAAGGGAAGGGAAGGGAAGGGAAGGGAAGGGAAGGGAAGGGAAGGGAAGGGAAGGGAAGGGAAGGGAAGGGAAGGGAAGGGGAGGGGAGGGGAGGGGAGGGGAGGGGAGGGGAGGGGAGGGGAGGGGAGGGGAGGGGAGGGGAAGGGAGGGGAGGGGAGGGGAGGGGAGGGGAGGGGAGGGGAGGGGAGGGGAGGGGAGGGGAGGGGAGGGGAGGGGAGGGGAGGGGAGGGGAGGGAGAGAGAAAGAGAAAGGGAAGGGAGGAAGAGAAAGAAAGAAAGAAAGAAAGAGAGAGAGAGAGAGAGAGAGAGAGAGAGAGAGAGAGGAAGGAAGGAAGGAAGGAAGGAAGGAAGGAAGGAAGGAAGGAAGGAAGGAAGGAAGGAAGGAAGGAAGGAAGGAAGGAAGGAAGGAAGACTGCAGAAGCAGGGCCCCTTCCGCTGTCCCCAAGCCCCGAAGTGAGAACCACTTCCCAAGCCTGTTGTCCTCTGTCACCCCCTTCAGTGGGGAGTCCGCTGTCCTGGGCCGGGCGCCCGCCCTGCTGCCCCGTGACACCCAGTCGGGGCAGGGACCCCAGCTGGCCAGGCAGAGCCTCCTGGCGGGCAGTCAGGCACCCCCAGACGAGAGCGGCCGCTGATGGCCGGCCCCTCAGGCCGTGGCTGCTGGGCTCGGCCCGCTCCCTGCCTCCCCAAGTTCAAATGCCAGCCTGGTTTCCATCTGGAAGCGTCCCAGCCCAAACATGGAACAAAAGTCCCCTCTGACAAGCCCATTCTGGGTTCCAAAGTATGTTTTTATGTTTGTTGGCAGCTAGGACTGTCACCAGCAACAATAACAAGCCTGTTTCCCCTCGGCCGGAGCCACTTCATTTCTTCACGTTGGTCCCAGGGCTGGAGCTGGGCAGATGAATAATGTAGGCTGGGCTGCTGGCCCAGGCCTGACCTCCCGCCTCCCAGGGCAAACACAGCGGGGCCGGGCGGCCGGCTGGACGGTCTGTGCCCGCTTAGAAAAAGAAAAAGCAGAAGGAAAAGCAAACTTCCACCAGCCTTTCGCATCAGGGTGGACGCTGGAGTTTTATTGTTTTTTGTTTGTTTTGTTTTTCCCTTTTTTGTTGTTGTTGTTTTCATTTCTCACTTTTTGCGACAAGGACCGACAGCCCTCTACTGGTGCGAGGGATAGAGCCAGTCTCTCCATCAGCGAGGTCGCCCTGCCACCTGGTGGCCGGGAGAGGGATGTGCAGGTTTCGCTCATCACTCCAACTTCCCCGCATCATAAAACACAGGTGGTTTGAAGGGTGCTTCAAAATATTTATTTATTATTTTTTTAAAGCACTGAATGGATATTCTTAGTTTTTTTATTTTTTAATATATTTTATTGATTTTTTACAGCGAGGAAGGGAGAGGGATAGAGAGTTAGAAACATCAATGATGAGAGAGAAACATCGATCAGCTGCCTCCTGCACACCCCCCACTGGGGATGTGCCCACAACCAAGGTCCATGCCCTTGACTGGAATCGAACCCGGGACCCTTCGGTCCGCAGGCCGACGCTCTATCCACTGAGCCAAACCGGTCAGGGCTCTTCAAAACATTTAGACAGCCTTTCACTTCCGACATCACAAGGAGAGAGATGGGGCTGTTTGAGGGGGAACAGAGATTGCATGTGCAATCGGAATGCTGGTTCCATATTTGAGTGCCAGTCAACTATTTGGGCAAATCATTTTTTTTGGTTTTTTTTGAACCCGTCTTCTCTCCTGTAACATGGAGGTCACCATCGACGTTTGGTTCTTAGAGTTTTGGGAAGCTTAAATAACATAATGCATAGGGAAGGGGTCCTCGTAAACTTTATCCACCACACGTGTAAATAGATTAAAAATCTCGAAAGAAGTAGATTCTTCGATCAGACTTGGTAAAAAAATTTTCAGACTCAAAACCTGTTTTGCTGCCATAGTACAGATCCCCAGCCTTCGGATAAGCAAAGAGGAGGACTTCGTCCTGCCATCTGCTTTCCTAACTGCACGGACCCTCCCACTCTCTTCGTTTTCGCCTGTCAGTACCCCAGCTTCTTGGCCTGTCTTCACAGGCCCAGCAAATGAATGATGAGGAACGGGCCTTTGAGTTACAGTTTGCTTGCGTAGAACCTCCAAGCGCCCTTAGAGTTGGGACTTGGGGACTTGGTTACCTCGTCTCCTGGGAACAGCCGGAGCCAGACACAGCAGCTAAAGGAGCTGATACGGAGTTGGTGCCGCCCAGGGCTGACGTGCGATGACTCATCAAACACAAGCCGGCTTGGCCACTGCTTCTGTGCAGCTGCCTGGAGGAAGCCAGGAGTGCCTGGTGCCAAGCTCTGGACTCGGTGAGCAAGCCAACGTTGCAGGCCTCACCTCGTACTCCGTGTCACTCCTGCCTGGGTGGCGGGCCAGCCAGTAGGGGTCTGCAGATGCAACCCCCAGGCCCTGGTCTGAGCTCCGAGCTTCCCACTCGGGCTGGCCCTCTGTGTCCTCCGGTTCCTGTTTGTCACACGTCGCTGATGCGGGAGGCAGGCTCAGGGTGTATTTGGAAGTAGGATCAATAGTTTTGCAGCCCGGCTGGTGTGGCTCTGTGGTTGAGTCGACCTATGAACCAGGAGGTCACGGTTCCATCCTGGGTCAGGGCACATGCCCAGGTTGCAGGCTCAATCCCCAGTAGGGAGCGTGCAGGAGGCAGCCGGTCAATGATTCTCTCTCATTATTGATGTTTCTCTCTCTCTCTCTCTCTCTCTCTCTCTCTCTCTCTCTCTCTCTCTCTTTCTCTCCCTTCCTCTCTGAAATCAATCAAATATATATATATATATATTTTAAATAGTTTTGCAAAGAGAAAATAGCACACCAGTTAAAGGGACATCACCTCCTTGGGGGAGTGGTGAGGAGGTGCCACTCGGGCTTGCAGGCCACCGTCCCCGAGGCTGGCCCTCTGCCTCCCACACATCGTTTCCAGGTCAAGCTCACCTGGGCCTCCTGAGGAAGCCCCTTAGGAGCCCGAGCATCACCTGAGGCCGGGTGTGTCAGCAGGTGAGGGAAATGGAAGAGGGCAGCAAGCCATGTCTCGTGGGGCCCCTGGCAGGTCAGGGGGCTGGAAGGGAAAAGCTATGCCCCGCCCCCCCCCATGGAAGGAGAGCCCCCTCCCAAGTGCCTGGAGACGCGACAGAACCCCAACATCGGGGAAGCCACTCACTCCCTACAACCAACTCTTTTTTTAAATGTTTTATTGATTTTAGACAGAGAGGAAGGGAGAGGGAGAGAGAGAGAGAAGCATCAATGATGAGAGAGTCATGGATCGGCTGCCTCCTGCAGGCCCCACACTGGGGATCGAGTGCAAAACCCAGGCATGTGCCCTGACTGGGAATCGAACCATGACCTCTTGGTGCATGGTTGATGCTCAACCACTGAGCCACACCAGCCGGGCCCCACGCCCAACTCTTATTGGTCTGCTCCAGAATCTTCCAGAAAGACCAACTTGCCAATGGAGCCCCGGGGCTTTCTCCTCCGCAGGCCACCTCTGCGAGCAGGGAGAGGGTCACTGGAGGCACGGTCTTTCTTCAGGAAGGTACTAGAGCAGCGGTTCTCAACCTGTGGGTCGAGACCCCTTTGGGGGTCGAACAACCCTTTCACAGGGGTCGCCTAAGACCATCGGAGAACACATCTATAATTACATATTGTTTTTTGCCGGGGTCCAACCCCAGCAGGTCCAGGGGTCCCCAAAGGTGTGGACGGAGTCGGCGAAGAAGGAAGGGCACGGAGACAGCGTTCAGTTGATCAGCATGGCGAGGTTCCTCTTGTCAGGGTCTCCAGGTAGGTCCAGTCACCAGGTTCTAGTCAGGCTCTCCTGCCAATCTCCGCAGTCAGGTTCAGTCCAGGATCCCCTGCCATGCTCTCTCGCCGGGCTCCGCCTCCAGGCTCCAAGGCCAGTCCCTGTCCAGGATCCTCCGGCATGCTCTCTCCAGCGAAGTTCTTCTGTCTCTAGAGAACGTTCTGTGTAGGTTCTGTGCCTAGGCTCCGTCTCTCTTGGTCCTGTCTTCCAAGCCCTGTGTTCTCAGTTCTGTCTTTCTGTCTTGTTACATCTGTATTTATACCAGTTGATTCAATCCTATCAATCTCTATTACAAAGGTTAGGGCGTTTCTTATCTCCATTCCAGGGAGTAAAGATTATGCAGCTTAAGCATGATTGTTTGTAGTTAAAGTGATTAATTACCCGCCTGGCACTTAGTTAAAAGGTTTTATTCCATCCCTAACTTCAGGGGAAAATCCCTACCTGTGGAAACAACCTTTCTTGGAGAGGTGACCTTGGTTAAAACACAGCGCCAAGAAGGTGAGCAAACATATTAAGAACAGTATTCCATATATGCCAGGTCCCTTGAAACAGCAAGGATGGACCGGCTCCCGGCAGTTTTTGTGATTCATCACTATGCTTTAATTATGTTCAATTTGTCACAATGAAAATACATCCTGCATATCAGATATTTACATGACGATTCATCACAGTAGCAACATGACAGTGATGAAGTAGCAACGAAAATAATGTTATGGTTGGGTCACAACATGAGGAACTGTGTTAAAGGGTCGCGGCCTTAGGAAGGTTGAGAACCACTGCACTAGAGGGTGAGATTTTCCTTCAGAGCTTCCTCATACCTCAGAACTCCTTACATTGGCCAAATCAGAGCAGGCACGGAAGGCGCGGCGGCCAAACGCCGTGAGCCGAAGTCCACACAATCTGACCAGGCGAAGCGGAGGTGGGCGCAGTGAGAGTGTGCTGAAAGCACGGCTTTGCCGCGGTGGGTGGGAAAGGGGGGCCTGGAGATGCAAGCACCGGGTGTGAGTGCTGCCCTGCGGCCAGGACGGAGCGGCCGCCAGAGGGTGGAGGACGTCCCGGGATGTGCTGGGAGACTGGCAGCTTCCGCATCTGCAAAATCCACGTGATTGACAGGTGGACGCGATGGAAGGCGGGCACAGCCAGCTTTAAATATAGACCAGTGCATTCATCGATGTGGATGAAGACACTGATGTTTAGGATCGTTTTATAGCCTCTTTTTAGGATGCACTTATTGATAGATATAACCCAGTAGTTAAAATACTTATCTGAGAGCCCTACCCGGTTTCACTCGGTGGATAGAGCGGCGGCCAATGGACTAAAGGGTCCCAGGTTCGATTCCCGGTCAAGGCACATGCCCGGGTTGTGGGCTCGATCCCCAGTGGGGGGCGTGAAGGAGGCAGCCGATCAATGATTCTCTCTCATCATTGATGTTTCTATCTCTCTCTCCCTCTCCCCTCGTCTATGAAATCAATAAAAATATATTTTTTAAATATATTTTTATTGATTTTTTTTACAGAAAGGGAGAGGGATAGAGTTAAAAACATCGATGAGAGAGAAACATCGATCAGCTGCCTCCTACACACCCCCTTGGGGATGTGCTCAAAACCAAGGTACATGCCCTTGATCGGAATCGAACCCAGGGCCCCTCTATCCACTGAGCCAAACCGGTTAGGGCAAAAATATATCCTAGATATCTGCTCTCACAAAAGTTTAAGGAGAAGGAATAGAGGAAATATAGTAAAACTTGGCCACATGGTAGGTGTTAGATAACCAAGATTTTGACTGCCCTTTGTCCCTGGCTGCTGGGAGGGAACCTCTGAACCCTCAGAATTTCTGGGGCAATGGGAGTGTCTTGTTCTTCGTGGTGGGTGGGCCCCTTGAGCCACACCTGAGCTTATGCCAGGGAGGAGATTAGGTCCTTCAATGCTTTCAGGATGGGGGTGGGGGCGCCTGGCTGGAAAGACCAGCCATGTGACTTTAGAGAGTGGGGACTTTGGACCATGTGCTGTGAGCCCAGCCGCTGGGGCGGGGAGATGGGGCTCAGTCACTATGGCCCGTGATGGGGTTAATCGAGCTCACATAACTGAGCCCCAGTGAAAAGCTTGGGCATTTCCCTGGTTGGTCATCACACATCGACATGCCCACATGCTCGACCCTCCCAGACCTCACCCTCGGCACCTACCTCCTCCTGGGCTGGTCCTCACGTGTCCTTTACAATGAAACTGTCACACACATGGCTCTGTGACTTGTGAAACCTAGAGGAGGAGTGGGAACCCCCAATCACCAGCCAGCTAGTCAGACATGCAGGACCTGGGAACCCCCAAGCCCACGGCTGGTGTCTGAAGCCAGGGGGGCCCTGTGGAGGGGTGCGCCTTCATATGTGAAAGTGGCCAACTCTGGGGAGTCCGTGTCCGCACGGCTGTTGCTCTATGAACTGATCGTGTGGGGTCACGGGGAATTCCTAGAGGGGGGCTCTGATGTGGGCGGTGTGCTTGGTCACATTTGCCTCCCACACTATATCAGACGTGCCCATATGGGTTGAATGAATGAGTTCATTATGAAACAGGGGGAGTCTCTCTCTCTCTCTCTCTCTCTCTCTCTCTCTCTCTCTCTCTCTCTTCACCTTTACCCTCAAATCCCACATACATGAACTTTCATTCTCCTGTTTTCAGCCACAATATGATCCAGAAGAACTAAGCGTCTGTCACTTTGTACCAGAGTCCAAATCCAGTAGCAACACAGAACTAAGGAACTATTTCCTTCCCTGGAAAGGAAGGGAACTACTGAGAAGAGGAATCTGATGAGCCCTTTGAAGAGACTCTTCATTTGAATGGAAGTTTATTTTTAACTGAAATATAATTGATGTATGACATCGTATTCGTTTTAGGTGTACACCATCATGATTTGATATCTGCACATTTTGTAAAATGATGGCCAGAATCACGTTTTGTTAGCATCCTTCACCACAAATTTACAAGGCTACATTTGTGTGTGTGTGTGTGTGTGTGTGTGTGTGTGTGTGGTGGTGAAATCTTTTAAGATCTACTCTCTTAGCAACTTTAAAATATACAACAGCTCTGGCTGGTTCGGCTCAGTGGGTAGAGCATCAGCCTGCAGGTTGAAGGGTTCGATTCCGGTCAGGGCACATGCCTGGGTTGCAATCACCAGTGTGGGGCGTGCAGGAGGCAGCCGATCCATGAGTCTCTCTCACCATTGATGTTTCTATCTCTCTCCCCCTCTCCCTTCCTCTCTGAAATCAATAAAAATATATTTAATAAGTAAATAAATACATAAGTAAAAATATATAACATAGTATTTCTCACTTTAGTCACCACGCTGTACTTTACATCCCTAGGACTTACTCATCTTATAACTGGAAGATTGCACCTTTTTTTATCCAAGGATATTTTTTCCATTGATTTTTTTTTTGAGAGAGAGAGAGAGTGTGTGTGTGTGTGGATGGGAGGGAGGAGGAGGAGAAGGAGAGAGAGAGAAACATCAATGTGAGAGGAGCCCATGGATTGGTTGCCTCCTGCATGCACCCTGACTGGGGCCAGGGAGAGAGCCTGCAACCCAGGTACATGCCCTTCACCAGGACTTGAACTCGAAACCCTTTGGTCCACAGGCCGACACTCTAACCACTCACCCAAACCTGCCAGGCAGTTTGCACCTCTTGATCATTCCACCCCTTTTGCCTCTGCACCACCCATCTGTTTTCTGTATCTATGAGTCCAGCTTTTCTATGTTCCACACATGAGATCATATGGCATTTGTCTCTGTCTGACTTACTTCGCTCAGGATAATGCCTTCAAGGTCCATCCACGTTGTTGAAAATGGCAGGATTGTCTTCTTTTTATGGCTGAAGAATATTCCATTGTGTATACCACAATTGCTTCATCCCTTGATGGACAGGTTTTTTTCATATTTTATAAATAATGCTGCAGTGAACATGGGGGTGCAGGGTCTTTTCAGGATAGTGATTATATATCCTTCAAATACATTCCCAGAAGTAACATTGCTGGGTCGTGTTTTCCATAAAAGGCTGCACCAATTTCCATTTCCACCAACAGGATGTGAGGGTTGCCTTTTCTCCAACTCCTCGCCCACACTTGTTACTTCCTGCTTTCCTATGGTAGCCCTCCGACAGGTGGGCGGTATCTCATTGTGGTTTTATTTGCATTTCCCTGGTGATTGGTGATGGTGAGCACCTGTCCATGCAAACTGGGCGTTTAGATAGTAGGACCAGGAGACTCAGAACACAAGCCTACCTCACCCTCCTACCCACAGGTCCCTACACACGAGAGAAAAGACATCTTTAAGTCATGAAAGCACAGGGAGCCAAGAAGGAGTGCTCTTAATGATCGAGAAATTGTGCCAAATCTCAGAAACCCAGAAGGCAGGCAGGCAGGATGGGATTAAAGGAGGAAGCCACAAATCTAGTGAACAAAATAAACTGATGAACAAAATAGATCCAGAGGCAAGGATGCGTGGAATAGAATGACAGGGAGGTGGGGGAGGATGGGAAGAGATTAACCAAAGAACTTATATGCACACTAGAGGCCCAGTGCACGAAATTCATGCATTGGGGGGGGGGGTCCCTCAGCAGTCCAGGACCCACTGGGGGATGTCTGCCTGTTGGCTTAGGCCTGCTCCCTGGAGAGTGGGCCTAAGCTGGCAGGCGGACATCGCTCTCACAGTCCAGGACCCCTTGCTCCTTACTGCCCATCTGCTTGCTGCTCCTTACCACTCAGCTCACTGCTCCTTAGCACTGCCATGGAGGTGGGAGAGGTTCCCGCCACCACCGCTGCGCTCGCCAGCCGTGAGCCTGGCTTGTGGCTGAGCAGCACTCCCCTTGTGGGAGCACACTGACCACCAGGGGGCAGCTCCTGCATTGAGCATCTGCCCCCTGGTGGTCTGTGCATATCATAGCAACCAGTCATTCTGCCGTTCATTTGATTTGCATATTAGGCTTTTATTACATAGGATATGTATAGCCCATAGACACAGACAATAGTATGGTGAGGGTCTTGGGTGGGGTAGGGTGGAGGGAGGCAAAGGAGGGAGGATTGGGGAAATGGGGGACGTCTGTAATACTTTCAATAATAAATAAATAAATAAATAAATAAATAAATAAGGAGGAAGCCACAGCCCATGGCACAGAGAAGGAAGGACCGATGCAGGATGGTGGGGCCCTTACTGGTGGGGAGAGGAGGCCTGGTGAGCTGTTGCTGTGACGGGTTGGAGGTGGCCTTGGTGGGCTCATGAGTGGGACATTTAAGCTTGAGAAGCAGACCCCCTGAAACAGGGAACCCCTTCAGGCTGACACACGCCACCTCACAGTGCTCCCTCCCTCCCTGCAGTCCCCTGGGGTGGGCTGTGGGTACAGGGCCCCAGCCCAGAAGACATCTCAGTGCCATTATGAGCTCACCACCCGGAAACAACAAGTACCTGAGGAAAAACCAACCCATGAAAAAGAGACACTAAACCCAGCTGGTATGTATGGACGCCAAGGTAACAGCATGAATGGGAGCAGCCTCAGAGAGGTCTCATCAGCTGGGCCATGGAGCAACTCAGGTGTCGGAGCCGGGAAAAGACCCAGGGCAGGCCAGGGAGGCTACTAATATGGGGCACTGTGCATTAGTAACCCCATATTTCTCCAGAGCCCGTCCTGTCCTACCCACTCGGGTTCCCTTCCCATTCCCCTCGCTGACCTCAGGATGCTCGAATCCTCGGGAGCTGGCCGGGCGATGAGCCCACTCTTAAAGGCCTGGGTGTCAGGTGGCCTCACACCTGTGGAGGACAAGGTTGCAGCTCTGCATAAGCAAAGGGGAGGACAGGACAGGGAGGAGCAGAAAGAGGAGGGAGGAAGAGGACCACCCAGGGGTACCATCCCTGGACCCCACAATCTCCAGTAGCATCTTCTAAACACATTACTGCTTCATGTGAGTGACTTCCTACCGTGAACGTCACAGCAGGAGCTGAGCTTCATGTCAAGGTGAGCATGTCCAAGGTGAGGTGGCCGCGGGGATGGCCGGACCCAGGCAGGGAGGCCAGGGCCCCAGGCTCTGTCAGGTAGCAGGAAGCTTCCAGATGTCTCGGGCTCCCACGGGTTTTGAGACTATTTCACCTAGATAGTCTCGGTTGATATCTGGGCAAATCCGAGCTGTAGACAGGCCTTTGTATACAAGGATGTTAATCACAGAATTGCATCGAATACTGGAAAAGTGGAAACCTAAATGTACAAGAAGGTGAGCTCACCACCCAGAAACAACATCTGGTTAAATAAAATGAGGGAGAGTGAAATAAGGAAATAATATGCAGCTATTAAAAATAGTTTTCGGCCCAGCCGGCATGGCTCAGTGGTTGAGCATCGACCTATGAACCAAGGGGTCACAGTTCCATTCCTAGTGAGGGCACATGCCCGGGTTTTGGGTTTGATCCCTAGTATGGGACATGCAGGAGGCAGCCAATCAATGATTCTCTCTCGTCGTTGATGTTTCTATCTTTCTCTCCCTCTCCTTTCCTCTTTGAAATCAATAAAAATATTTTTAAATGAAAAAAAAAGACTCCATTATCTTCTATTGTAGTTTTTATGACTAGAGTATGTGTGTGAGTGTATGTGTGTGTGGGTGTGTGGGTATGTATGAGTGTGAGTGTGAGTGTGTGTGCATGTGTGTGTATGAGTATGAGTGAGTGTGTGTGTGTATGGGTGAGTGGGGGTGTTAGGGGGGGTGTGAGTGTGTGTGTGTGAGTGTATGGGTGAGAGTGTGTGTATGAGTATGAGTGTGTGTGAGTATGTGTGTATGTGTGTGAGTGTGTATGCGTGTGGGTGGGTGGGTGTGAGTGTGTGTGTGAGTGCATGGGTGAGTGTGTGAGTATGAGTGTTTGTGTGTGTATGTATGAGTGTGTGTGTCTGTGTGAGTATGTGTGTGTGTATGGGTGTTTGGGGGGTGTGGGGAGGGTGAGTGTGTGTGTGTGTGTATGAGTGTGTGTGTGTGTGTGTGTGTGTGAGTGTGTGAGTGTGATGCTTATTTGTTCAAATGGAGGACAGCAAAGAGCATAGGTTGAGCAGCTGCTAGACCCTGGGACCCCTGCATGTGTTTTCACCATCTTATCTCACTTCATTCTTGCAATAACCCTGGTGACACCTGGGAGCATCATGGAGTAGCTGCAGGTTTGGAAGCAAAGCTCAGGTATGAAGTGACTCACTCAAGGTCACCCAGCCATGAAGATCCTGGGTGAGGAGCAGCCCGGGACTGTCCATCTCCACAGCTGAGGACTGACCCGCCCTTCACGAGGGTCCTCAGGTGCCGCGGGCGTGGTGAGGACCTGGTCACTGTGGTCCTTCTAGGCGTCGATCCGCACTGCTGAGCTCTCACCACTTCTCCTGGTCCCCACAGCTCTGACGGGGACACCAGCCGGCCCTGAGGCTGGGGAAGCGATGACAGCCAGGGGATCCCCGGAGGGTCGCCGTGTTTTGCTGGTAAAAGGTGTGCTCCAGAGACGGGGCTGAAGGCTAACTGAGGTCACATCACGGGACTGTGTTCATCACAGCCCCTCCAGCCTGACTGTCCTCTCCCCACTCGGGGGTGCTCGCTGCTTCTCCAGGGCGTGCACCTCCCTCCTCCCACCCCAAGGGGCGAGGAAAGGCTGTGACTCAGCCAAGCATTTCACTATTGCACCAGCTACTTTTTTTTTTTTTGGTTAATCCTCACCTGAGGATATATTTCCATTGATTTTTATAGAGTGAAAGGGAGAGGCAGAGACAGAGAAACATTGATGTGGGAGAGACACATCGATTGGTTGCCTCCCACATGCACCCCAACCAGGGCCAGGGATCGAGCCTGCAACCTAGGTACGTGCCCTTGACCGGAATCAAACCCAGGACCCTTCAGTCCGCAGGCCCACGCTCTGCCCACTGAGCCACACTGGCCAGGGCAGCTACCATTTCTGAGACCACCTTCTGGTGTAGGAGCAGAGTGTGGGCAAGGACCCCAGAGACCAGAGTTCCTTTTCCTTGCTTTGCCCACCGGGCCACAGGGCCTCCTTACGCTACTTTTATTGGGGGAAAAGTAAATTCCAAAGTTCGACATGCGATGCACCATGTGGGGAGGGTGAGTTGCACGAAAGCGCAGACCGCCAGGCAATCACTGGTTGTTCTGTTGCAATTTAGCTGTGGGATCCGGGCGAGCCACCCACACTCCCTGAGCCGGAGCTCCCATCTCTTTAACATTAGGGGATTAGGAGAGACCCTCGCTCCCACCCCTCCCACCCTAAGCCCCCCACTCGCCCCAGACCTCAGCTTGCACGGCGCCCTGACCCCGGAGGCCGTATGGTGTTGAGCGACCGCGCTCACCTCTGTGACTTTTCCGCGTTCCCTCCTCCCGCAGGGCCCGGCGCCCGCCTCCTCCTGGCAGTGCATGGGGTTCAGTGACCTCAGCCCAGACAGCTGCCACCTCTCCCGACACCAGGGCTGCCTGCCGACCTGTCCCCACGCTGCCCCACTTTGCATCCTCCCTGGCAACCCTCAGCAACGCCTGGCAGGTGCTGCCAGCCGCCAGCTCTGCCCCAGGGCCTCCAGACACCGCCCGAGGTGTCAGCTGGCCCAGGTGCCCGTGCCCCTGGGAACCCTGGCACCGAGCGGCCCACCTGGGCCTCCAGGCGCCTGGCACAGACGGTCCCGCAGGGATGCTAACCTCACCCCATTTCCCAGAGGGACCTGCGGCCACAGGCCCTGCCCGCCTTCCAGAGGGTCACAGGCGGCACAGCCAGGGCAGGGCAGCTCCAGCCCCCCTCCGGCCCCCCTCCCGGCCCCCCTCCTGTGGAGGAGGCTTTTGTAATGGGCCCCACGCCTCCCGCCTTTGGAGACACTGGGGGGGACGTGGGCAGGGCTTGAGCCTGTCCCCGGCCCGGCAGGCGCCATCCATCGCGGGCTGAACACCTGGAACTCTGTGGGCACCATCATTAGCGGATGCGAGGCCAGGTGTGGCCTGGGGCCAGCGAGCGCTTGGAAGAGGGAGGGCTTCTCACTTTCCAAGTTCACGCCGCTCGCCTTGACACAATTAACCTCCGTTCCCCTTCAAGCAACTGTGCGCCCAGCTTTCTACTGACCGTCCAGGCCACGGTCTAAGGGGACTCGGCCACCCACAGCCGGCCGGGAGAAGCCCTCGGGCCTGGGGGAGGGGGGCGGGGGGAGAGGGGGCGCAGGGTTGCTGCCTCTTGCCTCCCTGGGGACCTCCTGAGAGCCGGGGCCTCTGTGCTGGGTCTGGAGAGGCTGCAGCCAAGGGGATGGGCCCGGGGACGGAGGGCAGACACAAGGTTATTCCCAGCCCCTGGGCACGAGCTCTCTCCACTGGGTAGCTGTCAGCCTGGTCCCGTTCTAGGCTGCTGCACCACCCATCACACACACACACACACACACACACACACACACACACACATTCACACACACACACACTCTCTCTCTCTCTCTCTCACGTGCTCACACACTCACACGCTTATATACACACTCACACACACTCATACACACACACACACACACTCTCACATGCTCACACACACGCTCCACACTCACAGTCACACACTTATATACACACACACTCACACTCACACTCACACACACACACATACTCACACTCACATGCACACACTCACACACTCACATACACACTCACACACTCTCTCTCATACACACTCACACACACTCTCTCTCGTACACACACACACTTTCACTCACATACTCTCACACACTCACACTCTCACACACACTCACACACACTCTCATACACACACACTCACACACAGTATCTCAAACACATGCTATATACACACACTCTCTCACACACATACACACATTCACTATCTGTCAAACACACATACTATACATACACACTCTCACACACAGTATTTCTCAAACACACATATACCTTACATATTCATACACTCTCACACTCTCTCTCTTACACACACACACACACGTGATGACGCTAACAGTTTTAGGGTATTCCCATATCTCCTCACATAATGCCCCAGCTAGCACGAATTGGGTGCTTATCCATTCTGAGCCCTGCACAAGGTGTGTGTACGCACTAACGCCCTCAGGCGATCCTCACGGAACCCTACAGGGATGCACACGGATGGGTCTGAGGCTGGAGAACTGCAGTGACTAACCCAGCCAGGGAGCGGCGAAGCCAGGACTTGGACCCCGGTCTGACCTGACCAGTGACTGCTGGCTGCCGTCTGCGGGCCTCTCCGTGATGGGGGGAGGGGGAGGCTGGTCTGTGTGAGGCAGCCCAGCCAGAGCTTGGCACCTAAATGCCCAAAGGGGGAGCTCACCTGGTCCCTCTCACACAGGGAGGAACGGAGGGCCCCCTACCCTCTGAAGACACTGCCCGTGCAGGCTTTGCACATGCTGGGACACAATCCATCATAGAAAGCTAACTGGCCCAGCCGGTGCGGCTCAGTGGTTGAGCATCAACTTATGAACCAGGAGGTTCGGTCTTGGTCAAGGCACATGCCCGGGTTGCAGGTTCTATCCCCAGTCAGGGGCGTGCAGGAGGCAGCCGAACAATGATACTCTCATCATTGATGTTTCTCTCTCTCCCTCTCCCTTCCTCTCTGACATCAATTTTAAAAAGAAAAGAAAGGGAAGCACTGAGGGGTGCTGAGCTGAAGAGGGAGAAACACTATCTGATCTGTATTTTACAAAGGCCCGGGGCTGCTGCAAAAGGAGGCGGAGCAGCAGGCGTGGAACCACGGAGGTGTCTTTGTGGCTGCACTTCTGAGTGTTGTGCCTTCATCTGTCTTCGTCTCTGCAATAGTGTTGAAATTACTCAGTTTTCCCCCAGGTTTTTTAAAAAATGCAGGGACAGCCCGGTCAACGTGGCTCCGTGGTTGAGCCTTGACCTATGAACCAGGAGGTCACGGTCTGATTGCTGGTCAGGGCACATGCCCGGGTTGTGGGCTCGATCCCCAGTAGAGGGCGTGCAGGGGGCAGCCGTTCCATGATTCTCTCTCATTATTGATGTTTCTATCTCTCTCTCCCTCTCCCTTCCTCTCTGAAATCAATAAAAAAAAAAATGTATTCTAAAAAACACCCATAGAATGTACAACACCAAGAGTGAACCCTAATGTTAACCACAGACTCTGGGTAACTGTGAGGTGTCGATGTAAGTCCATTGATTGTAGTAAATGTGCCTCCTGGTGACGGATGGTGGTGATGGGGAAGGGTGTGCCTGTGTGGGGACAGGGGGTATATGGGGAATCTGTGTACTGGCCTCTCAATTTTGCTGTAAACCTAAAACTGACCTAAAATAATAGTCTACTTTTTTAAAAATAAAACTACCCATTCTTAATATATGGTATATCCATACAATGGAACCTTATTAGGCCATAAAAAGGAATAAGAAATCTTTTCTTTTCTTTTTTGCCCAGCCGGCAGGGCCCAGCAGTTGAGTGTTGATGCCCAGTCAGGGCACATGCCCGGGGTTGCAGGCTCGATCCCCAGTGTGGGGTGTGCCTCTCCCGGGGGCAAAATCTTAAGCCAATCAGCCTGGACTGTCCTGACCAACTCCGATGAAGTCCTCTGCCTGACAAGACTCCCTAAGGGCCCCTAACCGCTTTGGCTCAGTGGATAGAGCGTCGGCCTGTGGACTGAAAGGTCCCAGGTTCGATTCCGGTCGAGGGCATGTACCTTGGTTGTGGGCACATCCCTAGTAGAGGGTGTGCAGGAGGCAACTGATCTGTGTTTCTCCCTCATCGATGTTTCTAACTCTATCCCTCTCCCTTCCTCTCTGTAAATAATCAATAAATATTTTTTTTTAAATTTTTAAAAAGACCCCCTAAGGGATGGTGTCCTTGCCTGAAATGATTCACTGTTTTAACTCTTAGTCCCACCCTCTTTCTACCTCTAAAACCTCCCGTTCTGTACAACTCGTCGAGCGCCTTCTCCTTGCTGGATGGGACGCTGCCTGAGTCATGAATCGCCTCATGAAGCCAGTTCCACCTTCAGCTTTACTCTGTGGGTTTGTTTTTGGTTTTTTCTTTGTTTTGTTTTATTCCCCTTTATTGATTAAGGTATTACAAATGTGTCCTTATCCCCCCATTGTCCCCTCATTCCCCCAGCCCTGCCCTCACCCTCACCCCCTGTTGTCTGCGTCCATCGCTGATGCTTATATGCATGCATGCAAGTCCTTTGGTTGATCTCTCCCCCTGACCCCCATCCTTCCCTACCCACCCTCTGAGGTTTGAGCATCTGAGCGATGCTTCTCTGTCTCTAGATCTGTTTCTGTTCATCGGTTTATGTTGTTCTGTTTTTTAACACAGCTCTCTCCCCAGACACAAACCACCTCCTCCCTCCACCCCAGCCCCACATCCCCTGCTTCCTTCGTCATCCTCTGGCCTCAGACGAGACTGGGTCTCAGCTGGACCTCGGGCCCAGACGGCGGACCGGCTGGCTTTTTCCAGCAGACGGCAGGAAGCCTCTGATGGGCTTCGAGCAGAAAAGAAACCTTGTCATTAGGAAGAGGCGTCTTGGCAGCAGTTCCTCCCACGGAATGGGTGGGAGAGAAGCAGGCCTTGCTTCTAGCCCAGGGCGGGTTCCTTGGGGGACAATGGCACACTGGCGCCACCTGAAGGCAGCCTGGCGCAATCGCAGGAGCCAAATCAGCAAACCAGAAAGTCGCAGAGCGAGTTGTTAGTGCTACTGCAAGAGCCGCCTGCTTGCTTGGACTAAGCCAAGAGCAAAGCTTCAGGGCGGCGGCTCTGCTAGAGATTCTAGGAACGGCCTGGGCTTCCCTCTGAGGAGGCTGATTTCAAAGGAGATTCTTGAGTTACTTCCGTACTAAAACCTCCCACCACCCTGGCTGGTTTGGCTCAGTGGATAGAGTGTTGGCCTGTGTACTGAAGGGTCCCGGGTTTGATTCCCAGTCAGGACACACTGGGGTTGCAGGCTCGATCCCCAGGAAGGGGTGTGCAGGAGGCAGCCAATCCATGATTCTCTCTCATCATTGATGTTTCTCTCTCCCTCTCCCTTCCTCTCTGAAATCAATCTATATATATAAAAGCCTAATGTGCAAATTGCCCCCGCTATGACATGCGCTGACCACCAGGGGGCGGCGTGGAACGAAGGAAGGCCCCGGCCAGCAGCCGGAAGGCCCCAATCGGCCCTGATCTCCAGCCAGGCCTAGGGACCCTACCCGTGCACAAATTTCGTGCACCAGACCTCTAGTAAAAATATATTTGTTTTAAAAATACCTCCCACGAAGGGCTGTAGAGACACCAAGCTGCTCCTGACTGAGACCTACAGCAGATTTGAAAATCGGCATCTTTGCCAAAATTAAGAGTAGTCCTTGCCCAGGGGAAGGAAGAGGACTTGGTCTTGTTTCAAGTGACACAGCCAGGTGTCTGGTCTCACTGTAGACGTCGTCACCCACACGGAAAGAGAAAGTGGCCCTTGGGCAGAGTCAGCAGAGTGAGGCTGTCCCGGTGGGGGGGGGGGGGGCAGCCAGGCCCTGCTCTGCTCATCTGGGCAGGTTTCTCCAGTAACTTCTTTTCCTGACAGCCCTGTGAGCTACAACGCAGCCGAGGACGTGGGTAACATACCAGAAACACTAGAAAGTAAAATGAAGCAGTTTTGAGACTCAACCAGACTTAGATCTTTGAATCCCAGTGCCAGAAGCCACTTAAGTCCATACTTCAGGGTGTAATTCTTGCCGCTCTGCACGATTTGTTTCTCTCTTCATTCAGAACAGGAGTAAACTGTTCTTATCCGTGCTCTCCCGGTCACTCAGTCACGGGAAACTTATTATGGCTCACCTTCTCTTTGCCATGAGCTCTGTCTCCTTTCTAAGATCTAATGTTTTCTTAAGGAACTTTTCAGGTATAGACAAACAAGGTCATCTCTCCGAGTCTGCCGAGACGGCTCTGGGCTTTTGCTTCTGGGTGGATGGAACGTTCCAGCAGCCCAAGGTCAGCGCTCTGGATTTGCCCAGGAAGGAAGGCAAAGCTAGTGTGGTCCCTAAGGGCTCAGGTGGCCCTCCGAGGTTCCTATTGTTAGGGGCATTGTTAAGGTGATGAGGTAGGTGCTTAGAGGATGCTGTGCCCAGACACACCTCTAAAAAGTGGGAAAAGTAGGATTTAAAATCCTTTGGTTGCCTGACTCTGGATCCATCTTGCTTCCTACAGCATAAGAATTTAGGAAGAGGGCAGGAGACGACTTTAGGGGGCGGACACGCCATGCGATATCCAGACGATGTATCATAGAATGGTACTCTTGAAACCTGTATAATTTTATTAACCAGTGTCACCCCAGTAAATTTAATTTTTTTTAAATGTTTTAAAGAATTGAGAAAGAGGAGTCTCCAAGGGGTTAAAGGTGGCCATGGGAGCCCCAAGGATCAAAGGAAAGTGGGTTGGGTCCCAGGGCCAGGACAGGGCCTATGTTGAAGGTACCCCCAAAATTAGTGCTGGGGAAGAGGAAGGCGGGGCCCAGGACGGGTAAGGGTCAGATATGAGCCTGGAAAGGCACTGGCCCCGAGGTCAGAGGGCTAGGAGGGCCCTGGGATGGAAGGTGCCTCTAGGACTTGCTGAAGGCCTGCTCTCTGCCACTGTGGCTCTGGGCTCCCTACCCTCCTCCTCTTCCTCTCTCTCCCCCTCTCCTCCCATGCCAGTTCGCTCCGGTTTTCTATCTGGCTTTGCTTAATTGTAGATACCATGGTAGAGCCGGGGGGGGGGGGGGGTGGCGGGGGATTGAGACCTCTCTTCTAAGGAATCACGCAATGCCTTTCACCTCCTCCTTCCTGGGAGCAAAGCATGTGCAATAAAATCAAAGTTCACCTCCTGCAACCGGCTCCCAAGAGAACCGAGCCAACAAAGACACAGTCTTTTCCCTGTTTTTCCTCTGAACTGGTTTTTAGTGTTTTCTTCCCTTCTCTTCCCCTCTCGGGGGCACGCGTGCCCTGGGGCTGAGCCACACAGTCACCTCTGTGGGAGGTGTCCCCTCGGAGGTAGTCACGAGCTGGGAGACTGGTTACACTGAGCAAAGGAGTGACCGAGCAAGTAAGTGACAGGAAGTGAAAGGGAAGGAACCTGGAGGCCTTGGGTGTAACTGGAAGTATAGTGTGAACTCATCATCTTTAAATGTAAAACGATAAAAACATAAATATATGTGCATACAGACAGAGGTGTCATTATATATCTGTGTGAAGGTCCTTGAAGAGCATTAAACATCATTCCTTTGGTTCGACCTCATTTCCTTATAACGTTGATGACTTCATGTAGGAGCTTCTCTCTTGCTTGTATTAGTTTATTGTAAAATTGGTTTCATTGTGCGTCATTTTGCCACAGTTCTGGGAGCCTATTGGCGATATTAAGTGAGGACTTACTGCATATATATATTATATTATATTATATTATATTATATTATATTATATTATATTATATATTATATTATATTATATTATATTATATTATATTATATTATATTATATTATATATATTATATTATATTATATTATATTATATTATATTATATTATATTATATTATATTATATATATATAAATTCTAGCTCCATCAGCTGTGAAAACAATAACACACCAGTAGTAATGAGCACAAGCGACATCTAACCTTGGTGTCTAAATACCATCCTCCACTAAAAGGAAACAGGAAGTGGATGATTCCAGGAATAAGGTGAGCCTGAGATATCTTCTTATGCCACCAAGTAAGGAGGTGTTTAAAAAAATGATGGGGTGCCTGACCAGCATGGCTCAGTGGTTGAGCATCGATTCCGGGTGGATTCCAGGTCAGGGCACATGCCCAGGTTGCGGGCTCCCTCCCCAGTGTGGGGCGTGCAAGAGGCAGCCAATCAATGATTCTCTCTCATCATTGATGTGCCTTTCTCTCTCTCCCTCTCCCTTTCTCTCTAATGTCAATTGAAAAGAGAGAGAGAGAGAGAAGATACTTTAATTGTCATGAGAAGAAGCAGAAAGATGAATGGCATATGCTCTCATTAAAAAAAAAAAAAATCAGTGGTCTTCAGTATCTAGCTGGTGACATGCCATGTGTCCCAGGCCAGAGGATGTGGTCAAGGTCACCGCAGGCTGGCCGGGACTTGGTTCACCCGCTTAGCCCTGAGCTCAGAGGTGCTCTGTAAGGGCACAGTCGCCAGCCTGAGGCAGGGCTTGGTTTCCTATCTGTTTCCAATCTGCCTATTTCCAAGTTGTGCGGCCAGAAGGTTGCTGGGTATGTGGTCTCCCGGGCTCCCTTCCCGCCTCAGGACAGTCCAGGACACACACGATTCTGAATGGAATTTTTAAATAACAACATGCAGACTATTCCGAATGGAATTGTTCAACAACGATGGGTTCTCTCCAGGGTGAACCTCTATTTTGAGGATCCTCTCCACACACCCCACATGCACTTGGAAGGCCATAGAAAGAGAAGGCTAGGAGGTCCATTTTCTCTCCAGATCATGAGCCTTCTTTTATCCTCTGCTCCCAATCTCTCTCTCCCTCCCCCTGACTCTCTCTCAGCCACCCCCCTGTTCACCCCCCAAAGCCACAGGTATCACTAACCTTTGCAGCTTCCCCCAGGATTCGATATTGGTTTTGCTTTACCATATTGGCTAATGGGGGAAAGAAGAGGACAGTTGCAAAGACTTCCTCTCCTTATTTCTTCACTGCAAAGGCCAAGGTACCAATGTGGGGTCAAAGCTTGCACCAAGTTCATCTATTGCAGTGGTTCTCAACCTGTGGGTCGCGACCCCTTTGACGGTCGAACGACCCTTTCACAGGGGTCGCCTAAAACCATCCTGCACATCAGATATTTACATGACGATTCATAACAGTAGCAATATGACAGTGATGAAGTAGCAACGGAAATAATTTTATGGTTGGGTCACAACATGAGGAACTGTATTTAAAGGGCCAGAAGGTTGAGAACCACTGATCTATTGAGATTGCATATTCAGGTTCTGGAGAAATGACCGCCAGATGGGTCAGTGGGTCCAGTGGACCCATTGTAAGCCAGACTTGGGTCAGAATCCCACTTCGTGCCTGGCCCCCGTGTGCCTTCCTTCTAACGGAGATGCCACAAGCAAGCTTCATGGCTCTGAGGATGATCCATGTCGTTATCCCAGAAAAGAACTCTAAGAGCCATTGGAAAAGGACTGAGACAGACAACGTTACATGCACTTGTGATGGGCCGGGTCCTTTCTCAGAAAGACCCAACCTCTTCTCCATCAATGGCTCTGGGTCTGACAACTGACCCAGGTTCAGAAAGTGGACAAGGCATTGCACACCATGCAGGACAACCTGGGAAGGACCGTGGAAGGTCAGGAGTAGAAATAGGAGAGGGGGAGCATGGCCCAGAGTCTTTATCGGGGTTTTTGTGGAAAGGAATGGGCCAGGCAGGAGAGGCACGCTAAGTTTTGGATTGGATAGTTTGAATTATTTCAGCCAGCTCTGGACTATGGGAGTGGTCCCCTGTGGCCTAGCATCTGGCCCAGGGCAGCGCTTCTCAACCTTCCTGATGCCGAGACCCTTTAACACAGTTCCTCGTGTTGTGGGGACCCCCAACCATAACATTATTTTCGTTGCTACTTCATCACTGTAATGTTGCTACTGTTATGAATCGTCATGTAAATATCTGCTATGCGGGATGTATTTTCATTGTGACAAATTGAACATAATGAAAGCATAGTGATTCATCACAAAAACAATATGTAATTATAGATGTGTTTTACGATGGTCTTAGGAGACCCCCGTGAAAGGGTCGTTCGACCCCCCAAAGGGGTCGGGACCCACAGGTTGAGAACCGCTGCCCTAGGGGAATATTGGCTCCGTGCGTGCCGGGAGCCGGTCCATCCTTGCTGTTTCAAGGGACCTGGCATATATGGCATATGGTTCTTAATATATTTGCTCACCTTCTTGGCGCTGTGTTTTAACCAAGGTCACCTCTCCGAGAAAGGTTGAATCCCCAGGTAGGGATTTTCCCCTGAAGTTAGGGAGGGGATAAAACCCCTCAAGTAAGTGCCAGGCGGGTAATTAATCCCTTTAACTACGAACAATCATGCTTAAACTACATAATCTTTTCTCCCTGGAATGGAGATAAGAAACGCCCTAACCTTTGTAATAGAGATTGATAGGATTGAATCAACTGGTATAAATACAGTTGTAACAAGACAGAAACACACAGAACTCAGAACAAGACAGCAAGAGACAGAACTCAGACAGGGCTTGGAAGACAGGACCAAGAGAGACAGAGCCTAGGCACAGAACCTACACAGAATGTTCTCTAGAGACAGAAGAACTTCGCTGGAGAGAGCATGCCGGAGGATCCTGGACAGGGACTGGCCTCGGAGCCTAGAGACAGAGCCTAGCGGGAGAACATGGCAAGGGATCCTGGACTGAACCTGACTACAGAAATTGGCAAGAGAACCTGACTAGAACCTGGTGACTGAACCTGACTGGAGTACCTGGACAGAACCTCTCTGGAGAGCCTAAGCAGAACCTCTCTGGAGATCGAGACCAGAACTTGGCTGGAGATCCTGGCTGGAGATCCTGGCTAGGCTGCTGATCAACTGAACGCTGTCTCCGTGTCATTCCTTCTTCGCCGACTCCGTCTACACCTTTGGGAACCCCTGGACCCGCTGGGGTTGGACCCCGGCACGTGCATGAGAGTTTGATAAAGGAGACGGTTGGGAATATGGGCTTGGGATTGGCTGGTTTGCATAGAAAGGCATGCTTGCAGGGGAGTCATTTTTTATCTCTAGGAATTAGCTAGCCTTGGGAGTAGCAGGCTCTTCAGAATCAAGGCCCCAGTGCTAGAGCATCAAGAATATAGGAAATAGGTCCTAACCGGTTTGGCTCAATGGATGGAGCGTCAGCCTGCGGACTGAAAGGTCCCAGGTTCGATTCCAGTCAAGGGCATGTACCTTGGTTGCGGGCACATCCCCAGTAGGGGGTGTGCAAGAGACAGCTGATCAATGTTTCTCTCTCATCGATGCTTCTAACTCTCTATCCCTCTCCCTTCCTCTCTGTAAAAAGTCAATAAAATATTTTTTTTTTTTTAGAAAAAAGAATACAGGAAATAAGAAAATATAGTCAATACAACCCCCATCTCCTGCTCTATCCCCCACTCTCGGATTCAGCATCCTCAGCCCTCTGTGTCCTCCCTCCAGTAGATGTTGGCTGGGTCTGGCAGCTCCTTCACTGTCAGTTCCTCCCCAGCAGGTCCAGCACTTGCCCAGCTGGGTTATAGGCTGGCCTCATGCTAGTTACTGGCTTCACGGCCAAGGGGCAGGTGAGCATAGGCCCTGGTGAGGTACCTGCTGTCCTGCGGAGCATGGCTTCTGCCGCGTCCTCAGGCAAGTGAGGGGAATGCCAGCCCTTCATGTGGAGGAGGGAGCCAATCTATAGGCTCGGAGGGTGCAGGCGATTGGGATTTTCACGTGCATCAACCCAGATGTTCCCACCTCGCATCTCCAGACCCCACTCTTCACTCATCGGAGCCCTGACCCGGGCAGAGCAGACCTACCTGGGTTGGGAGTCCAATCCTCTCAAAGCTCTGCGACTCTTACGACTTCATCCTGGGAGGACCCACAGCCTTTCCTGCCCTCCGGCTGCAGGAGCTGGGATTCCTTTCTGTGCTGCCAAGAGGCCTCTGACTTTCCTAATGACCTTGTAATCCGTGCAGTTGCTGTCAGCCTTCCGTTTTTCAAAATGGCCTCCTGCAACAGTTCATCCAATCCCGTTGTCCTTCTCATGCCTATTCCTCCCATCTTTCTCGAACCCCTAATGCATTTCACCGACTAGTGAATTTCCTTCCGCTGCAACGCCATCCAAATTCACTACCAGCAAAAGTTTTAACAATTGCACTGCTACCCGTCCGCAGGGAAAGCTCACCCCAGCTAGTAGGAGGTCGGCATTGCTGGTCAGACAGCAGGCGGTTCAGCTGCAGAATTCTATCTTGGTGTCTGCGTCTTGAGCTATTTCTGGTAGCAACAGGTACAGGCTGGTTCCCTGGGAAACCAAGTCTGAGATGGAGATTAGCATTCAGGAAGCTTATTAGCTGTGCTCTTGGGATGAACATCCCCGGATAAAGGGAAAGAAACGATTGGGAGAAGTTGGACTGTGCTATGGTCTCTACAAAGGCCTCCGCTGACCCCCGTGGGGAGCTGTGATACCGGAATGACCCTTCAGAGTTGCCATACCCTCGCAATGAAGTTATTGGATAGAGGCTGCCCCGTGAGAATGGCATGACCTTGGGCAAGGTGACCCTGTGCAGCCAAGGGCAATTTCTGGAGAGGATGGGTGGCTGGGGGCTCCCACCAGCAGCGCTCCCAGAGGCCTTTGGATCTGCAGAGGGATCTGGATCAGACCATTCATCCTGCACCTTGCAATCTGGAGGTGATTGGTCTTAGCGTGCTCATTCCCTCATCAAGCTGCATCTTGTCTGCTCAGGTATATGGTCTCTCTTTATAATTATTTAGCCTGCATTTCCATCGCCTGCTCCGTGACAGAATTATTTAACTTTGGGTCCTTAAATGCCAGGGCTTGTGATGGGTCCAAAAGGCAATGAACGGAATGGGAGCATCATTTTCCCTTGGGTGATTTTCTGGAGACAGATATACTAACCAAAAAGGAACATTTTTCACACAGAGTCTAGAAGTTTAGAATACATGAGACTAATTGTTTCTGCTTTGGAGGACTAGAGAGAGATTATTGGACAACCCTACCCACCAGGAGTCTGTTATCAACTGAATCATGGGCACTAAACTTATGCTCTCAGTGGTGTTTTTGTGAATTTGAATTCCAAAGGCGAGGAAAACAAAATAAAAAATAAACAACGGACCTGACCTGCATGGCTTAGTGGTTGAGCATCAATCTATGAACCAAGAGGTCATGGTTCAATTCCCAGTCACGGCACATGCCTGGGTTATGGGCTCAATCCCCAGTAGTGGGTGTGCAGGAGGCAGCTGATCAATGATTCCCTCTCATCATTGATGTTTCTATCTTTCTCTGCCCCCCTCCCTTCCTCTCTGAAATGAATAAAAACATATTTTTAAAAAATAAATAAACAAACAGCCGGTATTTTCTTTCTGAAACAGAACTTATTAGCAAACGTTGCTCAATACAAGAGAGTCATTGGCCAGGCCCTGAAGATATTTTTCACGGGAAGTCTTTGCCACAGAGGGATTTGACCTGTGTTTTCAGGGCCACTGAGCAGAGTGTCAGGGTTGCTTGGTTTCCCTGGAGCAAGCCAACATAGACCAGTAGACATGGCTCCACAGACAACTGAGACCAAGTGCCAGTAACTGTGAAAACACACGTCTGATTTGAGTCCCAGAGGAGTGGGACGCAGTGTGATGGGACGGCCATGGTTTCTCCCAGTGAGACATGGATAATGGCAATGTTGACCTGTGGTTTTAGAATTTTAAAAGGTAGAGCGAGCCTTTGTTGTGATTAACTTACTCTCCATGAGGCTGTAGAAAGATCCATTGGCCATGGTCCAACCAGAGCGACAAAAGTTCCCAGTGACCTTTCTGGGTCCTCGTGTACCATGGATCAGCGTCAAGAGGCAAGTGCCCACAGGTCTCTCCGCGCAGTAATTAAGTCTCTACTTGTCCATCCAGGCAATGAGGAGGCTTTGTCCTTAAAGCTACAATAATTAAACGGGGGAGCAACAGTTATGGGATCGGCAGATCAAAGAAAGAGTATTAAAAGTCTCTCTTGCTTCCTGTGACATAATCATATTTAAAAAAATAAAACCTAAAATGTTCAATCAGTGATAGTGGGACAATCAGCTCACCATTTAGAGGAAAATCATAAACCTGTCCCTTGAGGGTGATTAACATAACTGTCTTTTCATTTGGTCATCTAAACGGTCAGAGCAGCTATTCTCAAAAAAGTAAGCCCCACCTTGGCCAGTGTGGGTTGGGTTGTTGAGCATCAACCTATGAACCAGGAGGTCACACTTCCATTCCCAGTCAGGGCACATGCCTGGGTTGCAGGCTTGATCCCCAGTGTGGGGCATGCAGGAGGCAGCCAATTGATGATTCTCTCTCCTCATTGATGTTTCTATCTCTCCCTTCCTCTCTGAAATCAATAAAAATATTTTTTTTAAAAGATCTTTTACAGCTCAGTTTTTATTATCTCCTAGAGGCCCAGTGCATGAAATTCATGCATTGGAGGGGGGGAGCAGGAATCCCTCAGCCCGGATTGCGAGAGGGCACAGGCCAGACCGAGGGACCCCACCAGTGCATGATCAGGGCCAGGGAGAGACATGGAAGGTTGGCCAGCCGGGGAGGGACTGCAGGAGGGCTCCAGGGTGTGTCTAGCCCGTCTCACTCAACCGATGGGCTGGACCCTAGCAGCAAGCTAACCTACTGGTCAGAGTGTCTGCCCCCTGGTGGTCAGTGCACGTAATAGCGAGTGGTTGAGCAGCCTTAGCATATCATTAGCATATTACACTTTGATTGGTTGAACAGATGAGCAGACAAACAGACACTTAGCATAGTAGGCTTTTATTATATAGGATACGTCTCCACCCCACTGTCACAGACATTCATGCATTAAAGAGTTTGGAATCTGATTCAGGTCAAGCTCTGTGATCTTGGCCAGTTGCTACTGTTTTCCTGGCTTCTGTGTCTCCTAACACATGGGGGAGGCACCGGGCTCTCAGGGGTCAATTCTCAGGTTTGATTCAATGATTCTGTGATCACAGGAAGAGCACCATCAGAGAGGAAGGGAGAGGGAGAGAGCGACAGAAACATCAGTGATAAGAGAGAATCATGGATGGCTGCCTCCTGCACACCCTACACTGGGGATCAAGCCTGCAACTGGGGCATGTGCCCAGTCCAAGAATCAAACTATGACCTCCTGGTTCATAGGTCGATGCTCAACCACTGAGCCACACCAGCCAGGCTCAATCTCTTTTATAAAACAGTGTCGCTATTATTGACATCTTTTCTGGGTCCAGGAAAACAGAAAAAAAAAATTAAAAACCTGGAGAGAAATGATTGAACCCTCCCTCCTCCTTCACTGGATTTCTCTGTCCTCAGACCTGATTGGCCTTTTTGTTTTTTAGGAGTAATTCAGAAAGACCAGAAGCAGTATTTGCACAAGGCCACAGATTTCATAGCAATAATCAGAAGAAAAAAAAAAAAGTCTCCCACTCAGTTCTCTCCTTTCTTCCTCTTGCATTGAGGCCCATGGAACTGCTTGGCTCAGTTTCAAAATTATTATAATTTTTTCATTGGTTTTTGTGAAGACTTTCAAAGAGCGGTGCCAGGACAGGCTGGGGGACAGTGGAAGACACCCCCAAATGCAAAGAATACCCAGTATGCAGGCTCTGCCGGGAGCCACTCACAAAGCCATGAATCAGACACAACGTGTAACTACAGAAGTAATCCATTCACACATTTCCGGGGTGGCTTAAAAAACAAAGTTTGTTTTCTGCTCGGAGAACATACCACAGCCATGATTCAGCCCTGACTCAAAGCTCCCTGACCAGTCGACTTTCAGGAGAGAAAAAACCAACCCAGGCTGGTTACCAAGGAGCCACATTGAACCAAGATTCCAGAAACTTGGATAACACAGCATTCCTGCACCTCAGAAAATGTGACTTTCCTTCATCATTCCTTTTTTTTGTGTGTGTCAATTTTTTTCAATTACAGTTTACATTCGATAGTATCATTTCCTCCTTCCTCTTTTAAATAAATCCGTTTTGGAGGGATTTTAGGAAATTGAAGGAGGTATGCTCCCTGTACCTCAATTCCCACGTCTATAAAAATGGTAAGGATTCAATCGCCTATGTGAAATACTGAGAATAGTGTCTGGAATAAAACAGCTCTTCAAGGGGAGGGGGCCAATGGCGGTGGGGAGGGAAGATCTATAATACTTTCAACAATAAAGATAAGTTTTAAAAACTGTTCAAACAATGTGTGCCATGATTATTAACTATTAATATTTTATTGACAACCTTGCCCCAGGGTCTCTCTCTGGTCTCACTTCCCTCTGCCCTCCACTAAACATGCCAGACTACATGACCTGCATCCTAGTTCTTATGCGTTAAATTGTGCTCCTCCCCTGCCCCCCGGTTTGTATGTTGCAGTTCTAACCCCCAGTATTTCAGCTTGTGACCTTATTTGGAATGGGGTCATTTTAGATGTCATTGTTTAAATTAAGGGGAGGTCAGCAGGCTGAACTCCTCATCTACATAACTGGTGTTCCTATAAAAAAAAGAAAAGAAAAATTGGACAAGAGACACAAGCACAGAGAGAAGGCACTGGAGAGATGCAGGGAGGGCACCTTGTGAAGCTGAAGACATAGAGAGGGCTCGATGCTTCTACAAACTAAAGAGCACACAGACGTCCAGCAAACCACCAGAAGAGAGACGGGAGGCCTGGAACGGATTCTCAATCACGGCGTTCAGAACCAACCCTGCCACTCCTTGACCTTGGACTTGTGGCCTCCAGAACTCTGAAACAATAAACATCTGTTGCCTAAGAACCACTCTGTGGTCCTTTGTGACCGTCGTGCTACCAAACACATAACGCTGGTACGTGGCTTGGACTTTCTCACCTCCATGTCTCTGCTGTGTCCTTGAACTGGAGAAACCTCCCCCACCCACTGCCAGTGGAAAATCAATCTATATCAAGTGCCACATTTGCCTACTCAGATCTCCGCAATCAGAATTAATCCATTTCCTGGTGTTCGCTTTATATGTTCTTCAGCTTGAGTGATGAGGGCCACACCTGTTCCCTGGGATCATGTCTCCCAGGGCAGGAAAGAACCTCCCACCACACCTTAGCCGCAGAGCTCTGGGGATTAGCTGGGAGTGCCAGTCTCCAGAGGCTGAGAGCTAGATCTGAATCAGCTGGAGTTTTCTTTCCTATGAAAAGGTATAATTTTCTTGGATACTTTTTCATTCCCTTAGAGACAACGTGGGTGGGGCCTTGGGAGAAAAGAGTAGGAAGGGGCAATGCTACTCATGTGACGGTGAGTCTCAGCCAGGTGGGCTTTCCTAGGCATAGCTTGAGTTCTTGAAAACCTCCCTAATTACTTCTTGGAATGGATTCTGCTAGTGGAATTCTACCACTAAATTAAAAATTTCAATTACATCCTTGTGAATCATTAACTTGGGGACCTTGCTTAAAACAAAGAATAACTCTGCAGGAAAGGCAGAATCAGTGCACTGAGAGTCAGGAACGTTCCCATTAAAAATCGTTTTTCTCTTGGAAAAAAAAAAAGAAGACCTGGCAACAATGGGCCCATCCTATCTAATAAAAGGATAATATTATTATCCTTTCAATTACAGTTTACATTCAATAATATCATTTCCTCCTTTCTCTGCAAATTAACCATCACTCCGTCACAAAGGTGGTGACACCCATAGCCACAAGATGGCAGCACCCAGTCCTCTCAGCCCCACCAGAGTTCCCCAGTCCCGGGTGGGGCAGCCACTGAGAGCGGGCAGCATGAGCAGCCTGGCGGAATGCTTGCCTCATCGCTGCAGCTACAAGGCAAGTGTTCCACGCCCGGCCGAAGAGGGCCTCTGGCCAGGCCAGGCGCGGAACATTTGTGTCATTGCAGGCCAGGCTGAGGGAACACCACCCCCACCCCCTGCATGAATTTCATGCACCGGGCCTCTAGTTTCCCTATAAAAGCAACAATAAGTTAGAGCTGAGTAACGTAACGGGAACCCAGATCTGGCTACCTGCTGCCACAAAAACCAAACTTGTGAGACAGATTCTGGTAAAAAAGGAAAGAGGTTTATTCAAGTGCTGATAACCTGAGAAGATGGGGGACTCTTATGACTCTTATGACCCTTAAGCCCATCTCCACATCTCAGTGCAGGCAGAGGTTTTCATAAGGAGGGAGAGGGAAAGCAGAACAAAGAAATTAAGGGGATGGGGGTGGGGTTGAAAAGTTCTCTGTGTGCAGGTCAGCACATTCCATGCCCATAAGGACCTTGAAACTGGCCAAGTGCTGGTGTGGTGTGTGTCATCCTGGTCTTTGTCATCCTGGTTCAACACCATCCTGGTTCTATGGTTGAAGGTCAGCAAACCTCCCAGAACCGGGATGACTAAAGGTTGGAGTCTGTATCTTCTGAAGTCATTCCCTCGGATTCTTATACAAGCATGCTGTTTATCTATTCTACAAGCGGCATATTAGTCAGAGTCAGCATTTACAGAAACAATGGTGGGGTGGGGTGCAATTCCTCAGGGTTACAGTAGCAGCTGGCCCTCTGCAGGGGTTTAGACACCCTCCCAAATCTGCAGGACAGCCCCATGGCAGTCTCCTGGCCACTTCCACCCACTTCTGCTTATTTGCCTGGCTCCTCATTTGAGGCATCTGAGTTTTCTGACTCCTTAGAAAGGGATTTCAAAGATCCCTTAATTCTTTTCAAACCTTCTTCTCTTTCCTCTCTTGGTCTCCTTCTAGCCTCTTCACTCACCATAGGCAGACATGGTTTTTCTGTCCCGAAAATTTCATTTAATTGTTTTTAGAAAACAGCTTAGATAGGACCCTGATGGTAGTCACCAACCTTGTCGTGAGATATGAAAAAGTAGAAGATCAACGGTCAAGAGAACTGAAGTTTTGCTCTAGATCTGCCTGTAGCCCCTCTCGTCATCTCCAGGTACTCAGCAACTAGCACCATGCATACAGTAGGTGTTCCAGGAGGGTGTTCTGAATGGATAAACCAACCTCACTTGGTCTTAAGCACTGTCCAAGGTTCATCCAGCTCTCCTTTTTGTGATTTGTGAGAGCAAGGGAGACTTCCCGGTGGGTTCAGGTGGCTGAATGACAGTGTGATGGTCAAGGGCACTAACATCTGCCCAACGGTACTTCCACCTGGAGGGAGCCCGTGAACTTTGGTTGCTTCTGTGCTCAGTCTGTATATAGTATCTGCCTTCCCTGCGTTGGCAATTTCCTTCAACGGGTGAAAAAGAAAACCAGTTAGTAAGACAGTGGGGGTCACCAAGATGACCCCCAGGCCCGTACTTCTGTCTTGCTCATATTCTGTGACGCCACCACCGTGTGCTCTTTTGCCTTCTGACCTCCCCCTTCTGGGAAATTTCCAGCAACTCTCTGAGACAGAGCATTGCGGTCTCCTGGCTAAGCACTTCCTGGTGGTTAGAGGAGGGGTGCCTCTATAATGATGTTGGTTACAAATAGAGAAGCTGAAAATGCTCATTCCTCTGGGAGAGGCTACCCAGACCTCAGAGTACATTAGCATCCTGGTACTTAACATCCTGGATGCAGACTTTGGTCCAGGGAGGGAAGAGGAGGGCAAGCGGAGGCAGCACAGCATCAGGGCCCAAAGCCAGAGGTCACCGGGAAATGCTCAGCCCATTTTCAATTCCCTTATGGAGGTACTTGTAGGCATCAACTTTACTTTTATGCAATTTTCATCTCTAAATTACTATATTGTATTGAAAACACTGATGTCTTTCCAGAAAAGGGATCAAAGTTCAACCACACAGAGAAGAGATTGTCCCCAATGAACCAACTGAAGGTGGGGTGCCTTGTGGACCCAGAGCCACACCCTTCATCTAATCCTCTCATCAACAACATTCCCAATCTCTCCGCAGTCTTCCAGGACAGAGTTCAAGGACTAAGTAGAGGATTTGCTAAAAGAAAGCCTGGGCCCAGGGCCACACAGCTGGCTCTTTGATATGCTCACCTACCCAGCCCTACAGCTCAGCATCCCACCTCCCAGCTTAGCCATTTTGTGTCATGGACAAATCCTAGGATTCATTCTGATCTTCATCGGCCTCAAACTCTACTCTTCGGGACTCAACACGAAGTCTGCGGTACTTGTTATCCATCCTTGGTCAGTCCCTGGCGATGCTAACTGGGCATCCACTTGGGTCCTAAGGTTGACTCTCCTTCCCCCAATGTGGGGTCCAATTGCTGTCATAGGCCCCTGGGATTTTTCTTTGCCTGGTAACCACCCGGAAACACCCTCACCCCCATGCCTCCTCTACCTGAGGCCCCCCCCACCCAGTCCCCTTCTGGGGAAGAGGAGGGAGGAGCTAACATTTCCTGAGTAGCTTCAACGTGCCAGCCACTTTGTCAAGTGTCATCCCTTATATCCTCACAGCAGTTGTGCAAGGGTGATCCAGTCCCCAAGACACACATGAACAACCTTGAAGCTACTGAAGCTCAGAGACAATAAAGGCATTTCCCAACATCAGCAAGTGGAGAAGGCATGCCCCAAGGTCAGCCAGTGGTTAGCAAGTGGAAAAGCAGAGGTCTGAAGCGTGGTCAGCTGGCTTGAAAGCTCTATACTCTTAACACTTGGCCCTGGGCCTCCCAGGGACAGACACACAGCTCTGGGTCCGGCCCCTGACCTGCCAGCCGCACTCCGTGATGCCTGATGACTTCTAAGTGTTGCTCACCTTGGACTTGCCACAGCTCTGTCCTCTCCCTTGTGTGGGGTTCTCACTGCGGTGCCTTGACCTCATGGTGCCAACCAGCCTCCGGGAAAAAGCGAACTCTGAAGTCACATCAGGCCTTGACATCGGCCTGGCCACTTCAGGGCTTGCTCTGTGACCCTGAGCAAGTTCCTTGGCTTCTCTGAGCCTTGGTTTCCTCGTCTGGAATGAGTGGTCATAAAGCTTACCTCAAAGAGTGGTTGTACAGAGGCAAAATCCTTTAAAATCCTGAATGTAAAAGCTCGTTTCTTTGTCCAGGAGTCTGGACCGGTGGTTTCAATATCTTTGTTGTAAAGGTGAGTTTAAAAAAACAAAACACTGAGCTGGCCCTTCCAGAGGGCTTCACAGCTGATATTGCTATTGAAATCACTCAATTGCGCTGTATATAAAATAGACTATAATAATGTCAGTCATCAGGCAACAAAGACGAAGGACATCATGGCATGCTGCAAGCCGATCTCTTTCCAGGGGGGCCTCGGCCACCACCGCCGACAATTTTCTTCAGATTCCATGACTGTTTTTCGTTGTTTAAAGACACACATTTAATTTAAAGCCTCCTCCCATTCTCTCTGTAAATTACAGCATTCACATGAAGTGGCAGCTGCTGTAATTAAGACACAGTTAATTGCCTATCCCCTTAATTGCAATGATAGGATTTTGACAGTTTGGTAAATAAGAATTGTTTGGTTTCCTCTGGCAATTTCATCCCGGGCTCCCCTCGCAAGCGCTGAGTCACCCAATTCCGGGACAAAGGGCTGTGTCCAGGGAGGTGGATGAGAAAGGAACCGTGAGTTACCTGCAGGCCCCTCTCTTTCTGGGACCGCCCCAACGTCACCTATTCCGGCCAATAAACTCCTCCCAGGAATTTTCTCCACATTAATCAGTCGTCGCATGAGATGAAAAAATGGGAAACCACGGAACCAGGAGGCCTGGGTCCTGGGGCAATGATTTCTGCTGCGGATGGGCCTCAGGTGGAGGTGGGCGGGGGGTGGGCATCATGCTGTCAGACATGGAAACAGAGTCCAAGTGCAAACACACCCACAGTCAGAGACCTCCAGGCTGCGTGCCAGCCCAGGTCTCTGACCTCAGCCCTCCCACTGTGCTCATGGATCTCCACGAGGCCAAGAAAAATGATGGTGCAAACCAAGGCCTTTGGGGCCACACAGACCCGGGTTCAGAGCCTCCCTGTACCTTTTTCTGCTCGTGTAACAATAGGCAAGTTACTGGATGTTTTCAGGCCTCATTGGCTTCCGTTGCAAAATGGATTCTGTACCAACCTCCTCATAAGATTGTGAAATTAAGACAAATAATCTGATAAAGAGCTTTAGCAACATGGCAGGCTGCCGGTAAGAGCTCAACAAGGGAAAGTGACTTAGCAAGTGTGACTCTTGTTCCCAAACTTACATAAATAATTTTGTTTGCATTTTTTAGAAAATATTTTTATTGATTTCAGAGAGGAAGGGAGAGGGAGAGAGAGATAGAAACATCAATAGTGAGAATCATTGATGGGCTGCCTCCTGCAAGCCCCCCTCTGGGGATTGAGCCGGCAACCCAGGCAGGTGCCTGTGACCGGAATCAAACCTGGTACCCTTCAGTCTGCAGGCCGATGCTCTATCCCAGGGGTGGGCAACCTTTTTGTGAGTGCGTGCCAAAACCAGCAAAATCTCTGACTCAAAATTCTTCTGCATGCCAACCCTAATTTTTGGAGAACATGTTACGCCTACTTGATATCTCTTAAGGTGTACGTATGTGAAGAACCTTGAAGAAATAATAAAATTCATTCAAACGACAAAAACACAGTATATGATGATGAAAAAATACATTTATTTTTTAATGTATGCATGTACACGGATAGTCCGACAGAAAACTTTATGACTCCGTTTGATATTGTCAGTGGGACTTTTGCTGCTGCATCACTGATGACAGATTTTACATCAGGTTTCTATTTCGTGACCTTCAGAGATATGCACGAGCTACTACTTTCATCCGTCAGGCTACTCCTATTACGAGACTTAACAAAATTCATCACTGAGAACAAAGATTCACAATTGTAAATGGAAGATTATAAGAGAGGGTTTCACGTGCCAGCGAAAGTTACTGGCGTGCCATGTTTGGCACGCGTGCCAGGGATTGCCCACCCCTGCTCTATCCACTGAACCAAACCGGCTAGGGCATTTTTTTTTTTTTATTTTCCATAAGTTTAATTTTGATTATGGTCCACGCTCTAGGTTCCCATCTCAGGCAATGTTCTGCAGGGCTTTGCACGTCCCAGTGGTTCCAGGCACTGTGTCAAAGAGCCCGAGTCCACGGGGAAAGCTCCCTCGGGGCCCATCAGAAAAACTGGACCGACTTTTCAAAGCCTCCTGGGAGGCAAGGGGAAATGTCTGCACTTGCCTGCCGTGCCTTAAGTGCTGCAAGGAAAGGGAAGAGAAACAAAACAAGTCTCCACAATAGAACGGTACAAGCGCTCACATCCTCCCGCGGTTATTATTAGCGCCAAAAGCATGACTGTCAACTCTGATTGCGACAACCCTGTGATTCGTCAGTCCCTGCCTCCCAGAGGCCGCACACTAGGCCTGGGAATAAAAAAAGGATGTTGGTAACAATGACATCTGACTCTTTCTCTGTTGCCACTGTTTTTGTACTCCAATTCCTGTCCCTTCCTAAGTAAAAGGTGAAGGTAAATTGGTATACAATACTTGGCATTTTTTCCAACAAATGAATCAATGAAGGGGAGTGCATGGGTGGAAAAGTCCGATTTAAAAGCAAGGTTTCCCTTGAGAAAGGTAGACTTGGAACCTGGCCGGTGTGGCTCAGTGGTTGAGCATCAACCTATGAACCAGGAGGTCATGGTTCGATTCTCGGTCAGGGCACATGCCCGGGTTGTGGGCCCGATCCCCAGTGTGGGGCGTGCAGGAGGCAGCCGATCCATGATTCTCTCTCATCATTGATGTTTCTCTCTCTCTCCCTTTCCCTGCCTCTCTGAAATCAATAAAAATATTTTATTTTATTTTTTTAAAAAAGGTAGACCTTGTCCTGCTCAGTGCATGTGTGGGTTTGGCTTGCAGAGGCGGCTGACACAGATCCAAGCTCACTGCACTTTCACTGGAACAAAGTCCAAAGGCGAGCAGTCGTGGGCTGTTCTGGCGGCTCCACAATCAGGAAGGAGCCGGCCTTCTCCCAACCTACCATTCTCCCCGCCCTGAGGCGTGGCTTCCACCGCAGGGCCCAGAACTGCTCAAATCCCAGTATCTATCTGCATTTCTCCCCAGCAGGGAGGGAAGCTCAGGCCTCTTTCTTTAATGATATTTCCCAGAGACAGCACGGAACACTTGCAGTGGCATGTGCGTGGCCAGAATTAGGTATATTGCCATGTGCAGATGTGACCAACACGGGCGTCAATGTCAGACCGAGCTGGATTCAAATCCTAGGTTTGAAGGACCTGCAGGGTCCTTAGCCTCTCTTAGCCTTCATGTCAAATAAACATGTTTACCTTTGATGGTCGCGGTTGGGATGTAAAGCGGTATACATCGAATAACCAACATGATCTAGCGATACCAGGTAGTTAACCAACAAATGAGAACCATTTATCACTTCTACTAGTGTGAGCCCAGTATGTTGCTTCTGTTCTGATATTTAAATTTGTCCTACTTTCAACAAAATGCTGGTATTCGCCAAGACTCTGGTATTAAACTATTCGGTGTTGTTCCAGGTAGGTTAGTCTCCCAGTGGGAGCTCCAGCCCAGCCCCTGGTCGCTCATAAACACCACCTGAAATTTCATGGGAATGCTTTACTTCATAGCCGCAGACACTGTTTAACTGAGAGGCATTCCTGTATCCAGGCCGGCCTGCCGTGGATAATACCAATGTTTTATTTTGGTTTTGTGTTGGGTGATAAATGAGCTTATTTGCCATTCTGGTCTTCAAAGGATATGACTTGCTACTCTATACAGTAGTGCTACTGTGAGGCTCCACGCACGGATTGGTTTAAACATATTGGTTGCCGAAACCGGTTTGGCTCAGTGGATAGAGCGTCGGCCTGCGGACTGAAGGGTCCCAGGTTCGATTCCGGTCAAGGGCATGTACCTGGGTTGCGGGCACATCCCCAGTGGGAGGTGTGCAGGAGGCAGCTGATTGATGTTTCTCTCTCATCGATGTTTCTAACTCTCTATCTCTCTCCCTTCCTCTCTGTAAAAAATCAATAAAATATATATTTTAAACATATTGGTAACCAATGAAAAGCTTCCTTCGATGCCTTCAGTAGCAGCAGGAGGAGGCCTAATCTAGTCCTGGACCCAGCAGAGCTGAATTCATTTGTCCCTCGTGCCAGCCCTACTTCCTCAATTCCAACGTGCAAAGGGCAGAACTTGCCCATCCAGCTCCACCCAGCTCGTTGACCTTATGTGGTCCTTGGATAATCTTTATAGAAAAGAACGTACTGGTGATTAAATAATCTGGGTTATTTGCCCACACGGTGTTCCTTTCCACACTCCTTTTGCCCTTTCATGCTCAGCTGGGCTTTCACAAAGATCAAAAGACACCTATGTGCTTTTAAGCCCAAGACCTGAAAGGCGTTACCTAGCAAAACTGTCCAACCCAGAGTGCATCACAATAGCTTTTGAGTGATGTAAAGGGATCAAGCCCCCTAACTCTGCAGGGGGCCCTAGCTGTGCATCAACTCCTGGAGGCAGCCCAGAGGACCCCTCTTTAAAGCAAGAAGGTCTCCAACTACTGCAGCCCGAGCAGGTAACACCGGTATGACGCTCACTGCCCACACCTCTCTCTCCTCCCACTTCGTGGCTGCATTACTCAATAGCTGACTGCATTTTGAATGTTCTAGAGACTGGAGCTCATGATTTACAGACACTCTGTGGCAAACCT